>NW_022589707.1:74972647-75224693 GCF_004348235.1 Phoca vitulina
TGGTGAATAATCCTTTTAATGTACTGTTGGATCCTATTGGCTAGTATTTTGGTGAGAATTTTTGCATCCATGTTCATCAAGGATATTGGCCTGTAATTCTCCGTTTTGATGGAGCCTTTGTTTGGTTTTGGGATCAAGGTAATGGTGGCCTCATAAAACGAGTTTGGGAGTTTTCCTTCCATTTCTATTTTTTGGAACAGTTTCAGAAGAATAGGTATTAATTCTTCTTTAAATGTTTGGTAGAATTCCCCTGGGAAGCCATCTGGCCCTGGGCTTTTGTTTTTTGGGAGATTTTTGATGACCTCTTCAATTTCCTTAGTGGTTATAGGTCTGTTCAGGTTTTCTATTTCTTCCTGGTTCAGTTTTGGTAGTTGATACATCTCTAGGAATGCATCCATTTCTTCCAGGTTATCTAATTTGCTGGCATAGAGTTGCTCATAATATGTTCTTATAATTGTTTGTATTTCTTTGGTGTTGGTTGTGATCTCTCCTCTTTCATTCATGATTTTGTTGATTTGGGTCATTTCTCTTTTCTTTTTGATAAGTCTGGCCAGGGGTTTATCAATCTTGTTAATTCTTTCAAAGAACCAGCTCCTAGTTTTGTTGATCTGTTCTACTGTTCTTTTGGTTTCTATTTCATTGATTTCTGCTCTGATCTTTATTAGTTCTCTTCTCCTGCTGGGTTTAGGCTTTATTTGCTGTTCTTTCTCCAGCTCCTTTAGGTGTAGGGCTAGGTTGTGTACTTGAGACCTTTCTTGTTTCTGGAGAAAGGCTTGTATTGTTATATACTTGCATCTTAGGACTGATTTTGCTGCATCCCAAAGATTTTAAACAGTTGTGTTTTCATTTTCATTGGTTTCCATGAATTTTTTTAATTCTTCTTTAATTTCCTGGTTGACCCACTCATTCTTTAGTAGGATGCTCTTTAGCCTCCATGTATTTGAGTTCTTTCTGACTTTCCTCTTGTGATTGAATTCTAGTTTCAAAGCATTGTGGTCTGAAAATAGGCAGGGAATGATCCCAGTCTTTTGGTAGTGGTTGAGACCTGATTTATGACCTAGGATGTGATCTATTCTGGAGAATGTTCCATGGGCACTAGAGAAGAATGTGTATTCCGTTGCTTTGGGATGGAATGTTCTGAATATGTCTGTGAAGTCCATTTGGTCCAGTGTGTCATTTAAAGTCTTTATTTCCTTGTTGATCTTTTGCTTAGATGACCTGTTCACTTCAGTGAGGGGAATGTTAAAGTCCCCCACTATTATTGTATTGTTGTCAATGTGTTTCTTTGCTTTTGTTATTAATTGCCTTATATAATTGGCTGCTCCCATGTCAGGAGCATAGATATTTACAATTGTTAGATCTTCTTGTTGGATAGACCCTTTAAGTAGGATATAGTGTCTTTCCTCATCTCTTATTACAGTCTTTGGTTTAAAATCTAATTTGTCTGATATAAGGATTGCCACCCCAGCTTTCTTCGGTGTCCATTAGCATGGTAAATGGTTTTCCACCCCTCACTTTCAATCTGGGGGTGTCTTTGGGTCTAAAATGAGTCTCTTGCAGACAGCATATCGATGGGTCTTGTTTTTTATCCAATCTGATAGCCTGTGTCTTTTGATTGGGGCATTTAGCCCATTTACATTCAGGGTAACTATTGAAAGATATGAATTTAGTGCCATTGTATTGCCTGTAAGGTGACTGTTACTGTATATTGTCTGTGTTCCTTTCTGGTCTCTGTTGCTTTTAGGCTCTCTCTTTGCTTAGAGGACCCCTTTCAATATTTCTTGTAGGGCTGGTTTCGTGTTTGCAAATTCCTTTAGTTTTTGTTTGTCCTGGAAGCTTTTTATCTCTCCTTCTATTTTCAATGACAGCCTAGCTGGATATAGTATTCTTGGCTGCATATTTTTCTCATTTAGTGCTCTGAATATGTCCTGCCAGTCCTTTCTGGCCTGCCAGGTCTCTGTGGATAGGTCTGTTGCCAATCTAATGTTTCTACCATTGTAGGTTACATATCTCTTCTCCCGAGCTGCTTTCAGGATTTTCTCTTTGTCTCTGAGACTCATAAGTTTTACTATTAGATGTCAGGGTGTTGACCTATTTTTATTGATTTTGAGAGGGGTTCTCTGTGCTTCCTGGATTTTGATGCCTGTTTCCTTCCCCAAATTAGGGAAGTTCTCTGCTATAATTTGTTCCAATATACCTTCTGCCCCTCTCTCTCTTTCTTCTTCTTCTGGCATCCCAATTATTTTAATGTTGTTTCGTCTTATGGTATTGCTTATCTCTCGTATTCTACCCTCGTGATCCAGTAGTTGTTTATCTCTCTTTTTCTCAGCTTCTTTATTTTCCATCATTTGGTCTTCTATCTCACTGATTCTCTCTTCTGCCTCATTTATCCTAGCAGTTAGCGCCCCCATTTTTGATTGCACCTCATGAATAGCCTTTTTGATTTTGACTTGGTTAGATTTTAGTTCTTTTATTTCTCCAGAAAGGGTTTCTCTAATAACTTCCATGCTTTTCTCAAGCCCAGCTAGTATCTTAAAAGTCATGAATCTGAACTGTAGATCTGACATCATACTAATGTCTGTATTGAGTAGGTCCCTGGCAGTTGGTACTACCTCTTGTTCCTTTTGTTGAGGTGATTTTTTCCATCTTGTCATTTTGTCCAGAGGAGAATAGATTAATGAGAGAACAAAATGCTAACAGGGTAACAACATCCCTAGAAAATATACTCTAAACAAGTCAGAAAAGACCTGAAGCTGGGGGGGAAACAAAGGGAAAGAAAGAAAGAAGAAAAAGAAAAAAAATAAAAGAAAAAGATAAAAACAACAAAAAGAACACAACAAAAAAAAAACGGAATATGATCAAATATGATCAGGCTGAGCATAGATCAGTGCCACACACTAGATTTTGGGTGTATTTTGGTCTGTTAGAAGAAAGCACCTCCCAAAATTTTAAAGAAAGAAAAACTTATATATGTACAAAAATAAGGGTTGATATGATGAAGGGATGGAATATGACTGTAAAGATGGAAATTATAAAAAATTTTATAAAAGGAATTGATAAGAAGTTGTTTGAAAAAAAGAAAGAAGAGGATTTAAAAAAAAAACAGGGAGAGAATGTGATCAGGCAAGAGAGTAGAACAAAACCATACACTAGAGATTTAGGGTATATTTTGATCTGTTAGAAGAAACTATCTCAAAATTTTAAAGAGAGAACAACTTATATATATATGCCAAAAATAAGTGTAACTACTATGAAGGTAGAATATGACTCTAAAAGTGAAAAATACAAGTTTTTTAAAAAAGGGATTGATAAGATGTTGGTTGAAAAAGGGAAAAAGAAAAATTAAAAAAAAAAAGACAGTTAAAAAAAATTAACTTTGAAAGACTACAGAATCATGGTAAAAAAGCCATAGATTCTATGTGCAGTATTCCCCTAGCACTGGAGTTCTGTCATTCTCATTGATCGGTAAACTTGGTCTTGGCTGGCTGTTCTTGCTGATCTTCTGGGGGAGGGGCCTGTTGCCATGGTTCCCAAATGTCTTTGCCGGAGGTGGAATTGCCCCGCCCTTGCCTGGTCCGGGCTAAGTCATCTGCTCAACTTTGCTCTCGGGAGCTTTTGTTCCCTGCAAGCTTCCCGTTCGGCTTTGGAGGATGAGAGTGAAAATGGTGGCCTCCCAATCTCTGCCCCGGAGGAGCCGAAAACTCGGGGCCCCACTCCTCAGTGAGCCCCCAGAGAAAAGCAGTCAGTCACTCCCATCTCCCCGGTCTCCGGCCGCACTCCGTGCTCACCTGGCCTGTGACCGAGCGTTTCTATCTCTGGCATCCGACTCAGTGTGGAGTCTCCAAACCCAGCAGATCCCTGCAGCGCACTCCCGCGCCACTCCTCCTGGGGGAGGAAGGGGAGTCTCCCCGGATCTGCCGCTTGTTGGGTCCCTGCTGGAGGAGCAGTGGCCCGACTGTGCCGCAGATCACGGTTTATGGCAACCCTGAGCTGAGAGCCCGCGCCTTGGCTCTGTCTCTGCAGCCGGCTTCCCCACTCTGATACCTGGGAGGTCTGCCGCACTCAGGCACCCCTGGTCTTTCTGTGACCCGAGGGTCCTGCGACCACACTGTCCCATGAGGGTTCCAGCCCCCGCTTAGCCACTGGAGCGACGTCCCTCAGCGGAGCCGACTTCTAAAAGTTCCGATTTTGTGCTCCGGGGCTCTATCACTTGCCAGAAGTGGCCGACGGAGGCCCCCTCCCCCTCCGTCTATCCTCCCAAATATCACCTCGGATTCACTTCTCCGCACGTCCTACCTTCCAGAAAGTGGTCGCTTTTCTGTTCAGAGAGTTGTTGCTATTCTTTTCTTTGATCTCCTGTTGAGTTTGTAGGTGTTCAGAATGGTTTGATCCCTATCCAGCTGAATTCCTGAGACCAGACGAAATCCAGGTCTCCTACTCCTCTGCCATCTTGCTCCGCCCCCTCCCTCTGAGAAAATCTTGACCCTCTCACACCCTAGTAAATATTGCTCATTGGAGGAGTCCTTCCTTGGGCAGAAACAGCGTGGGGTCTTGTACCCTCACCTTGCTCACCCACTCTGGGCAGCCTCTTAAGGGTAAAGTCTCAGACCTACACTGAACACTGCAATGGATCTAAAGATGGGCAGTTGGAGGCAGTCAGTCAACTACACTCCCCTAAAGGGTTATCTGAATGATACACTTCCATGGCCACAACAGGAAGTTACTCTGAGAGAAGAATTAGGTAATTTTAGCCAACTATTTAGAGAGATCACTCCAAGGAGGTGACACTTTGAGCTAAGAAGTGGAAGATAAGAAGGAACCAGATTTAAGAAGAGGATTCTAATCTCCCTCACTGGCAAAGTGCAAGTGCAAAGTCCCCGGGGTAGAACTAAGGTTGGCCCACTCAAGGAACTCAAAGGGCGGTTTGAAGTATAAAACTGAAGATGAGGGGTAGGAGACAAGACAGATGAGGGCTGCAAGGTAGGCCAGATAGCGTTGAGTAGACCATTCAAAGATGGGCAGAATTTATTTTAACTCTATTCTAAATTAGCATTTTTAAGCCTCAACTTTTTCTTCAAAACTGAACACATAAGCAGAAGTGCTGGGATGATTAAATAACATAACGTATAACCTAATTCCTGGCACACCATGTGCTCAGTGTTACAGTACTTTTCTTTTTGCTTTGTCAGATCCAAGAGTTTAAGTATTTCACTCTATAGCAGACTGGGAAAGAGAAGACATTAAGGTAGAGAAGACAATTGAGGGCTTTGAGAGCCAAGACAAGGGATTTGCATAAAATCCAAAGAGGAGAGATTAGGTTCCAGTCAAATTTGTGATGCAGTATCCACGTGTATTTTGATGGCCAATCCTTTTTTTTTTTTTTTTTTGATGGCCAATCCTAAATTTTTGAATATATTTTTGTGATTCCTATCTGCCTTGTCTTTTCACGGGTCTCAAGCTTCCCACTTTTCTTTTTGAGAATAAGCTTAAGAATGGGGACCTTTTTCTTTCTCCCATATTTGTTTGACTTTGCCAAAATTCCTAAAATGCTGTCCTGATAAAGGATCAACTGAACCTTGGGCCAAGCTTGAAGCAAAGGCCAGCATCTCAAGGAAAGAGCTACCTGGCTTTATTAAAGGCTATGTGTTTATTTACTGCGTTGGATTGGAAAAGATCTCTATTGACACTTCCCCCTCAGTTTATGCTTCCTGCTGGCTCAGCTGTTTTTTCTTTCATTCTGGCTCTCTGTTTCAGCTGTGAAACTGACATGTGTGTCTTGTTCCGCTCAGTAGGCAATGCAACAGAAGGATTGATCAGGACTGGGAGTAGGAGCCAGGCCAAAGGGATTCAGGAAAGCACTGAGTGCCTTTTTGTCCTAATTACAGTTATTGGCAATATTACTCCAAATAATGGTAGTAAGGAGTTTTGCAAGCATTTGTTCAATATCACTACCTTATTAGGTTATGTACGGATTAGGGACTAAATGGGACAAAATAAGCTTTATATTAAGTTATTAAGAAATGAGCTCTTTGTAAGAGTTCAGGGTCACTGAATGGGGGAAGAAATCACATGAGGGACTTTAAGACATGAAACTCTCCAGATTTTCCATGCACCCAATTACAGCAGCAGGCAAAATGGAGAGGTAATTAGTCAAATGCTGAAGATCATGTCCTAAATTTCCTGTGAAAAGACAGGCATAAAATATGAAAATTGGCTCAAGGCCTGCCTGGGGTACACTTTTTTTTTTTCCCCAAGTAAGCCTGAGTGCATGAATTTTTTTTCTTTTTTTTTTTTTTTTAAAGTAGGCTCTCCACCTAGCACAGAGCCCAGTGTGGGGCTTGAACTCACGGGCTTCTACTCACTACCCTGAGATCAATAGCTGAGCTGAGATCAAGAGTCATATGCTTAACCCACTGAGGCATGCAGCCCCCCCCCCCCACGAATTTTTAATGTATGTTGACTGGGAGGTGCTGCTAGCCCTGAAGCTTCAGCCCCTATTCAACCTCATCCTTTCACAAAGCTCTACTTGGGATATCGGGCGCAGAGCTACTGACAGTGTGGGGCTTTGATTCACAAAGCGTTCCTATTCCTTTTCGGAAACAGCTCTTTGGGAACTTCTGGATGAGTAAGAGTGTTTATATTGCCAGGGCACTTTCAAGCATTTCTGGGTCCTAGAAAGTAAAATCTAAAATAATTTCAAAGCTCTACCCTAATTTCTAGCAATTCTCAAAGCAGAGATGGACAACTGACCTATACTGTGTTGAGCCATTAACAACTGCTTTTTCAACAACAAAAAGCTTATTTGGAGATAGAGCCAGAATATTGAGAAAGGTAAAGTAGGGCATTGGCTCCTTTTCAGAAGTTTGGCTTCCATAAAATTATTGAGACTTCTAACAGAAAGTGACTCACTGAAGGGCATTTTGGATAGCACAGGAAAACACTGAAAAGAAAATGTAACAAAAGTACTGTGACTACAGCGTGGTCAGTGTTCATGTTGATAATTTTATTTGTCCTGACTTTGTACACATGTAGAACTATGATGTGATTAGTTTTGAAATTGAGATATAATCCATGTATAGAATTCACATGGATTTAACATATTCACAAGGATTGTGCATCATTACCCCTAATTTCAGGACATTTTCATCACTCCCAAAAAGAAACCCTGTACCCTTTAGCAGTCATTCCCAATTCCCTACTCACCCCAGCCCTTGGCAACCACTAATCTGCATTCTGTCTCTATGGATTTGCCTATTCTAGACATTTCATGTAAATGGAATCATACAATGTGTATTTTGTATCTGGCCTCTTTCACTTAGCATAATGTTTTCAAGTCTCATCCATGCTGTACCATACTTCATTTCCTTTTATTGCTCAATAATATTATCCCATTTTATAGATATGCCACATTTTATTTTACCATTCATCTGTTGGTGGATATTTAGGTTAGTTCCACTTTGAGGAACGATTGCAAAACGTGCATTCATGTGCAGGTATTTGTTTAAATACCTGGTTTTTCTTTCTCTTGGGCATATACCTAGGAGTAGGATTGCTGGGTCATAACTATATAGTTAACTTTTTGAGAAACTGCCAAGCTGTTTTCCAAAGTGTGGCTGTACCATCGTATTCCCAGCAGCAGCATATGAGTGTTGATGTGGTTAGTTTGGGATTTTTAACTATTCCGTTCTGCTGCTGAAACCAGATCAGACTTTGTGTGACACTGCAATTTCAAAGAATACAAAAAAAAAAAAAAAGAAAAATCAAGAACATTGTGAATTGCATGGTCCTCTGTTACTATTTGGTCATTTTATTTCTCAGTTTTAAGATTCACTTTGGTCAAGCTATTTTTACTCAGAATAAAGAATTATCACATATCATGGCACTGGTCACAGAGTAGGAATTCAACAAACACCTATTAGATGAATGGATGAATGGACAAGAGGTAATCTTAGTGGTTTCATTAAAAGCACTAAAAAGCATGAAAAGCATTTCATTAAAAGAAATGTCTTCTTTTCTTGCCAATAAAGTATGCTACCACCGTGCTGGTGTTGTCATAACATTTGAAGGAAGCAAAGTAAATCCAATGCAGTAACCTGAGCCCAGGAGTGAGGAGACACCTAGGCTTTAGTTCTGTTCTGAAACTAATTTGCTGTAAGCCATTGGGTAAATGATTATCTTCAGTTTTCTCATCTGTCCCATGGTAATCATATCTGTTTTAATCACTTGACAAGTTGTTGGGTAGACCATAGGAAATAATACATTCATAACCCTGAGTCAGCTGCTGTCTCCCTGCCCTTGAGTGCCTCTGATTCTGCTTTTCTACATTTCCTCTGTTTCTTACTGATCTGGTCCAGACATGCTTAATTTACTTACACACACACACAGGCACACGCACATGCATGCACACACACACCCCTCATTCATGTGATGGTCACAGAGCAGACATATAATCCAGATTACTCAGAAACACCTGAAAATCACATATGGGTTATTTCTCTTCTTAAAGGTTTTTTTTGGGGCGGGGAGGGAGTGCTGGGGTTATCCCACAACCAATGAGATTTTTTACAAGTTCTTTATTCCATGGAGCTTTGTTGCCCAGCATCTCTTGGTTCCTTTGTGCCCCGCCCCCAACCTCCTCTTTTGTCCTCTTCAATCCCCTTAGGAGAAAAATCGAATACCTTTCATTTTGTGAAGTAGAGGACTCTTCATCACTCTTTTGTTCTTGGGACTCAGCTGGCACCCACACCCTCAGGATCTCACTTCTCTTTCAAATAGCTTGCCAAGGTATTTTCCCCCTTAACAAAAATAGTTCTATCCCACAGAGAAATTCTGTTTCTATCTGTTAAGATAATACATTGTTTTCATTTCATTCACATGAAAAAGTGCTTTGGAAAATTTAGGATAGTAATGGATACTTTAGGGATTTTACGTTTGACAATCCCTTTTCTTGGGAGGGAAGAAGTCTCTCTCTTTCCATTCTATTGGAGAACAAAATAGAGAGCAGTTCTCACCAGCCATTTTAACTTGTCCTCGTTGTTCATCACAATATAGGACTATGGGTGGGCACATAAGCCAAACATAATGAGATTCCCTGTGAATTTGTAGTTGGAAATGAGAGGTCAACATCTTTAGGTGGCGGGATCTGTAAAATATATGTTCTGGCTTTGTGGGTAGCCACATTTTCATTCAAGGAGAGGAAGAAACCTATCTTTAGGTATTTTTCAAAAAATGCTTCAGAGTAACAGAACAGAAGAGAGAAGGAGGGGAAACTGGTTTTAGTTCTTGATGACTTTGATGTGCTCCTGGTTTCGGATACCAGGAGATGGTTTTGTATCCCTATAATACTACCCTCTGTCTACCTTTTGCTTCCCCCTTAAGCAAGTTTGACTTGATTTCTATTGTTTGCAATCGTAAGATTCCTAATAAATATTTACAAAATGAGAACTTGATATTACTATTAACGTTTTTCTAAGCTTCCAGGAATAATATCTCTTTTGGCTTGTAAATGTATTTATATGTTTTACCTCATTTGATTCTCATGACAACCTGTGATGTAGGCAGCAGCAGATTTATTGTCCCATTTTATAAAGGAGGAAATTGATTTTTAGAGAGATCAAATGACTTACCCTGGGTGAAATAGTCAGTAACTAGCAGAGCCAGAAAGAGAGAACAGAGCTTCTATGTGCTTCTATGACACTCCAGAGATGATGTAAAGAGGAGTGGCTTTTAACTGAATTTCCAGTATATTGATATAAAAGGTTTAACTGTTGGAAACTTAACAATTCTTAAACCCCACTCATTACACATTACACTGCAGGAAATTGTAGTAAAATTCCAGTGTAGGACATAGGAGGCAAACCCCTTATTAATGAGACAAACGAATGAAAAAGACTCTACTGCTCTTTTCCAAGAAAGTCACATGATTTTATTTATAGGATAAGTAGCATAACGGGTTCAAATTTGAAAAGGCTTTTTTCTAGCAATGTTAAATAGAGTATTTATATTTTATTTCTATGTAATACCATAAAATATTTCTTCTGCACCTATAATTTTCTCTGCATTAAACCTGAACTTTTGCTGTCTAAGAACCAAGCAATGGCCTTGGAACACTGGGAGTATGTAATTCACACAATACAGAAACACTAAGCACAGAGTATGCTAAGAATACTTGGAAAATCAAGAAAGTCCTACTCTGTTTATCTCTAACGTGGAGTGCATTCTGAATTCTCTGGAGGTAACATTGTTACAGACTCTGGATACCTGAAGTAGATCTAATAGGATGGAACACAGAGACCCGAACTGGGCTGAGAACAATTCCACCCACATCCATCCAGGAACCCCTGGGGCTGGCCTAGATAGGTGGGAAACATCAGAATAGATGTGGCTGAGAAGACACACTTCTCAGGAGGGCAGGACCAGGGGACCAGTCCACGTAGGCTCTGTGTCTTTTGAGACCGTACTCAGCATATCTCATAGATAATGACAGCGATAGGCAGAGCGTTCAGCCCCTCATATCCATGGCCTTGTATTCTGTTTTTTAAATAGCAGTATTCATCTAAAATTATTTTAAAGTGTTCTCAGAGTGGTGAACTCATCATATAACATATTTTCCCACTTAGAACTGTCTTACATAGATTTTTTTTAAATTTAGTTGTTGATAGAAATCTTTATAATAGACGCTATTTACATTATGTGTTAATAAACGGAAGGTATGAAACAGGTCAGATCTCATTTATTATCCTTAGGAACTTCCTTCTATTACAACAATATATGTAGGAGTTGGGTAAGGTCACTTGGACCAAATGTCTTCAGACAACCCTCCTGTTGCTGATTTCTGCCACCTCTGTCCCCTGTTACTGCTCCCTCTGCCACTGAAAACTCTTCTTGCCACCACTTGTGCTCCTCCTGGAACCCATTGTGACCAGTTCTGCATCCCATTCTTTCCCCTTTATGAGGAAATTGACTTTTAGAGAGATCACTATTAATCCACTATTGCTTTTGCATTCCATTATTCTCATTGCCTTAATCATCTTCTAAAGATTTCTCCTGGCCTTCTCCAATTCTTTTAAAAAACTTATAAAAGGTACTTGGCTCTTGTAAGCATCCCTCACAAATAAAAATATCCCTTAATGTGTTTCTCCTAGCTTGTATATAAAAGTGAAAATTTAGAAGCCATCTACATGGTCAGTAAAAAAGTATGTATCTAGTATTCCACACAGTGAAATACTAAACAATCATTCAAAAAGACTAAATATAATCTGTATTTATTGACTTCAAAAGATGTTTGTACAATATCACTAAGTCAAGGAAATAATTTATAAAAGAGTATGTTTTCTAAAAAACACATGTGAATATATATATGTAAAAGTATTTGTATATGTACAGAAGTCCTATTAAATAGAAATAGAATGCAAGTTACATATATAATTTAAATTTTCTTGTAGCGGGGCACCTGGGTGGCTTAGTCACTAAGCGTCTGCCTTCGGCTCAGGTCATGATCCCAGGGTCCCGGGACTGAGCCCTGCGTCAGGCTCCCTGCTCGGCAGGGAGCCTGCTTCTCCCTCTCCCACTGCCTGCTAGCTCCCCCTACTTGTGCTCGCTATCTCTCTGTCAAATAAATAAATAAAACCTTTAAAAATAAATAAATTTTCTTGTAGCTATTATTAAAAAAAACTAAAAATAAGTAGATTACATTTTAAAATATATTTTATTTAATCTATTATATCCATAATACTATCATTTTAACATGTAATCCACACAAAAGTTATTACTAAGGTCTTTGGCACTATTTTTTATATTGTCTTTAAATCCAGTGCATATGGGCATCTGGGTGGCTCAGTCAGTTAAGTGTCTGCCTTCAGCTCAGGTAGTGATTTCAGGGTCCTGGGATTGAGTCCGCACGTGGGGCTCTCTGCTCAGCAGGGAGCCTGCTTTTCCCTCTCCTCTACTGCTTCCCCTACTTGTGCTCTCTTTCTGTCAAGTAAATAAATAAATAAAATCTTTTTAAAAAATCCAGTGCACGGATGCCTGGGTGGCTCAGTCGTTAAGCGTCTGCCTTCAGCTCAGGTCATGATCCCAGGATCCTGGGATCAAGCCCTGCATCGGGCTCCCTGATCAGCGGGAAGCCTGCGTCTCCCTCTCCCACTCCCCCTGCTTGTGTTCCTGCTCTCTCTGTCAAATAAATAAATAAAATCTTTAAAAAAAAATCCAGTGCATATTTTACATTCACAGCACATCTCAAGTCAGACATTATATTTTCATTAAAGCAAAATGTACTCATGCCAAACAATAAAGTGGTTTTTGGAAAAAACATTTTATACTGCTTTAGTTTCAATTTTTATTTTATTAAAAATAAATAACTGAATTAGTAAACTAAAAATTCAGTTCCTCATTTGCAGTAGCCGAGTTTCAAGTGCTGAATAACCGTATGTACATCTCTATGGGAAAAGTCTGGAAAATGTCTAATAAAATATTGAGGTTTTAATCAGTTGATGGATTATCAGGTTAATCTTATTTTTCTTATGTATACTTTATAAGATTTCTGCAATTATATATACATTTCTTTGGAACTTTTCAAAAAGAGGGGGGAAGGATCCTTCTAAACTTAATACATTTGTTTTATTTTTATTCTTTCAACTGTGCTGTTATTCCAGGTCTTCTTGGATTTTTATTTTCTGGTGTTTCATACAATTGAGGGTATTGGGGCACTTAGTTTGGGTTAGACTGTGATGCTATCCAATTTCACATTCCTTGACCTTTTTCATATAACACATATGCTTTATAAATAATCTATTCATTTAGGCATACATTTAGTCAATAATTACCTCTCAGGTGCTATATAGGGCAGATGCTGGCCTGGCCTAAGAAAATATAACACTGGTCCAGAGAAATAATAATAATGTCCCTGTTCTCTGGGAGCTTCCATTTAAATGGACATTCAAATGGATAGACAGTGAACAGGACACCAAATAGAATGTTTTTGGGTGGTGATCAGCAAAATAAACAGAGAAGATAAAGAGTAGTAGACAGAGGCCACTTTAAATGGTATGGGGGAGGGAAGGATTCTTCAAAAATGAGAACTTCAAGCTGAAATACAATGGATGAGAATGAGCCAGGTGAAGGGTAGAGGTGGGAGGAAGCTCATGTCAAGCAGAGATCAGGAACATGGCCACTGGAAGAGCAGGTTGGAGGCTAGAGGACTAAAGCATGGAATAGAGCCCAGAGGTGATTCTGAGGACCTGTTTGCAGAGGTAAATAGGCTGGATCATGGAAAGACAAACTAGGGAACAATTAGAAGAGAATAAACAGAGAGGTGATGTGATCTTATTTATTTTAAAAGAACACTTTTGCCACAATTTGGAGAATGAAAGAATTGTTAATAAAGGAGAATAATTAGAAAGTTTTTGCATTATTTTAGGAAACGCAGGAAGATAGCTTAGAATAGGGCAGGTTCTGTTCAGAATTAGAACAGACATCTATTAGACAAATTCAAGACATATTTTAGAGTTGGATTAACAGGACCTGGTAAACAACTGCATGCCAGGGATGATGGTGTGGAACAGAGAGGAATCAAGCATCATTTTTAGATGTTATTGTTGTTGTTGCTTCAATAAATGGCAGAGCTCTTGCATAAGATGGGAAAGCGGGGAGAGGAATGGGTCAGTGGGGAGAATGATTCAGTTCCCTTTTGAACACTTCAACCCAATTAGACCTCTAAGGGAAGATGTCAGGCAGGCAGTTGAACACATGAGTCTAGAATGCATGATCTAGAATTCCCCCACAATTCCCCCAGGTCTGACCTGGACAAATACATTTAGGATGTGGAAGCACAGAAGTGCTATCTAGAGCTATGAAAAAGAAAAAATAACCTTGGAAAGATGTGGATAATAAAGAAGAGGAGGCAAACTAAATCTTGGGTCAGAAGTAGAAGAAAGGACATAAATCAGAGGCTGACTTTGAGGTATAGTGAGGTAGGAGGAAAAGCCCAAAGATGTTAGGTCACAGAATTCAGGAGGAAGGGTTTCCAGAACAGCACTGCCAATGTGTTGAATGCTGTCAAGAGGCCAAGTAGGTTAAATGCAGAGAAATTACTATTGGAATTGGCAACTCTGAGGTAGTTGGCGACCTTGAAAAGAACAGAGTCAGTGGAAGGGGCAAAGAAGTCAAATATGTATAGTTTGATGGATGAACTGGAGAAATAAAGAGTTGGAGAGGATACGGCAACTAAATAGAGAATGTTTGCTAGGAGGACTGGGAAAACAGGACAGTAACTGGAGGAAATGAGGGGTTAGGGAAGAGATTTAAAAATGGAAATAGTAGAGAACATCTGTGTGCTGATGGAATTATTCCAAAAGAGAGGAAAAGATGGATGATGGAAAGATGAAGAGACTGAGGAGGTAGGAAAGAGGAGGCATGGCTGAGGCAGGGAAGTCCTTGAAAAGGCATGAGGGGATGGAATCCAGCACATACAAGAATCTACTTGAAGGGACAGTTCCTCTGGATCAGTAGAAAAGTGCAGAGGAAATGAATAGATTTGCTGCTGGGAATGTGGAGTTTCCCTGTAGTAACTTTTCTCTGTGAACCATGAGGTGAGATGTGCATCAGCTGAGAATGAAAGGCTGTGGGAGAGGGGAGGCAAGTATAATAAAGTAAATGATGACCTTGGGTGGGGGAGGGGATATTCTCACCAGGCATGGGAAAGGAGGTTTCTGTTGTATTTTAATGTCATAATGAGTAAGTTACTTTTCCAGACATGAAACATGAGTGCATCAAGTAATATGACTGATATATTTTTAAAGGTTCAGAAAAATACAACCCCGTGTTAATTTTAGAATTAGCTTTCTAGGGGCGCCTGGGTGGCTCAGTTGATAAGCGTCTGCCTTCGGCTCTGGTCATGATCCCAGGGTCCTGGGATTGAGTCCCATATTGAGCTTCCTGCTCAGGGGGGAGTCTGCTTCTCCCTCTACCCCTCCCCACCCTCGTGTGCTCTCTCTCTCTCAAAAATAAATAAAATCTTAATAAAAAGAATTAGCTTTCTAGTAACTTTTAGAATCTAATTGATTCTGTTTCCACTTAGTTCATTTATTTTCTGATCCATCTTTAGTGCTCTGGGAAGCACTTGGTTATCTATACGTACTTACACCTGGCCAGACTCAATGTCTAAATATCTGCAATACAGAGTAATATTTAAATAGAATTCCTCAGATACAAGGAGAAGTCTTAGAACTAAAATTTACTGTCCTGTAAATTCAGGCATTATATTATTGAAGGGTCTACATCATATTTTCCACAAGGCTTTTCCAAAATACATACATGTGCACACACATGATAATTTCTTTTCAAACTATCCAAATAAATGAATAAAGTAATTTAAGATCTTGAAGGATAGAAATCACAAAAACATGGATTTTAGAAAATCATAATGAGATTACATAAAAAGCCTACTGTGTTTTAAAGCAAATCTACTGTCTTACTAAATAGATCAGATAAATAAAATTAACCAGATTAAAATTTAAAAGTCTTTTAAAAAAACTTTTAAAATGCCAGACTGACCCAGCTTTACAGATTGTATCTATGCATTTTCAACTGGGATATTATATGGGCTGTGGTTTCAGTATATGTGTGTGTATGTGTGTTTTCATGAGGAATAAAATCAATAGAGAATGCAAATATATTAATTTTTAATTTCCTCAGTGCATAGAATTCCAGTGGATTTATTACTTAGTTGAATTATGCATTATGTTTACTGGGTAAGTGGAGTTATAAAATTATATTATCTCACTGGCCTCTTAATTGATTTGCCTAGGTCTCACAGAAAATTAGTATAGAGGAGAGTATTTTTTTTTAATTAACTTGTAACTAATCTGTCATGCCAAGATAAATACAGAAAATGTTATCTCTTTCCTAGTCTTGTTTCTTCAGAGGTTTCAAAGGAACAAAACTCTGTACATTGGATAGGAGAAATGCCTTTGATATGGTCAGTTAGGGAAGAAGCTGTCCCTTCAGTTTATACCAAAACCATGATCATCTCGGAGGCTTCAGACCACCAAGAGCCTCAATGTCTCTTGATGCTCGTATATGAAAACTAATCTCCTGCCAAACTGTATACCTTTCTCCCTTTCTTTTTTTTAAATCCCATGAAGGTCAACAACATCTATTAACTGATGAGTTCCACAAATCAACTAGTTCTACTAGCCAACTAGTTCTACTAATCAAAATATAAAAACTAGAGATGTCTACTTCACCTCCTATTGACTTTTCTTCTTAAATATAATTAAGCTCTATCTCTATTTCTGACAATTACCATTTATCTACGTAGTTCAGACAACTACGATGTCATTCCTGTATCACTGAAATATAGGTTTGACCATTTATTTTAAATCGCAGTCAGGGATAATTTTGAGAATGAAAGAGGGTGCCAAAATAATTACATAGTTTTTTTGAAATGTTTGTCTCTCTACCCCCAAAATTATTTATTATAATGCTGGAACTATATAATGATTTCTAGAAATAAAAATAGCATCTATCCATATTCATTAAAGAAATTTAACATTTATTTATATTGATAATGTGAATATTATAAATGTAAGTAGAATAATTATTCTTGGCTCATATTCATGTTCTTCAGTTTGTCATATAATGCCACTGATTTTTTTATTTTAAGATTTTATTTATTTATTTGAGAGACAGAGAGTGAGTGAGAGAGAGCACCAGTAGGGGGAGGGGTAGAGGGAGAAGCAGACTCCCCACTGAGTAGGGAGCCCAGTGCGGGACTCAATCCCAGGATCCTGGGATCATGACCTGAGCCGAAGGCAGACGCTTAACTGACTGAGCCACCCAGGTGCCCCATTGATGTTTTTCTTAGGAATGTATTTTTTCAGCATTTTTAAAAAGAGTATCTTAACTATTTTCAGTTTTCATGTAATTACCTGCAATGTTCTTCAACGTTGTATTTTTTGGTTACTAAATTTGAAATTGTTAACCATTTAGATTACTATTTCTCTGTAGATCAACATCTTTTTAATTAAATAATCTCTTTACAGTGCTAAGATTCCTGGTAAGACTTGAGCAACTTTTGCTAAATGGAGGATACAGTCAATTCTTTTTTTTATTTTTGCAATTCAACTGTGCAAATATTTAACCTAAATATTTGGACAGGTTTTATCTTTTTGTCTCCAGTCAGAAAACCTCTCTTTGATGTATATTTTATAAGAAAAAACTTACCAGATAGGTTATCTCTTTATTATTTTTTGGTTATTTCACCATATTTAAAATTGTAGGACTTTCATTCAACTTCGGTAGAAATTATAAATTTATCCAGTCAGAGCTTTATCAAACGATTCATCCCACAAATTGACATCTTCCAAAGTGCAAGTATAGAATTCAAAACATAAATCTTTTACCCTGTTTGAGCTCTCATCATTAATTTTTTCAGTCTTTTCCTTGCTTTTGTACAAATACATTGTAATGCCTTCCTGCTTTT
Source organism: Phoca vitulina (assembly GCF_004348235.1). Classification (NCBI taxonomy): domain Eukaryota; kingdom Metazoa; phylum Chordata; class Mammalia; order Carnivora; family Phocidae; genus Phoca; species Phoca vitulina. The sequence goes on from NW_022589707.1 coordinate 74,990,130, forward strand.
AACACTGTTCTCGATAATTATATTTTTATAAAACCTTGAAAAGCTGACCTTTTTTATTGTTCCATTTGCATTAAATATTTTCAACTTTAATTTTGAACAAAACATGAGCAAAATTTAGAGGCTTGTGCTGTTGTTGTTTACTTGTTTGCAAAGAAGTTCAATTCCACTGCAGGCCTTTTAGGTTGTTGTACAAATTTTGTCTTCCAAGTCACAAATACTTCTTAAAATCCTACTGATAAGCGGCACGTGAAAGCGTGTACTTCAAGGCGGAAGCATGTTTACATTTATTTCACATCAGCTTTATCCCCCAAAGTTTGTAGTTTATTCTGTGAACAAACTTTAAAAGGTGTAAAACTGAATCCTCTATTTTGACTACAGAGCATCATCCTTTTAGGGATTCACTTAATTTTGTGTGACCACAGCCAATTTCTTTCTTTCTTTTTTTTTTTTTTGATGTGTTATCCTTTTTTTTTTTTTTTTTTTTTTAATTTTATTATGTTATGTTAGTCCCATACAATTACATCATTGGTTTTTGATGTGGTGATCCACGATCCATTGTTTTCATATAATACCCAGTGCTCCATGCAGTACGTGCCCTCCTTAATACCCAACACCGGGTTAACCAATGCCCTCTCCCCGCTCCCCTCTAAAACCCTGTTTGTTTCTCAGAGTCCATAGTCTCTCATGGTTCATCTCTCCCTCCAATTCCCCCCCCCCATTTTTTCCTTCCTTCTCCTAATGTCCTCCATGCTATTCCTTATGTTCCACAAATAAGTGAAACCATATGATAATTGACTTTCTCTGCTTGACTTATTTCACTTAGCATAATCTCCTCCAGTCCCATCCACATTGATGTACAAGTTGGGTATTCATCCTTTCTGATGGCTGAGTAGTATTCCATTGTATATATGGACCACATCTTCTTTATCCATTCATCTGCTGAAGGGCATCTTGGCTCTTTCCACAGTTTGGCTATTGCGGACATTGCTGCTATGAACATTGGGGTGCATATGGCCCTTCCTTTCACTACATCTGTGTCTTTGGGGTAAATACCCAGTAGTGCAATTGCTGGGTCATAGGGTAGCTCTATTTTTAACTTTTTGAGGAACCTCCACACTGTTTTCCAAAGTGGCTGTACCAACTTGCATTCCCACCAACAGTGTAAGAGGGTTCCCCTTTCTCCACAACCTCTCCAACATTTGTTGTTTCTTTCCCTGTCCATTTTGGCCATTCTAACTGGTGTAAGGTGGTATCTCAGTGTGGTTTTGATTTGGATTTCCCTGATGGCTAATGATGATGACCATTTTTTCATGTGTCTGTTAGCCATTTGTATGTATTAAAGAGAAGTGTCTTTTCATATCTTCTGCCCACTTTCAATGCCATCCCACTCAAAATTCCAATGACATTTTTCAAAGTGCTGGAACAAACAATCCTAAAATTTGTATGGAATCAGAAAAGACCCCGAATTGCCAAGGAAATGTTGAAAAAGAAAAACAAAGCTGGGGGCATCACGTTGCCCGATTTCAAGCTATATTACAGAGCTGTGATCACCAAGACAGTATGGTACTGGCACAAAAACAGACATATAGACCAATGGAACAGAATAGAGAACCCAGATATGGACCCTCAACTCTATGGTCAAATAATCTTTGACAAACGAGGAAAAAATATGCAATGGAAAAAAGACAGTCTCTTCAATAAATGGTGCTGGGAAAATTGGACAGCCACATGCCAAAGAATGAAACTCAACCATTCTCTAACACCATTCACAAAGATAAACTCAAGTGGATGAAAGACCTCAATGTGAGAAAGGAATCCATCAAAATCCTAGAGGAGAACATAGGCAGTAACCTCTTTGACATCGGCCACAGCAACTTCTTTCAAGATACATCTCCAAAAGCTACTGAAACAAAAGCAAAAATGAACTTTTGGGACTTCATCAAGATAAAAAGCTTCTGCACGGCAAAGGAGTCAACAAAACAAAGAGACAACCCATAGAATGGGAGAAGATATTTGCAAATGACACTACAGATAAAGGGCTGGTATCCAAGATTACTATAAAGAACTTCTCAAACTCAACACCCAAAACACAAATAATCAAGACCACAGCCAATTTCAAATAGATCTCTTTTTGAGCTCATTGCTTCCAAATAGGTTTGTAGATTGAATAACTGGCCCAAATCTTTGCATCCTTTTTTTTTTTTTTTTTTGTATGCAAAGCCTTGTCATTCTGACCAGAATCCACTTCCCCACCCCCGGGGCTTACTTAGGCCAGTGGCATGTGGATAGATTTAACACTGTGCTAGTTCTGAACCTCAGCTTTAGGATGCCTGCTGTTTTTCTGCCTGTGCTCCAGAGCCTCTACCATCAGCATGAGAAAAACAGGTCCTTGTCTAGCCCACTGGGCCCAGTTGAAAAGATGAGAGACACGTAGAATTGAGTGTCCGCACAACGGAACCCAGATGAGCTGAACCTGAGCTGCCACAGTGTGAAGCAAAGCTGACCTATATCCAGTCACTACCCAGGTCTTCACTCCTATCATCCCAGCCTGAGCCAACGCCGCTTCACTCTTGATTATTGCATTCATCTATCAGCTGGTCTTCCTGCTGTCAGCACATCACACATCCATACAAATCAATAATTCGTTTTAAGCCACTGAATTTTGGGATAATTTATTAGGCAACGTTAACACGCCAATGGCCAACTGACGCAATAGGTTGCTTCATTCAATTAGCCAGAACATCGTTTTTATCACAATGCTGACTCCACCCAGATTTGTATTTACATAATCATGTAAAAATAAATAACTGTATCCTAAATGTTATACTTTTTAACTGAATTTACAACTTTCATGTAATTTGCAAATGTCAGATGTTTCACTTTCTCCGAAATTTTCACTTTGACTCCATAAATAGAGTGGGAAAAAAATCTAAAGTATTATTGGAATTAACCTACATGAATTCTTAGCATTGCTATTGCTTCACTTTTCATATGTTCCCAAGAAATTTGGGATTGAAAGTAAATTAAGTCAGAAGAACACTTAGTTAATCTAAATGAAAACTCATGCTTCTCAGTATAAAATGTATGAGTTACAGGTATTAAATTGTTGTCTTTGGAAACATTCTTCCTAAAATAAGTACTAACTTTTGAAGTATATGTTGATATTTCTTTGAAGACTTGTGTCTTCTGGCTCTGTAGTGACTACTAGCTTTACTAAGGGCCCCTGTGGTGAATGGTTTGCATTGATAAGTTGTGTGTGTGTGTGTACAAGTTCCCATTAATTATTCACTTATTTGAGAAGTAGAGGTTTAAACATATGTTTTCCTTAAACATATTTTTCATATTTTGAGCTCATTGCTGCCAAAAGAATCTACTGCAAGATTAAAAAAAAAAACTTTACCAACAATAAAATAAACATTTGTAATTTACAGTATTCAATAAATGACCAAACTACTATAGCAAGAGATTTTAAAATACTCTCTTTAAAAACATAGGCAGTAATCTCTTGGTCATTGTCCTTAGGGACATATTTATGGATATGTCTCCTCAGGCAAGAGAAACAAAAGTAAAACTAACTAGTGGTACTACAGCAAGATAATAGGCTTTTGCACAGCAAAGGAAACCATCAACGAAATGAAATGGTAACCTAATGAATGGAAGAAGATATTTGCAAATGATATCCTCATAAGGGAGATATTTAAAATATATAAATTTAAAATACATAAAGATATATTATTTAAATTATATTTAATATAAAGAACTTATGCAACACAACAACAATGAAAAGACAAATAATCTGATTTAAACATGGGCAGAGGACCTGAAGAGCCATTTTTCCAAAGAAGACATTCAGATGGCCAACAGAACATGAAAAGATTCTCAACATCAGTAATCATCAGGGAAATGCAAATCAAGACCATAATGAGAAAACGCCTTACACCTGTCAGAATGGCTAGAATCAAAAAGACAAGAAATAACAAGTGGTGGTGAGGATGTATAAAAAAGGAACCCTCATGCACTGTTAGTGACAATGTAAAATGGTGCAATCCCTGTGGAAAACAGTATGGTTTCTCAAAAAATTAAAAATAGAAATACCCTATGATCCAATTATTCCACTACTAGGTATTTACCCAAAAAAACCAAAAACACTAACTTGAAAAGATACATGTACTTCTATGTTTATTTGAGCATCATTTATAATAGCTGAGATTGGCAACAACCCAAGTATCCACTGATAAAAGAATAGATAAAGAAGATACGGTACATATATACAATGGAGTATCACTCAGCCATTAAAAAGAATGAGATCTTGCCATTTGCAACAACATGGGTGGACCTAGAGGGAGTTATGCAAAGTGAAATAAGTCAGACAAAGACAAATACCGTATGATTTCACTTATATGTGGAATCTAAAAAACCAAAACAAACACAAACAACAACAAAACCCCAGACTCCTAAACACAGAGAACTGGTGTCCCATCACCACCTGAAACTGCGAAGAGTGAACTGTCCCCAGCCACTCAGGTCCAAGAGTACTTGGTTTTATCAGGGAGCACCCGCATGCAGTCCTTGAAAGGGAGGTATTAGTTACATTGAATCTGAAAAGGCACAGGAAAAGGCAGTTACTAAACATTGTTTTAAAGGTATAACCAGGTTCCTGACAGATGGTGACAGAGCTGCAAATAAAAAGAGTAGATCTAACAAACTCATCCCTGATTATTTTAATATAAATATTAATACTAATACATTAAATAGAAATGAAAATCCTGGACAAATGCTAAGTAGGTGTAAATGCGGCCTGTTTCAGCTAAACTGGGACACACCCAGACACACACATACACACACACACACAGGAGCAATAGGCTCTTAATTGAACTGGCCTCCCTCAACCCATTCTTCCTTCCATTCTAAGCCTTCCCCCCACCAAAAAAAAAAAATCAAAAGGGCAAATTGTAATAAAATGTCTCTTGTACTGATCAGATGAAGATTTGCCTTGCACCCAGAAAAATCACGTATCTATTCTGTGGGTTTAGTATATTCTTATGGTAAAAAGTTTTTCAGGCTTGCTGGCACTAGCCATTATAATCATCCATCTAATGTCTTTGGCTCACAATAACTATCTGATTATAATATTGCTTCCCACACATATTTGCCCCAGGAAAAGAATACGCTGATCAGCAAACCTGAGTATCTTTTCTTCTCGATAACGTAATTCTTATTCTGAAATAACAAATTGCCTTTCTGGTTTTATAAACAGTCTAACAAAAACACTTTGAATGTATTTTCCTTTTGGTTATTGCCCTATATCTTTTTCTGTTACAGTCTATTCTAGGAAGAATAGTCTTTGTCTCTGATTCAACATCAATTCATTCATTCAACAAATGTTTGTAGAGAACTTAATACATGAAGGAAGAAGGCTTCTAGCTTTACATTTAGTGAACTGTCAAAATAGGACCAAGTTCTGTGTACTTTTCACTCTCTTACAACTTCCTTAGATTTGGAAATCTTTTCAAGTCATGCAAAGAGAGTGAACAGAGTGTTCAATTACTTGAATACTTAAGAATTTTTACATTTAGTTCAATGACAAATTGAATGTTATTGAAATTATAATTTTAAATGATGAAGAAATTAACCAGAAAAATTGATCACTAATAATCACTTGATATATTTTTCTATTTTCTTTTAAACTTTCCAACCTAGAGTACTATGTAAATAAAATCTCATTTCCACCCAATTCTGAACCATGCCTCTTTGTTTAAACTGACTCACTCAATGACCCAATTGTAATACATTGATGCTGAAGAAAATCCAAGGTATAAAAAGTAAAGTTGAATATGATTTGGGCTACATTTCTTTGGAATTTATTTTCTTTCCATATCACCTGGGACCTTTAAACCTTCTAGCCCACTAGGTTTTTAATCCCTTTGGTGTTTCTGCTCAAACTCAGTATGCATGCAAATCACCCGAGTATCTTGTTAAATTAAAATTATGATTCAGCAAGTCTGGGGTGGAATCTGAGATTCTACGCTTCTGACAAGCTTCCAGGAGAGATGGATACTGCTGATCCAGGGGACACATTTGAGTAGCAAGATCCTGGAAGACAGACAAAGCTATTAATAACTTGGCAAGTGTTATAATGAGAATTCTTACAAATAAGAGTATGTGCAAATTGTGATAAATAATCTTGGTAATATGTAACGATTTGTCTTTAGGGCCTAAACAGTGGGCCCAGCACTGCCCAGGGATGCAGAATCATTGAAATGAGCCTGTTGCTTTAAAAACTGAGCATTAACCAAAATTACAACAAACCAGTAAGTTACTCATTCTAAGTAATAGGTATTTAGGTATGTGCAATTGTGTTAATTAGTATAAGTGATAAATGTATAGCTTATCGAAGTTTCTTAGCTGCAAATGCAACACTCAGCTTGCATACCCTGCTTGTGGAAATTATTTTAAACACAGAAAACAGTCAAGAATTTGAGAACCACAGCATTATTAATGTCCACGTGTGTATTCTTGTTCCATTACGAACTGTTTAACATATTACTATTAAGGTTTTTACTTTTCCTTGTGATATAATTATTACACATTGAAAAGAAAATGTCTATGTGTAACATAACTTTCAAAAATATCTATATCCGGGGCACCTGGGTGGCTCAGTCGGTTAAGCTTCTGCCTTCAGCTCAGGTCATGATCCTGGGTCCTGGGATAGAGCCCCGTGTCAGACTCCCAGCTCAGTGGGAAGTCTGCTTCTCTCTCTCCCTCTGCCTCTCCCCCTGCTTGTGCTCTCTCTCGCTTGCTCACTCTCTCTCTCAAATGAATAAAAAAAATCTTTAAAAAAAAAATCTGTATCCTCCTTTTAAAAGAAAGTAACAAATCTAGTATAAAAGTACAAAATGTAAAATCATGAATGTAATGTTTTATCATCAATTAATTGTTGATTGAAGTGTTCAGGATTTTTCAGACACGTACTGCTTCTTCCACCTCTCAGTAGCACCTTGAAATGCTCTGATATCGCCCTGCTGTATTGAGAAAGGGGGCATTTAAAAAACTCAGTTAATCTATTTTTATGGTAATCAGAACCCTCAATTTCAATCTGATTTTTTTTAGTCAAAGCAGTCTCATTTACATGAGTACAATAAACGTTTTGAAGTGTGGCTAGGATCATTTCCATAATTCTATATTTCTTATCTTGCCTTAGTCTTCTTGAACCTGACATTTTGCTATAATTTGCAAAACTGAACTCCATTCAGAAATAAAAAAATCCTTGGTAGAAAAAGGGAAAATCAAGAAGACAGGCACCACCTTTAGTGCAGCTTTTCTCTTTCATCATTAACCCAATGGGCAGGAAGAAAAGCTCACAAAGTAGTTCACCATAAGTGCAGGACTGATTAATTTGCTAGAAATAGACATCATTTTCATCCAAGTTCAGATTGGCTCCCACCAAGTTCTGTGTGATTTCACTTGGAAATGGAACCAACTACAAGTAGCTACATGCCTGAGCTGAATCCCAAAATTGCACCTGTGCCATCGCTCTCCCGTTTTGTCTGGGACACTCTTACAAACATAACGAGAAAAAGGTTGCAAATACCAACAGCACTACTAAAACACTTTAAAAACATTTTTTCAAAAATAAATAAATAAATAAAACGTTTCTTTGAATTTGTGTGTTTCACAACAACCTCTAGATACTATTTTTCCAAACAAGAGTCTTATTCTGTGTCTTGGCATTTTAGCAAGGATTTGTGTCATGTTCAATTATGAATGTGTTCATTTCATTGAGAGGATTGAATAAATCATATGCTCAGTTGATGAAAGCACTTTCTTTTTTAAAGAAGCAGATTGACATAAAATACTTCAGTAAGTCACTTATCTATATTTCACTGACTTTGAAATTTGTGTCAGGAACTTCAGTTTATCTACAGGAGCTGTATCCTTATTTATCAGGTTTTTCTTTTTCCCCCCTGATAAGGCAGTCTTACCAGATGAAGTCAAATACTATTTCCATGCAGCTTTTTCTTACACCCCGAAAAGCAAGCCCTTAGGCAAGTGAAGTAAAAGTGTGCCTCCGAAAGCCACATCCTCTGTGGATGACTTTTAGAGGGAGCACTTTCTAGTTTATAAATCGAAGCCGGATACTTAGAGCCCTGGGAGATAAAACGGCAGAACCTACCAGTCTCGTGGCATCTGAAACCACAGTCTATACCTGTCACTTATCGTTTTGTAAATGGACTAAAAATAAAAGACTGATGGGTTGTGTGAAATCCATAATTTCTGTTAATGGTCCACTAAGAAGCTGTGTGTTTAGGACACTGGATGTCACTCAATGGCTCCCGGCCCCCCAACTGCTGCCTTTTTTTTTTTTTTTTAAGATTTTTATTTATTTGAGAGAGAGAGAGAGAATGAGCAGTGGGAATGGGCAGAGGGAGAGGGAGAGAGAGAAGCAGACTCCCCGCTGAGCAGGAAGCCCAACATGGGACTCAATCCTAGGACCCCAGGATCGTGACCTGAGCTGAAGGCAGCTGCCCAACCAACTGAGCCACCCAGGCGCCTCCCCCTGCTGCCTTAAAGACAGGTCTTAGAGCACTTGTTTAGTCCTTCCTATTTTGACTCTGAAGTAAAATAATAAGTGTGCTTATTACATTTAGTTTCTAAATGTCTTAGCACATGATTTTGCTTTCTAACTTCACACTTAACTCCCTGAAAACATCCATGTATGCATATCAGTGTTCTTTCTAGTTTCAGAGGCTGAGTTTATGTCCAGAATGAATGCTAATATATATTGTTGTCTGGATACTAGGGCCCCATCCTGCTCAGGAAAGTATCTTCACTATTCCTCTCTCTCTCTTTCTTCTGTCTCTCCCCTCCCTCTCTCTCCCTCTCTCTCTTACCCTAACTCTCCATCCATCCCTCTATCTCATCTCCGTCTTTCCCTCTGTCCTGTGTTTTCAATTTCTTCAGTTCCACCTGCTCTTTCTTTTCAGACTCTTTCCTTTCAGAACATAAATACTCCCAGTCTCTTGTTCTAAAAATAATATCCTATAACTGTCTTCTCTTTCCTTCCTTTCAAAACCAAACTTCTTGATGAAGTAGAGCACTCCCCACTCCATTTCCTCGCCTCTAATTCCATCAAGGGCCTACTGCAATTTGGCCTCTGCTCACACAACTCCTCAAGGCACCAAAGAGGTCAGTAACTCCCTCTCACTGAACAGTTCCCAGGCAGGATTTTACTTGGAGTTTGTGGCATTTAATCGAGTTGACTCTTCCCTTCCTATATGCATTCCTTCCTTGGCTTATCTTTTTTGTTTCTACATTTCCTTCTTTCTCTCATTACTTTTGAACCACAAATACTTAAGTAAAATTATGTGCAGTGTTGAGCATATTCTTACATTTAAAAGGAAAATGCCAATCTTTTTGTACAGGAAAGGGATTCAAATTGCCCAGACCCTAAAATTATGTATGAAAAGCAGTCATTATCTATACTTCAAATTAGCTAAATACATAAAACTATAACTTTATCTTCATTTATCAGCATAGGAAAAACTACTTTGTTCTATGCACGGATCCTCGGGTGATTGGACTGACCTGACCAGGAGAAAGCCCTTAGTAGGAAGGCACAACACTAACTCTCTCAACATTGTATGACTATAGAGAACAGGTGTCAGAGTCTCAACTGTGTGAGTTTTCTGTTTCTCAAAAACAAAGATTCAAAGGTACTCATCTGAAATCAGTTTTTAAAAAGCAACTTAATCTTTCTGTTTCTGCTAAATTCTATATTCATTTTTCACGGGCAAAGATGTGTTCGTTTCTTAGGGCTGTTGTAACAAAGTACCCAAACCTGGGCGACTTAAAACAACAGAAATTTATTCTCTCATAATACCGTAAGCCAGAAGTTCAAAGTCAAGGAGTTAGCAAGCAGGGCCATATGCTCTCTGAAGGCTCTAGGGAAGAATCCCTCCTTTTCTTGTCTAGTTCCGAGAGGTTGCCAGCAATCCTTGGGGGTCCCTGGCTTGTACACCTGCCACTCTAATCTCTGCCTCTGTCTTCGCATCTCTTCTCCCTTGTGTGTCTCTGTGTCCAAATTTCCCTCTCAAAAGGACACCAGATATATTGGATTTAGGGCCCACCTTAATCCAGTATGATCTCACCTTAAGTTGATTACATCTGCAAAGACCCTATCCCCAAATAAGGCCACATTCACAGGTTGTAAAAGAAGATGTATTTTGGGGAAATGCTTTTCAGCCCAGTATAAATGGAAAACCAAAAATCGTTATTTTGGAAAATAAAAAGGGGAAAGGAATTTATTATTGTTTTTAAATCATCACATATTATGTTACTTTTCTTCCTCTGCAAACCTTACTAAAACAATAATAAATGAATAAAGCAATCAAAAAGAGATACCATAAGCCCCCCCCCCCAAAAAAATCCATAGGAAGCAGAGATAATACAGGCTCTATTCTTTTTAAATGTGAAAATAATATTGTCCAATAGATATATGATTAGGATGCTGTGAAAAGGAAAAATCAGAGAACAAAATTAGGATAGAAATAACATTATAAAAGGACTGAAAGATAAATCCCAGGACCAAAAGTAAAACAAAAAACAAAGAGTTAGAAGTATAGAAAAGAAAATTAGTAGATAAGTCCATGGGGGTTTATAGTCCACTTAATAAGAACTATAGACAGAGAAAACAGAATGAACTATCAAGGAAACAATTTTTTTTTAGACACGAGGGACATAAATCCCCAAGCTGAATGTGTCTAGCACAATTAGGCAATAGAAAAAAATGAAAGAAGACCCCATGAAACACATGAAATGTGAAATTTCAAAATAACAGCTATAAAGTAGAAAACATAAAGTTTCCAGAGAAAAATCACAAAGATCACCTATAAGAGATAGCAACTCAGAATTGTATTAGCCTTCTCAGAACAATAGTGAATGACAGAAGACCTTGGAGAAGTATCTTAAAAAGTCTTAATGTAAATGACATTTGATGAACAACTCTGTATTCAGCCAAGCTACTGATCAAGAATGAGATTGAAAAAAAGACATTTTTAGGAATGCAAGGACTCAAACATATATATGTACCTTCCAGGCACTCACTCGTGGGAAGATACTGGAGGATATGCTGTAACAAACGATGGGGCAAATTAGGAAAGAGGCAGATGTAGGATAGAGCAAACAGTGAATCAAACCAGAAAAATGGCCAAATTTTTGAGGATGACGAGGAAGGGCAATATGAGGACAACAGGCTGTCCGGGGAGCCTCAGGGCAACCAGCCCACACTGGATGAGGAAAACAGAGATTACAGTGAGAGGGTCTTGATATATTACTAATTCAAAGGAAAAGTCCAAATGGCATAAATTATCATGGAATAAAGGAATGTTCAGATGAATTGCAAATGGAGACAAAATAGTTTTCCACAGCGGGCAGGAAATCAATTAAATCACTACCCTGTGAGACAGAATTTACTTCTCACTCAGTTACCTACAACTTACAAAGAGCTTCAAATCAGCTCAAAGAAAAGTAAAAGGGCTAGAACATGATAACCCAAGGGGTATATTATAAAAGATACACAGTTTTCCATGGAAATGCAGGAAAAATTTTTCTGCACATTAAATGATGAATATGTTAATTTTGTGAAGTAGGTGTCCTATGCAGAGGAAGAATCTCAAGCTAACAAACTGGTTACTTAATTTATATTTCCATAGTTGGCAAAGGCATAATTAGGACCGTAAATTGTACATGCCTACGTGTGTGTGCATGTGTGTGTGTGTGTGTTTTCATGATTCCCCCTTGATAGTCCAAATTGTGATTTTGTTTTTGTAAATTTCAAAAGGTGATGACAAGTTCGTGTGGCTTATTTTTTTCAAAGTTGATATTGACAACTTATCAACTAGGACCCACTTGAAGTAAAATAATTTTGCTTTTCAGGGTCTTTACCTACAGTGAATATGGCCATAATTTCTTCTAGTTGCTTCTCAAAAGGGGAGGCAATTTAAGAACAGCCAGGGAAGGAGTATGTGTGTGGGTTTCCTCGTGTATAATTACCATGCCCCCCCTCCCCCCCGTCTTTGTAAATTCTGTCTCCTCCACTGTGTTTGCCCTTACTAGTCTGATTCTGACGTCCTAGCTCTGGTCTGAATCTGGCTGTACTTTGCTAACTCTGGGCACAGACTTGCTGTAACTAGTTTATACAAAGGAGGCAAGGGCCAGAGGGACTGTGCTGGTCTCTCTCACCCTTGCGCAATTTAGTTCTGGTGATATTTATAATTATCAGGCAATCTTTACAACAGCCAGGAGGGTCAAATGGCATCCCTTCCAACCTATACCTTTCCCTAGGAAGTCACAGAAGCTCCTCCACATTCATACGGTGTGCTGGGGGCGGGGGGCTGTTGGGATAACCAGGTGTTTGTAGTAAGATAGACTCTAAAACTATGACAACCATTAAAAAAAAAAAAAAAAAGCAGAGAGTATATTTTTAAAAGGATGTTAAAGATCCTTTGAAAGAAAGGGAAGCAAGGGGTCCCTGGGTGGCTCAGTTGGTTAAGCATCTGACTGTTGATTTCGGCTCAGGTCATGATCTCAGGGTCTTGAGATCAAGTCCCATGTCAGACTCTACGCGCTCACGACAGAAGTCGGGTGGAGAGTCTCTCTCCCTCTGCCCCTCCCCCCACTTGTGTGTGCCTGCTCTCTGTAAATGGATAAAATCTTAAAAAAAGAAAGAAAGAAAGAAAGAAAGAAAGAAAGAAAGAAAGAAAGAACGAAAGAGAAGCAAGGATATGTATGGTCAATTTTGTCCTCAAGTTTTCCTGTTTAGTCCTTCCAGAGAGTTATTGTGTATCTATTACATGCTCAAGTCATAATTGTATCAGGTGACTCAGAGGTTATCAGCATCTTGGGAAATTAGTCCAAATGAATCACCAGAGATAAATAAAATGAGATGTAGAAGTTTTAATTGGGGCTTTCTAAAAATTTGCCAAGATTATATTGTTTGTCTGTAATATATAGTCATGGTAAAGAGAGTTGGGTGATTTCAGGAAATAATGTCCTCAAACTCCTACATTCAGCCATTTACTCTGTTCGTCAAGGAAACTGCCTGGGAAGCAGGAAGATACAAAAACAGAATCTACGCACAGCTTCTTTTTATAGACTCCATGAAATCAATATCCTTACACTGTGACAATATTAACCTCAAATATTTCAAAATTATATTAGTTGTCTAAGAATGAGATGGTAGCTTTAAATAGTCAACATCCGTTTCGGAAAATCTTTTAGTCATTTGAGATACTTGATAGGTATCTTAGATTTGGGTGTTAGTGGGTGCTCTAGGCAGCTGCGAAGGTGATAAACAGGTGAAACAGAGATAATCATCAGTGTTTGCTGTTTTTTAACTGGTAAATTTTGGGATTACGTGCCACACAGTAATAGATAACTGAGTACTTTGTGCTATGTCAGTATTATCTTGAATATTTAAAAAATCAGATGGCAGCTTACGAGACATCAGTTGTCTAGTAAAATAGTATATTACTAGTCAACATTAGCCGCTATAATTACCTTGTTAGATTTGAAAAATCCTTAATCTATTTAAAGGAATACCTGATAAATATCTTGATCCTTAATCTATTTAAAGGAATACCTGATAAATATCTTGGACTTCAGGTCTATTTGGAAAGTATAACAACTCTTCTATTTACAACTTTCCATCAAACTTCCATAGGTATTAAAATACTATGTCCTGTTCCAGAGCAAAAGGATATCAACTCAACCTGATACTAAGAAATTGTATAATAACTTTATTTAGGCTCATATTTGGGGAACAAGTAGATTCAGGCCTTAAAACAGTATATGTATAAGAAAAGGGTTTTCTTAATTTGGGTATCAATGGATTGATACCTTTGAAGATAATTTCACCCTGTTTTTGAGGTGGGCCCACTTACATTCAATTTTGGGTCAGTTCCAATTGATGGATTAAGGAGAGTTGCTTTAAAAAAATTTTTTATATTATATGTAATGCCATTCTAACTTTCTGTAAGTAATCACGTAAGGAAAGAAAGTATTTTGGAACTAAGTGATATGCCACAGTTTAAAAATTCTTATTATTCAAATCACTTATGTTTTCAGTTCATAAATACTTTGATTATTGATCAGTGATGGTTCAGCTGTAACAGCCAAAGATTTATATTGATAATGGTAAATATTTTGATTTATCATTTCTTTTAAATATTGTATTATTTTATTTTGGTGTGAGTTTAACTAATACCAGGCAAAGAAACATACTCACTTTAGAACTATAAATGTCAATATCCCAATTCAATGTGACTTAAAAAAAATAAAGGAATTTAAATTAGAGATCAAGTATATCATTTGAGTTTTTCACACAAAACAGTGGCATCTAGTGGTCTACAAAAATCCTCCTCCTAACTGTTTCTAACTTCTCTTTGCTATTAGTTTGAATCAGGTGTTATTTGCCTATAGCTGGTTCAACTGCTAGTGAGGTTTACTAGGATCACTTGCTGTAGAGATTCAGACTTTTATAATATTAAATTGATCTTTATTAGTAGTTGTGCATGTAACCTAATGTCCACAGTGCTGTTCTTTCTAAAGAAGTTACTCTAGTAGAGATCTTTATATGTAAATGGTGCTAATATTCATTCACTGCTACAAAAATAAATTACTTTTAAGACATCAAACAAAAGACTACCTTAGAACAAAGGGCTATAAAAAGAGATTCACCTTTGGAGGCAATAAAATTTGCCTTTTTATCTCTAAAGCGGAAAGGAGTAATGTAAGCTATTTTATCACCACTTGGCATTAATAGTATGGATATGCTTTCACTTACTGCCTAGTACTGGACACCTGACCACAACATATTCCTGTTTTAAACTTTCTTAAATAGTGCTCATTATAAGAAAGATATTGACATTATCTGTATTTATTATGACCAAGTATGGCATGCACCAATTTGGTTTAGGAAAGGTAAATAAAATATTGTCTTTTATATGTAAATGCATTAATTAGTAAAAATAGAATATATTTTTTTCATACTAACACTTGTATATGTATTTATCTGCATGACCAATAGAAGATAACGTGAGACTGCTTAAAAGTTTTAAATACAGGGATTTAATTTTTGTTGATAGCATTCTGTTCACTCATATGAATGCTACATGTAAAACTCAAATATCGCTATCACTGTGCACCAACTCTAAAAACAATTTTAAATAATTCTAACTGAAAAGGAACTCAGAGGTGTGTTGGGTGGCAATTATTAGCTTAAATTCATATTCACATCTAGCTCCACATTTACTGTATGAAACAAGAATTTTGTAATATTCTCCTTCTTGATCTGGAGGCTGCTTACATGGTGTAAATTCAATGTGCTCTATACCCATGATTTGCATATGCATTTACGCATAACATGTATATTACATGAAAATAACATTTACATTGAGAAAACTAGGGGATCCAGAAACTGATCTTTTTTTTTAGAAAGTTCTTGACATATATAAGCACTATTTGAAACTTGCAGGCTTAGTGGCAATTTTTAATTGAAAGAATTATTACAATCTTTTAAAAATACCAACATTTTCCTATCAGTATAATTCACTTACTTTATTATTTTTTTTAAGATTTTTTATTTTAGAGAGAGAGTGAGTGTGAGCAGGTGGGGAGGGGCAGAGGGAGAAAGAGAGAGAATCCCAAGCAGGCTCCATTCTCAGTGCAGAGCCCAAACAGGGGCTTGATCTCAGGACCCTGAGATCATGATCTGAGCAGAGACCAAGAGTCGGACACCTAACTGACTGAGCCACCCAGGCAACCCTGCTATCAGTATAATTTAAACAGATACTTGATACGGTTGACCCTTGAACATGGGTTTAAACTGCATGGGTCCATGTGTATGTGGATGTTTTGCAGTACTGTAAATGTATTTTCTCTTCTTTATGATTTTCTTAACATCTCCTATTCTCTAGCTTACTTTATTGTATGAATATAGTATGTAATATATGTAATACAATAAATATATTGATTGTTTATGTTATTGGTAAGGTTTCTGGTCAATAGCAGGCTATTAGTAGTTAAGTATTTGAGGAGTCAAAAGTTATACATGGATTTTCCATTGCATGGTGGGGGAGGTGCCCCAAACCCCATGTTGTTCAAGGGTCAACTGTATTTGTCTTCATACTTTCCTTATAGAGAATAACTCAATTACTTATATGCAAATTAACTCCTAGATCTTTTAACATTAACCTATCCCTAGAATTTAGAATGATTCATTTAGGTAACTAACACCAGACTGTAACCAAAGTTTGAGATTTTGAATTACTTACATTGGCTCATTTATTCTTCAGTTATCTTTAAGGCAAGTAATTACTCAGTAATAGCTAAAAATAACACTTAATGCCAAAACAAGTTTTCTAACAGTGATATTTTATTTGTAAATCTGTGTAGATCTCACAACTAATTCACATAAAAATATTTTTCTCTTTAGTTGGTACTAAAAACAGGAGAAACAGAAATGAAAAAAATCCTCGCTGCAGGAATTCAAACTAAACTGTATGAGGTAAAATATTACTTTATGATTAAATATTGAAAAGTCATAAAATTCATCTTAGTCATTAACATCCTAAACATCAAACAGATTGAAAGGTATAATTAGAAAAAATATATAGTATCAGGTAGTTTCTAATTTGGGAAAAATAATTTAGGAAATGACTCAAACTCTGAGCTGTAAATATTCATAATAATGAGCTGATGGTCTGAAATGTCTATTTTCATACCATTCCACAATTATAAGCCAATTATTAATTTTATTTATTTATTTTTTTAAAGATTTTATTTATTCATTTGAGACACAGAGATACAGAGAGAGAGAGAGCATGAGCAGTGGGAGAGGCAGAGGGAGAGGGAGAAGCAACTCCCCGCTGAGCCAGGAGCCCGATGTGGGGCTCGATCCCAGGACCCTGGGATCATGGCCTGAGCTGAAGGCAGATGCTTAACCATCTGAGCCACCCAGGCGCCCCCCAATTATTAATTTTATATCCATTTTTAAATCAACAACTAAGAAATAATACTGCTCTATGACTCTTTTTTTCTTCTAATTAAAAATGTACCTAAAATTACTCTAAAATAGTGAAGCATAGGAGGTACTCCTTGCTGAGAGGAAACAAATTCCATTGGTGTTTAGGAGACATTAACCTTCAAATCTGCTGATGTAGGTAGAAGGGGTTTATCAAACACTTTTCACATGTCTCCTTGGAGTTTCCTGGCCTTGGCAAGCTTTCAGACCCACCACAGCCATCACTGCAAAATGTGGAGTCTGGCTTCCTGACAGGCTGCCATAGGGACTAGGTAACACAACATGGAGGTGCGCTGTAAATTCTTCTCACGGGGCAAACTTTGACTAATGATTGGTAAGAGATACGAAGAAGACAGCAGACAATTTCCTCTCTATTCCTCCTGCCAAAGGACCGTTCCGTTACATAGGCTTTCCAAACATGTCCTTTCAAGGCTTGTCAGAGAGTGGCAGCCAGCTCAGCAACACATCACCTTTTATTTTCTTCCCAACTCTCTTTGCCTTTCTTCTTCTTTCTCTCCCTCTTGGTGCCCTGGGATTGTCTTCTCAATTAACTAACATGTTAACATATAGGTATTGCCTCAGGATCTTTTTTTCTTTTTTTCTAAAGATCCCAAACCAAGATAGGAATTCTTTGAGTTCAAGTTATATAAGAAAATAATGATATTACCAACGTAATCCATAAAAATAATATCCTTAATAGTGAAATGGAATCTTTAGCTTTAATATATAACTATATTTAAATTGCATCCTCCACTTTCGTCAAATATACCTTCATAGAGTAGGCATTTATTGAGCTAGTTTTGAACATTTAAACTTGAGGTGACTATCAGACATCCAAGTAGAGATATAGAGAAGGCTGTTGGTTATGAGTCTGGATTTCAGAAGAGAGATCCAGGATGGAAATATAAATGTAGGAATCATAGCTTATAGATGGTATACCATATGATGAGACTGAAAGAGATTTTCTAAGCACTAAGATTGATAAAGAGAGATGATCCCAAAAGGACCAAGCTCTAGAAAATTCTCACATTTTAGTCAGGAAATGAGGAGGAAACAGTAAAGAGTCTGAGATATCGTCCAAAGAGGTAAAGGAATAACCCAGAGAGTGTAATGTTTTGGATGCTAAGAGAAAAAAGAATGTTTAAAAGGGAAGAAAATCAGCCAATGGGTTCAATGATACTGATAGTCAAATAAGAAAAAAAAATGACTGAGAATACAGACTGAATATTACAGTGAACAGGAGATTTTTGCACAGTGAAGGGGATGAAAAGTTGATTAGAATAGATTCAAGAGGGTATGAGAGGAGGAAATGTAACTACATAGACAGCTTATTCAAAGAATTTTGGTATAGAGGGAAAGAAAGAAATAGGATGTAAACAGGAGGCCATGATGCTACAAGAAGATTTTTTCAAAAATAATTTTGAAAAAATAGTATTGTTATATACTAAAAGGAATGACCCAAAAGAGAAATTAAAATGGATGATTCAAGGGAGAAAGAGCACTATCTCTGAGGATGTGAGAGGAGATGGCATCAAGAGGACAATTGAAGCCTGGCCCACAATAACATAATGAGTAGTTCACCCACACTAAGAGGAATGAATACAAAGATTCAGATAGGTTTATACTTTACTGGTGTAAGCCAACGCTCAATCTTTTCTGGTTGCTTTTTTTTTTCTTAATGAAATAAAGTCTAATTGTTACCCAAGAGTGAAGATTAAAAAAAGAATTGTTAAAAGCTTGAGAATAGAGCAGAAAGGCAGAAATATGTCTAGGTGAGAGAATGAATGGTTTATGGATTTATAATACAGTTATTAGCAGCATTAAGGATGATTTGAGTTATGGTTATGAACTTAAAGCAATACAAGAAAGTATGACTATATTTTTCTCTAGTTATGCTCAGCCATGGATGGAATTACACATAAGGAGTAGGCAGATAATTGGTTTTAGGTAGGGTTATGGATTAGCCATAAAAATAAAACAAATGAGAAAAGGATAGAGAATTGAGGATATAGACAAAAAAGTAATTACAATGCGTGAACATAAGATTTAAGCTAGGCACAGAGAAAAGACATAGGGAAGGTGGGAGAGAAAGAGGGTGGTATGCTCAATACATTGTAGGTGCTGGTGAGAGCAAATAATTTGGGGGTTTAGGGAATGATTAGGAAGGATTTGGGGTGGTATTGAAGAGAAGGATAAATACTATATAGGAGTTGTAATTATTGGTATTGAAAAGGTCATAGTATTGAGTGGCTGAGGAGGATGCAAAGGATCATTGGTAGGAGGTCCAGGAATTAAAAGGCCAGGGAGTTAAAAAGATCATCTACATGGATATAGCAATCAACAAAAAAATGTAATAGGAGTAATGTTGGAGAGCATGACAATGATCAAAAGAACCAGTGATCCTTATTGAAAGAATAAGGGGGGATGACCTGACCCTGAGAGTTACAGATAGATGACTATAGCAAGGACAGATAATGGGTGACGAACTGATGACACAAATTTGAAACCTGGGGACTTTTAGGGAAGAGAGAAGGAGAATGGACTGGAAGTGGCAAAGAGGAGGAGGGAGGATACCTATCACTTCCCCATGCCCAATTTAAGAAGAGAGTGGAAATGAAATTGGCCATCATTTGAGAAGATAAGTAAAGAAAGTCCTCTGGAAAAAAACAAAAAAACAGGTTTCCATTAAAGCTAGATGGTACAATGAGGGGTAACAGAAGAGACCGAGGCTATAGAAGAATTTGTTAATGACCTACTGTGAATTTCAGTGGTTACAGTGAAAAGAAATGGGAAGAGTGGAATATGAGGTCAGAGAAGGCACCAGGCAGCATTATAGCCTAAATAATGTAGGTTTAGTCTTAATATTTCTAGGCAGAGGGTGGTGGCCAGACTGTGAGTAGGAGTGGGAGGTCTTGTGAGGAATAGGACTCACTCTGGGCCCCCACTATTCTCTTGCCACAGAAAAGCACAGATTTCTGCAGGCTAGAGTCTTACTGCTAGTGCAAGCTATCCCTCTTGATTTCTGTAGAAGGAAGCTTCCTGCCTGGCAGGAAGCAATCCTACTATGAGCACAGGGCATCCATCATCCTTTCACTGCAAATAGAGGGGAATGGTCTTCCTTCAAGCACCTGGGCACGTTCTTGACTTCTGAAGGAGGCCCAGGGAAAGGACACAATATGAGTAAGAAAACCAGGAACTTGTTTGTGTCATGAGTTTAACAAGCTTTTCCTTTTCTATTTCATAGTTATTATTTTCATCTGCAAAAGTCTAGAAGGTTGGGTGGCAGCTCTCTTTTTTTCTCATCCCTGGTGACCTTTATTATGATTGTAGGAATGTACACTACCATGACATTACTATTTAATAAAAATTCATAGTATCTTTTGGAATTTATTATACCACGATTATAATTTCAATTAGTTTTGACTGAACTTTTAATAAATATGTCTGTTGTGGAGTCAATTTTCACTCTTGAAATTGGTATTAAGTACCCATCGTATACTAGTCATGCGGCCACAAACTGGGATACACTGAAGGAACCCACAGTCTAATAAGATTACACTTGAAAAGATAATTTTATTTACCCTATGACATGATGGAGCTACATACAAGAGTCTGTGGGGGGTGGAGAGGTAAGATAGGTAACTCAATTTGAGATGCTTTATTTGAATCTCTAACAAGCGTTCTCACACTGTTTTCTGCCCTGGCTCATTTGACAGATGCAATATGTTCTTTTTCTATGGCAGCGGCTTTCTATTATAATGATTTTCAGTTAGGTGTGTGGAATGATGTGTTATTCTACAGGCAATGGATCAGAATGGCCAAGTAGACAGGGGGCTTAGATAGTTGGAAAACCCATCACCTCTCAGATGAGTATCTTCCATTCTAAAGACAGTTTTCTCCCACTCTGTGAGAATCTGCTTTGTAGGATAAGTAGTCTTAGATTGGGAAAGTGCATTTTAGGGGTATGGTTTGTGCAAAAAATAGGAGAAACTGGAGATGAGGGGGCACAGGTTGGGAGGGGACTATGGCAAGACATGAGGTGTGAGAAATAGGCAGACAACAGAACATGCATTAAATTGCATGGTTAAGAAGGTTTGGATTAATTTTTCTGAAGGTTATCAGGAATTATTGATGATTTTAAAACAACGCATGATATAATGAGGCATAAATTCTCAAAAGCTCATTCTGGTCATAGAGTAAGGACGAATCGGAGAACGTTTAGACTAGAAATTGGAAGACTAGTTGAAGATATTGCCTATCCAAGCAAGCAACAGTAACAGACTAATGTAAGGCAGTGCTGATAGAAATTGAGAAAGAAGAATGGATTTGAAAACATATAGGAAGGAAATTGAGGGAGTGATGGCTTGGACGTGTGGTCACTGAAGAGAGAGGCAAAACAACTTAGTATTTTTTGAAGGTCTACTATGTGTTTCATTTTAGGTACTTTTATTTATGTTATCATTTACTCACACAAATCTGAGAATTTAGTGCTGCCCCATTTTGACAGAAGAGAAAATTGAAGATCAAAGAATATATTTTACATGCCAAAGATTATCCATTAAGTATCCGGAGAGCTAGAATTAAGCCAGGTTGTTTTGGTTTCAAATTACACTCTTTTCCCCATCATATGATAATTCCTCCAAATTACCATGTAACAATAAGACTATCAGATTTCTAACTTAGACAGTTTAGGAAAATGGTGGGGCCATCAATAAAAGTATGCAGTATTGGGCAGAGGTAAAAGATAATGTGTGCAGTTTTGTATACGAGGAGTTTGAGGACCTGTGACTTACTCAATCAGATATATATACACGGCATTTGTACATGCAACTCCAAGGGTCAAATGATACATACTCTGGATACAGATATACAGTAGAGTTATTCATCTACTATTTCAGTGAGAGGGCATAAAATGATAAGAGAAAAGGACCTAGACAGAAATTTGGAGAATAACACCCTTTGACAGAGGCAAAAAGACACACAAAGGAGACCAAGACTAATCAGATAGGCAGAAGGACAATTAAAAGAAATTATTTTTACAAATAGAGAGAAAAGAGTTTCAGGAGGATTTAATTGTTCACAGGGACAAAATGCAACAGAACATACAAGAAATGTGAGGAGCAAAATATATTCCTTGGCATTGGAAATTAGGTCATCTGCGGCCCTAGTGAGAAGCAGTTCATTGGAAAGATGGAGGTAAAAAAGAGTATTAGATGGGGCGCCTGGGTGGCTCAGTCAGTTGAGCATCTGCCTTCCGCTTGGTCATGATCCCAGGGTCCTGGGATCAAGCCCTGCATCAGGACCTCTGCTCAGTGGGGAGCCTACTTCTCCCTCTCCCTCTGCTGCTCCCCCTGCTTGTGTGCGCTCTCTCTCTGTCAAATAATTAAATAAAATCTTAAAGAAAAAAAAAGAATATTAGAACTTATCAGGACTACTCTTCCAAAAACAGTAAACATAGCATGGATAACAACTGGATATTATAGGTATGTGGTGCTATTGTATACTATAGGAAGGCTACTCATCAGACATCACGCTTCCATAATACCTAATTAAATATATCAAACAAACCAGGAAAAAAGAAAAAGAGCCATCCAACAGAAAAATGGTCAAAGACCAAGCGCTGACAATTCACAAAAAGAGATACCAATTTAAATTTAAGGAAAGCACGTTGAATCTTTTTGGTAAGTAAAATATTGCAAAGTAAACCACAATGAGTTTCTCATTGTTGGCAAACAAATTAACAGAAATGTTTAAAACAGGGGCACCTGGATGGCTCAGTTGGTTTATCGACCAACTCCTGATTTTGGTTCAGGTCGTGATCTCAGGGTTGTGAGATCCAGCCCTGTGTTGGGCTCTGTGCTCAATGGGGAGTCTGCTTGAGGTTCTCTCTCTCCCTCTCCCTCTGTCTCTCCCCTCTCCCTGAGTGCTTTCTCTCTCTCTCAAAATGAAAAATCAATAAATCTTAAAAAAAAAAAAAAAAGGAATGTTTAAAACAATAATAACCTGACACTGAGATGAAAGTTAGTATAACTTCCCCAGAGGGCATCTGGGCAATATGTATGGTAATGTAAATTTCCAAGTGTAAATTTACTTTGGTTCAGATATTTCATTTTTAGAAATTTGTCTTAAATATAAACATATGCACATAAATATGAACAAATATTTAGCCATGAGGTTTTAGCTCTTGCATGCTATGTTAAAAAAACTATTATAATTAGAATATCATCATTTCAATAGTGCTGATGAATTAATGGATCTAGGCATTGATCATCAATGGCTGTTAACATCAGAAAAAGACAAACAGCACAATATTATATACCACCTGAGGGCAGCACTTCAAACCACCTATGAAATATTATTGCCAAAATATGAAACTTGAATTCTGGATCTAAGTACCTGTTTCTAGGAAATACAGTTGATAGAAGTATACATCAGATCACACTGGTGATGATGCAATCAGCAAAATCTTGGACAGGACAAATAGTAGAGATCTACTGACCTATTTTTTTCTTGTTCTTTTTTTTTTTTCCAACAAATAAATTGCAAGGAAATAAAGAGAGAGATGAAGAGTAATCTATTGATTAAGAGAGACTTACTGACCATCTGCAGTGCATGGATCTTATTGATTTAAATAATTTGGAGATTAAATAATGCTGATTTAAATAATTTGGAATGTTGATTTAAATAATTTGGAGAGGGCGAGGGAAGGAGTGAGGGAGAGGACATCAAGTATTTTTGAACACTGCTTGAATATTTGATACTGGATAATATGAAGAATTACTTGAATTTTTTTGAGGTGTGATATGTTATGGTTATGTTAAAAAAAAAAAAAAGGTAGAGTTGGGAATGGATGAGGGTATAGATGAAATATGATTGACCAGAAGTTGATAATTGTTAAAGCTGGGTGATGGGTACATGGTGGTTCATTAAACCAATCTTGCTTAAAAACAACTACCACGAACCTATTTAATAATGTGGTTTTGATTAATTTATGGCATACCCATGAGATAAAATAATATGTAAATATTCAAATGTCCTTTATATTACACAGTATATAGAATGGTTAATAATATTCAGGCACTCAACTATTCATAAAATATTAATAAATGTAAAAAAGTCACAAAGCAGCATGCAGAGAATTATCCCATTCACATGCAGAGAATGGAAATAAAGACCCCCAAATTAGTAGTAATTATCTCTGAAAAAAAAATTCTTGATTGTGAAGGGAAAGGCATTTGAAGGAAAATTTAGGGTCTTGGGACATTTTAAATCTTTAGCTAAGAGAACTTTATATATTATTTTATTTATAGTTAATTTGATCAAGGACTTACTATTTATCAGACATTGTGCTGGCACTTTACAAACATATGAAGCATTTGTGAGATAACTATATTTATTTTTAAGAGAAGCCAAGTATAGAAATTTTGAGACACTTGCCTAAATTAACTAGCTAGAAAGAGAGCCAGGATTCAAACCTGCAGTTTGACTCAAGAGCCTTCATGCTTATCCATTGCCTCTTGAGGAAAAGCGGGGAGAAGCAGAGATAGAAAGTCCTAGAGGGAGAAAACGAATGGATGGATGGAAAGCACTGAATACACACAGACAGAAGAACCCCATCCAGAGCAGGAGGGAAGTCAAACAGTGGCAGATGTCTGGGGGTTCCCATCTAACTAGAAAACTTTGTGGTTTTTTTTCACACAAAATGTCTTACATAGTTTTTTCAAACTGTTGAAAATTTTTCAGTTTATTTTATTTTATTATGTTATGTTAATCACCATACATTACATCAGTTTTATTTTATAAACCATCTTTTCCCTTTTGTAGGAAATTTATGTTTCCATATACTAAATATTGAGAAAAATTACAGAGATTCCCTATACTGTTCAAGTGGTTCATCTGCTCATGTACAATAACACACTCTACTAGTTACTATGCCTTTATTTTGCATTTTGATATTCATCCACAAAACAAATACTGAGCATCTACTACATGCTTGGCATGTTTAAATATTCATGGTGAATAAGACCTATAGACATGCATATCCCCAGCCCTCATGAAGCTCATGAAGTCCAGGGATCCATAACATTTTTCCATAAATAGTAAATATTTCAGGCTTTGCAATTAATTCTGTCTCTATTGCAACTAACTCAACTCTGCCCTTGTAGCTGAAATAGGCCAGACAATATATGCATGAAGAATGTGGCTGTTTTCCGACACAAATTTATTTACAAAAACAGTGCTTTAAAGTCACCTTCCAAGTGCAGATGCATTAAACTGGATTTAGCATGAGAGCCTTGTTCTAGGTTGGCAATGGAATTCTCTGTATTGTGAATTGTTAATAGTGAAAAAACATTGCGGAAGTAGCAATGGAAGTTTAAGAGACTATATTTTGTTGTTATGTGGCTCTAGGGTCCTGTTTGGGATTGAGATAGAGTAACACATATCTTTGTTTGCCCCAGACAGTGCAAGTTAATGTCTGTTATCCTGGTATATAATGAACACAGCTCCTTTTTTCACTCTGTGATTTTCCAGTTAGGATGGCAAAACTGTATGGTCGTCCTAAGTTTAGAGCTAGAACAATGATCTCCCTCAATAGGAAAAGGAATCAGATATCAGTTAAGGCAAAGCTATGACAGGAAGATATAAAGGATGTAAAGAAGTTTCTTTACTGAAGAAGGTTTTCCAGAGGGCATATTAGCAAAGGACTGGAAAGGAGGTCAACTGGAATTCTTTTTTTTTTTTTTTTTAAGATTTTATTTACTTATTTGAGAGAGAAAGAATGAGCAGAGAGAGCATGAGAGGGGGGAGGGTCAGAGGGAGAAGCAGACTCCCTGCCCAGAGGGGACCCTGATGCGGGACTCGTTCCCAAGATTCCAGGATCATGACCTGAGCTGAAGGCAGTCGCTCAACCAACTGAGCCACCCAGGCGCCCTCAACTGGAATTCTTAACCAGTGGTGTTTTAGTTCAGGCTGCTAGAGCAAAGCACTATATAGACTGGGTGGCTTATAAGTAACAGAAATGTATCGCTCGCAGTTCTGGAGGCAAGTCCAAGGTTGCGGCACCAGCATGGTTAGGTTTTGGTGGGAACCGTCTTCCTGGATGTGGACTGCTGGCTTCTTGCTGTGTCCTTACATGGTGGGAAGACTGAGAGCTACCTCCAGGGCACTCACCCCATTCCTAAAGGCTCCATTTCATGACCTAATTACCTCCCAAAGGCCTGCCTCCAAATACCATCCCACTGGGGATTAGATTTCAACATAAGAATTTGGGGGAGGACACAAACTTTCAGTCCATAACAAATGGTGTCTATGAAAAAGGAAGGAAATAATTGCGGGCTGGGAAGTAAAGAAACAAGAACAGTAAAGGAATAGAATCTGCGAGAAGCATTAAAGACTCACTGATTTTTTGCATCGTTATTACAAACAGAACCTTATTGATAGCCTGTATCTACCTTAAAAAAAAAAAAAATCTAGCCTAAATACTTCCCTCCTCCTTACTCTGAAACAAGGCAAGTGTTCTTC
Organism: Phoca vitulina; assembly: GCF_004348235.1. Classification (NCBI taxonomy): domain Eukaryota; kingdom Metazoa; phylum Chordata; class Mammalia; order Carnivora; family Phocidae; genus Phoca; species Phoca vitulina. The sequence goes on from NW_022589707.1 coordinate 75,016,732, forward strand.
TGGCGAAAGATCATAGGGGAAGGAACAATCTATTCCAGGAATATTTACATTCCTATTTGCCAAATGTAGTTCGTTTTCAGAAAACAACTAGAGTTGAGATAAACGTTCAAATTTAGAATGTTTATCCATACCAGATATTTTAAAGCTACACCCATAATAAGTGTTTCCTGTTGATTTTTAAGATCAATATTTTCTCACTACCTGTTGCCTCTGCTCCGAGGGCAACCTCAGAGCTGCCGGCAGTAAGGTTTTCTTCCTATTCCGTCAGGCAGGATTAGCCATTCTATCTCCGCATTCCCCAGGGCACTGTTCACAGATGCGCTTGGAAATCCGTTGGCTGTGAAGAGCTTGATGCTTGTTTCAAGGTGAGCCCCCTTCCAAGCCAGAGGGAGGACCCTCCCACGTGCCGTGTGGTTCTATGGTTTTGTGAACTTGGCAAATACAGGATTTTTAAAACTCTAATTGGACAAGTCATATCTTCTTTCAGTCCACCTTCCCCTACTTTGCACTTCCCTAGTGTCCGCGGTTTGGGGGCAGCGGCAGGCATTTCTGGGACCTGGCTAAGGGGAGAGGTTGGGTATGGGGCCATGTTGAAGTGCTTCAAAGTAACTTCCAAGTGCAGATGCCTTATTGTTAGCCTAGCAGTGCCATGTGGAAACGGCTTGCCGCTGTCTCCCGTGTGGGCTCCCCGGCCTTGCGAAACACCCCAAAAATGCAGATCAGAAGTTATCTGGTGATATGTAGGTATCTCTAGGTCAAGTGTTATGTATGTGGAAAAGAAAGAAGGATCGGTACAAGGTCTGCCTCAGCGGCAGAGAGCCTCCTCTGCTGACACCCTCCTTGGACAGCCTGCATGGAGCGACTGAGGCAGGAGGAGGTGGGTGGCTGACACAGGGCCTTTAACAGGCCGCATAGGGTCTTGGCGGAGTCAGATGCGGGCCTGCTTTGCAATCCCACTTATTCCTTGGCCCAATTCTGCTTCATCTCTTTCTCTTTCACTTATTAATCTCTCCTAAATACCATATACCCCTATCTCTGCCTCAGCATCTGCTTCTGCGTAATCCAGCTGTGGCAATAATCTTAGGAAAATTCTGTTGAAGGATAATATCCAGAAAATGGTAAAAGGACTCTGATACAGATATAAAAGTGAACATATGTTGAAGAACTTATTTTACTCATGATATGAGGCAGAGGCTACAAGTGATTCAAAGGAAAAGTCAAAACAGTATGAATTAGTGTGGAATAAAAGTATGTCAAGATGAATTGCAAACAGAGACATAACTAGCTTTTCCACAGGGTGGAGGAAATGAATTAAATCACTTCTGGAAGAGACAGAATGTGCAATTATCAGCTACCTACAATTTATTTTAAAAAATTGCAAAATAGCTCAGTGACAATGAACAGGATTGGAATCTGATAACCTAGGAGAGTATAATATGGAAGATGCATTTTCCTGTTGAAACACATTTTTTTTGTACACCTCTTATTTGCAAAAGTGCTTTCCATCCTACCTCCCTTTTGCTTTCAAAAGAAATAACAGGTAAAGTTTAGTGAGCAAAATCTGTTGGGATTTCAGCACACACATAGAAAAATATTTTATAAAATTCCAAACAGTAATAGATTAAATAATAAGAAAAATTCGGCAAAACCTTAAATAGCTCTAAATGACTATCATTAAAAATTAAACATAATATTAGTCTAATATTTGCTTTATTATTCAAACACAAGCTTTGTAATGGAATCATAAACCCAAGCAGGCTCATTTGAACAATACAAAAATATTATGATTATGCTGTAAATGTATATAGTGGATATGCAATATAGATACATAATCTATAATAATATTGTCAATATGTTGGTGACCTAGGAAGGTGGTTTAGAAATGTATAAAATTATGTCCAACTAGACATCTCTTTGGGGCCCAATTCGTTTGTTTCTTGCAATTGTGTTACAAATTCACAAATGAGAACAGTTTCTGGTTAGTCTCTCATTTTCAAGTTCAATTTTAAAAGTACAAAGTCTGCCATAATTAAAACTATTAGAAAAAAATACAAAGTCTTCAGAAGTTTGTGGACTTTAAAATTGAATTTTATTAGGTGGGAAACTGTTCCTAGTGGGTATTTTATTAATATTTTGTAATGATAATGCTTAGATTTTCCAATTCAAATGTTTGAAGCGTGACAATAGATTTTAAATGATTGATGTGAGTAATTGTAAATGTGTTTAATATTTAGGGTGCTATTTATTCCTCACAACCCGGTGATGTGTATGGGTGGTTATTTGTACAATTCTTTCACATCGAATGGAAGAATAGAGTTCTTTGTATTCAAGAAGATATTTGGAAGCCTGTTCTAAAGATATAAAATTGCTCTCGGAAAACACTAGGAAAAAACAGGCTGTATTGTTCTTCCTCAAAGAGCACAAAAGGCAATCAAACAAGGGAACTAGAATATGGTAATTATTGAGAATGTTGATGGTACCCTTAAGATTAAGCCCCTGAAGATAAATGCTTTTCTGGGGATGAACTTTCTGAAAAATCTATTAAGTGGGGTACGGAGAGGATGGCAAACTTCTACCTTGCACAAAACCATCCATTTGTGTAATCGGCCAAATGCTATTTCTTGATTTTGCTTATAGAGCATGGATAGTGAAATGGATTACTAAGGAGATAACAAATAGGTATGAGGAACGACAACAAAAAAAACAGGTAAAAGAAAGATAATAATAAAGGTGCTATTTCCAGAAGAGCTTTGGTCAGGGTTTGAAGAGGTAAAAACATACGCATTCTCTTTTGTTTGCAAGGCAGCCTCTGACGATGAAGATGAATTAAAGACTCAGGAAGCTAATGCCCTTGATGTTAATTCCCTTACAGTTCTCTTTATTGCAGAAACTCCTTGGAGATCAGATGGCTAAGACCTAATCTTTATTTCCTGTTTCTGTAACTTTAAAATGAATTTCTCTCTGCTGCTTCTCAGATACTGACAATAAATCCATAGTGCAAATACCGAGAACACTAGATTTTGGAAGAAACCAAAGTGAAAAAGCCAAAACCTTTATTCTAGATTAATATGTATTTTTGCATCAGTAAAGTAATGGCTAAACAATCACATTAGAATTGACACTTGCCATTTTAGAGTGGGGGATAAGTTGGGGCATGTGAAGTATCCTCGCAAAGTTCTCAGATGATGCATTTTGGTTGACTGACTCTATTACTCATGAAAACATCAAGGCAGCTCTTCACTGGGTTATAAAATATTGTGACTATTTTAAAATTGTTCTTATTCTTTTTAGTTTTCCAACACTCCTACTTCTGACAAAACCAAGCACTATGGCTTGAATGCTTATGTTCTCCTCAAAATTCCTATGTTGAAATCCTGACTCCCAAGGTGATGGTATTAGTTGGTACCTTTGGGAGGTGATTAGATTATGAGGGTGGAGCCTCGTGAACGGGATTAGTGCCCTTATAAATAGAGGCCTCAGCGAGTTTGCCGATCCCTTCAGCCATGTGAAGATACAGGAGAAGTTAGCCTTCTACAACGGAGAAGAGGGCCCCTCCTAGACCTTGATCTTGCTGGTACCCTGATCTTAGACTTCCAACCTCCAGCAATGTGACAAATAAAAATCAGTTGTTTATCAGCTACCCAGTGTCTGGTATTTTTTTTATAGCAGTCCAAACAGACTAAGACACCAAAATATTTCCAGTGTGTTTTAAAATATAGAAGCAGCTACAACATAATCCCACTTTTTAAAACAGTCCCCATTTTCTCATTCAAGAATTTTTTTTTTTTTTAAGCATCTCTCCTGTACTGGTCACTGTGCTAGGCAAACCAGAAACAGTCACTTCTTTCAAGGAGCTTGCGGTCTGATCAGAGGAGAAAGATAATAAAGATTTAAACAGACAAGTATAAATGAATAAATAATTGTCATGCAATACAAAAATGGAAGAAACACATGAAAGGCTTGGATTGACTTCTCTGTAGGGGTAACCAAAATCTGATGGTGATCTCAGCAGATATTGCCATCCCAGCTTCCTGCAAGAAGCGATGTTGCTTATTCCCCATTCTACAACTAAAACCGAGCTCTGAAATTTAACTGAGTTTTACAGAAGGCTTGGAATAGCCTGAGTGCCTCACCTGGAATAAACACCCTCCTGCATTAAGCCCTGAGTCTTAGAACCCATGGGACAAAGGTATGCACAGAGTCACCACCTACAGAATGAGGGTCGGTTTCACCAGCGAGAAGCTGCAGGCATTTCTCAATTTTACAACAGGCTCAACTGCCCATTAGACCGGAGTGCAATGCCGGCCTGGGATGATGGACAGTAGGTTCATCCTCTTCCTTCCAGGTAACACATTCTCATCATTGTGAACTGATCAAGACGCACACGACGACTGATATCACACATCCAAAACCCAGGTTATTCAGCTTCTAATAACACAACTCTTAGGACAAAGCCTGCTCACTCTTAAGGAGCCCTTCTCTAGATCCGGCACAATTCCTTATTGTAATATGTGCTCTGTTGTAAGTAGAAAAGAGGCCTCTTGTGCATTCATATGAGCGATTTAGGCCAATCTATCTTTTGAGGAAGTTTCTGGGCAAAAACAGAAAGATATCCCAGGAACAAATCACAATCTTCACATAGAGGTCAATCTAAATCCAAATTTAAATAGAAAATGTTTTCTAAATATTCAAGGACACACGTGATTTACATTTATATGTGAATTCAAACCATTTGGTTTGAAATCAGCTCACCAATAATCAGAACTTGTAATAACAACACATAGGGAATTGTTTCATCATACCCTGTCTATTGGCTATCATCAAAGGGTTGTTTTTAAGAACAAAATAAAGAACTTCCCTAAAGATATTTCAGTATTCACTGTAAAGAGCAAGAACCGCTTATGAATTCCTCCAAACACAATTTTTCCAGTCCAGATCCATCCAATTTAATCCACCCGATCAAACATATTTGACTCTACACACAACGGAGCCACTTAAGGTTTTTATCTTTGTGCTCTAGCATCTAGTAAGTGCCTAGCTGCAATATTTTATAAAAGCCTGAGTAAAGAAATGAAAGAATTAACTACACGTTAAAGTGTTAAAGTTCAACCACTCAATAGCCTTATGACAAGGGTCGATTACTTAACAAATCAAAGGCTCAATTTCATCACCTACACATATTCCATACGGTACTACCTGTTTGATAAGTTGTCATTATAAGTGAGAGCTAGTGTTATTAGTATTGTTATTTTAAACAAATGAAATGAATCTGATTAGAGTTAGATTTATAAGTAGTGCGTTCCAGTCGGGCAATGGAGAATCAGGCTGGGGAAAGTGTTTAGGAATCAGTAAAATCATTTGCTCATATTAAAAGAAACTATAGTCAGGAAACCCCACAGACATGATGGCAGATCCTTGACTGTGACTCTCCTGATTCGGGAGGAAACATTGTGGCCAATGATATCCACACACATGCTCTTTGTTACGGAGTCGTAACTGTCTTCTATTATCGTATAGCAATAGGTTCATCTTTTATGTTAGTAGGTCAAAGACATGGTACAGAGTCTTTTGAAGGTGGCCTTCCAGAAAGACTTTCATTTGCAAACAAGCCTCAGATACCAGGTCTGTCATAATCTTTCTAAATTTCAGACCGTTTTTTTTTTTTTTTTCAGGCCAATTTTAGTGGACATATGAAATTTCACAGATGGTACTATATTAGTGAGAGATGATGTTTTTAAAAACACATGTTGACAAGGAGAACATTTCTTTATGTCAGACATATTGGAGCTTCTTCCTCCTCCTACCTCTAGTTTCCTCTTGGAAATGTCCTGTAAACGTCTAGGATAAAAAGCGATGACTGGGTGATGGTTACACACCAATGTTAGTGTATTTAATGCCAGTGAATTGCATGCTCAAAATGGTCGCCCGGTAAGTTTTATGTTATGTATATCTTACAATTTAAGGAAACAGATTGTAGAAGTATTAGATTCCTGTGTAAATATGATTGTGCTAAATAATGAAGCCCAATTTATTTTTATTGCTTAAATACTGGATTAGTTCATTAGTTCAATAGAGGGGTAGAGAGATAAAAGAAAGTCTCAGCCAGCTTTAACCTCACAAGATTAAGCAGTGGGGGTTTTGTCTGTTTTTAGAGCTAATCTGGGTCCTTGAATTGCTACATGCCCCTGGCTAAGACCGAGTATATTTTAGATGAAGGGTTCTTTTGAAGATCTATGAAATTTTTGGTTGTTCTACTCCAAAACAACCAAAACAGGTTTAAATGCCAATACTTTTTGCTCATCAACAGCTATAGGGACCAGCCTGAGTTGACATTTTTAAATGCAAAGAAAAATTTATGCTTTAGTGGAAAACTATGAATTTCTAACATTCTAGAGGACACCTCTTTGGGTTATCTTATTCTGATTCTGTGGAAGCTATTTTGCAACTGTGTATAGATAACTCATAACAATGCAAAATAATTCTTGTCTGTAGACATACAAATTCTTTCCTGTCTGGGTAAAGTTTCAATTGATTCTACTCTTTCTTCCCCATCTTGTGGAAAAATCAGTTTGCATCCATCTGCATATTTATTTCAATATTCCTTATCTACAAATGTGTCTAAGCCTTGGATTCTCGTCAGACTGAGTTATAACATCTGCCAGGTTTTTTCATTGATTACAAGCTAAATAACATCCTTAACACCTGTTCATTTTTATATCTGTATGAGAATCATGATTTTATCTTTTTTAAAAATTGGCTGTTAACAAGAACAAATGAAGAAATTTGTTTTCCTTTAGACATAAGGGAGAGAAAACAAGGAAGTTTTTAAGTTTGTCATTTATCCAGCCCTGTGTATCAGTTAGGAAAAGATGCACATCAGAAAGTTAATTCTGGGGCGCCTCGGTGGCTCAGTCGTTAAGCGTCTGCCTTCAGCTCAGGTCATGATCCCAGGGTCCTGGGATCAAGCCCCACATCAGGCTCCCTGCTCAGTGGGGAGTCTGCTTCTCCCTCTCCTGCTCCCCCTGCTTGTGCGCTATCTCCCTCTCTCTCTGAAATAAATAAATCTTTTTTTTTTTAAAAAAAAGAAAGTTAAGGGGCGCCTGGGTGGCTCAGTCGTTAAGCGTCTGCCTTCAGCTCAGGTCATGATCCCAGGGTCCTGGGATCGAGCCCCGCATCGGGCTCCCTGCTCGGCAGGAAGCCTGCTTCTCCCTCTCCCACTCCCCCTGCTTGTGTTCTCTCTCTCGCTGTGTCTCTCTCTGTCAAATAAAAAAAAAAAAATTTTTAAAAAAAAAAAAAAAAAAAAGAAAGTTAATTCTGTAATAAGGATTATTTTACTGATGGAAGCTTATCTATAATGACTAGTTTTCTCAAATTTATGTTGCTTCTTAAGCCCTTTTTCAGTTAAAAATTTATACCATGGCTCATCTGTTACTAAAATTCCAAGATTATGTAAAATGAACCAGAGGTAGCATTTTATTTTTTCCTATGGAAAATTCCACAGCAAATAAGCTACCTGAAAAAAAAAAAAAAGGTGGTGCAGATTTTGACAGCAGCTGGTTTCAAACTATTTTCAATAAAGTATAATTATTATGTTTTAATTCTAAATAAAATATGATGCTCCTTTTCTCATCTAAACATTTATGGATGGTACAAGTGTTTGTGGGCCCATGTGTTCAGAGAGCAGAGTGCATGGGGAGACATTTTTTAAATCACTGAATTTCAAAAAGCATGCATTAGCTTCAACAATGTATTTAATAAATACTTTTGGGATGGATTAAATATTTCCTTACAAATGTAAAAAAAAAAAGTCAAGGTACCATTGAATACGTCAAGGAGAAAAAAGTCTACAATCTGTGTTTTTGTAGAACAATTCAGGAATCTGTTTACCTGAATATCTTGGAAAATATTTAAAGGCTGGCAAAGACTTCTAAGTATGTCTAGTAACCGTATGCTTTTAATCAAGACAGCTGGAGAGAGTGGTCAAGGCAGTAAATATTGAAGATAATCTATAGTAAGCTTGATCATCAGCTATGCCATAGGGAGAACCCTCACCAGGCTCCTTCATTCTCCCAATTTCTCCAGGATAGGTGTAGTACGGTTCTCTAGGGAAACACGGCCAAAAGGATTTAGATATAAATACACATACAGACGTACATATAGCAACACACACACACACCTATATCACACGCGTATCTCTATCAGAAGATTCCTTACAGGGAATTGATTTATGGTGTTACAGAGGCTGACAAGTCCTAAAACATGCACGTTGAATCCCGGGGTGGGGGTGGGGGGGGACTGAAGGCTGGCAGGCTGGAGACCCCAGAAGAGGCACTATTTCAGTTAGAGTCTGAAGCAGGAAAGAACTGATGTTCCAGCTCAAGGCAATTAGGCAAATCAAGTTCCCTCCTACTCAAAGTAGGTTTTGCCTTTTTGTTCTATTCAGGGTCTCAACCGACTAGAGGAAAGTACTCACATTAAGGAGGGCAATCCCTTTTATTCAGGCTACCACTTCAAATGTTAATCTCATCCAGAAACACCTTCCTAGAGGCACTCAGGATAAACGTTTAACCCAATGTCTGGGCATCCTTTGGCCCAGTCAGGTTGACACATAAAATTAACCATCACAGTAGGTTAGCAAGGCCCAGGGCCTAAGAGAATTCGTGTTAATGAAACTGCTTAAAAGCATAAAGTTGAACAAAAATCAAAATGGCTGTACCAATGCTTCAGCGAACGAAGCTCAATTTTAAACTAAGTAACCTTTTTCTTCTCTTCCATAAACCTTCCCTACCTTCCCTCCTCCCTCGTCTTAGCCTTTTGTTTCAGGAACCCGTATTCACCCTGAAAACCTGACAAAGGAGGCTGGCAGCGCTTTCACATTCCTGTGGAAACTTGCTAGATCCTGTCTTTCCCTCTAACCCTCCAGCCCTTTCGTTCAGGCGGGCTTGCGGTTTCGAAGCCCTTAGCCTGCTGCAGCAGCCCCCCTTGCCCCCCAACCAACATAACTGTGGTTCCTCTTTATACCCAAACTCTTGTCTTCGCGTTACGCATTTTGGCTCCTGAGCACAGAGGTTGGTTTTCGACAACATGAGCACATCTATTTGTTCCCACATTCTGTCTCTCTAGATAAAACAGGTCTAGAATATTCACTTGCACACACAGAGTTTTCCCAAAGTTATCTTCTGGATATTCTAACATGTTTTGATGGTCGGGGCTTGGAGGGTAAGTAGAATCAGTTATTTGCACATTTACATTTGATTTTTGAGTAATAGAAAGTCATGTTTGCTTTCCTGTTACTCCAGAGTCTCTGGGATCGTTTATTGCAATGATTCCAGAAAATGCTGACAAATAAAGTAGCCCTTCAGCTGGAAAATGATGTGAAGGGAGTAGGAAACATACATTTCCTCAGATGGGTGGAGAATCGGGACAAAAGGACATAGAATAGAAAACATTGATACAAACAAGGATGAAAGAATGAGAATCAATATTTGTAGTGCATCTCAATATTGTACTCTAGGAACTTTTCATAAATTGACTCATTTAATTTTCATAATAACTCAATTTGTAGGTTTCGTCATTCCTGGTTCGTAGATAAAACAGCTTCTAAGCAGCACAGTTGGAATTGCTCCCCTGGTCTGTTTGATTTCAAAGACACTATGTTCTTCCTATTTCAGCTTTGTATCTACAGATTCTGTCTTTTCTCTCACTCTTTTCCCTTTGTCAAAACATCAAATATGGAAATCACATAAAAGCTGAATATTAATGTATTTATTACCTTTTCTATGTTTCATAATCATGAGCAAACTATCCTTTAACTTGCATGTTTAACATATGAATGTGTATCATCTTGAGAATGTATGTATACATACTCTAAGTATGGTTGGTAAACTTAGTGGTTGTCAATAGAAGCTGGCCACCAATAGATTGACTGGTGAAATTAAGATTCTTGACTTGAAAACTGAGGAACAGAACTTGTATCCATGGTGACTCCACGAATGTGCCAACACCTGGCAAAGCTCACTCGGAAACATCTTGTCAGCTTCTTTCAGAAATGCACATAAAAAAGAGAAACAGGATAATAAGAAATGCATTGAAAAGCAAGTCGTGAGTAATGGAAATTAAGAAAATACAATTAAACACCTATTTGCTTCCCATGTGCAAGTCACTGAGGAAGCAGAGATGAACAAAATATGATCCTTTCCCTCAAAGAGCTAATATTTTCATAAGGAGAGAGAAGTATGTATAGAAATCACAATGCACATCAATAGTTATGGGTGCTGTAAATAAAAACACAAAGTGTAAAAGGTTTGTTGCTGGGAAGAACTTGGATCGGGGCTTGAATGAACGGTAATACTTCTGAGGGGGCATTGATAGGTGAGGGCAGTGAGAAATAAGGAGATTAAGTGCCCTGAAGTGGAGGTGAGTCAGTCAGGAATGTCCATGATGTGGTTGAAGCCAAGCCACCACTCCACCCGTTGACTGGCGTGTTGAAGAGTTTTAAAGTAATTTATTCTACAGCCATCAATGAGCGTTACATGGCTAATCTCAATGGACGTATTTCAGTTATTAATCTGATATGGCAGCAGAAATGAGGGTTGTTAATCACATCTTGCACCTAGAAAGGTGTCCTTCCTTCTTTGACTCCTGAGTACCTGAAAAGTCTTTTTTTTTTTCGCTATAGCTACTCTCAAATTCCTATGTCCATCATGTCTCCTCTGAGCTCCAGTGTCACCACTAAGAGCTTCTAGCGACAAATAAAAGCCATTATACCTGAAACTGAAAGTAAAGTTATGTTCTTTTCCCTCCTCTCCCATTGTAAGCCTGGGATTACTCCGGTGTTCTTTTTCAAAGCAAATAACATGATCACATCCAACTAGTTGCTAAAATCAGAAATTGAGAAGTCATCCTTAATACCTCTCTCTCCCTAACACCACCCGGTCCAGTACATCTAGATTCATGTTAATATTCCCTTCAATTATCCCTCATCCACATCTCTTTCTCTTTCTCTTTCATTATTCTTTAGCCACACTGGCTTATTCTGGTGTCCAGAACATCCATTTGGTATTTTCTATCCCACCCGTCCCACCATAATAACCACTCTTGTTTTCAGACCACAGCTCAACTACAAATTTCTTGATGACAACATTTATAATCCTCCTTGTTAGATCTTTTTTCTGTTACATCTTATCACAAACTCCGTAGTTTGTAACCCTTATCACAATTGTACTGTAAAGATCCATTTCATGGTTATTTATTAACTTAGTTCATTAATCACCACTAGACTGTCAGTTACCTGAGAGTGGGGACTGTCTTGTGCTAATACATAATAGAATTTAAATACATATTTGATGAATGAATGGCAGAATAAGCTAGAGGCAGGGAGGGTGGAAAGTAGGCAGTAATCTAGGCTTGTACTAACATAGAAATAGTTGGGTTGGAATAGATGGTGAAGTTTTGGGAAATGGTACAAAAAATACAATTAATAAAAATGATTATTTTTTGGATGTAGGGACTTAGGGAAAGGGAGAATCAGGGAGAACTAAATTTCGAGGTTGTTTGAATTTATTCACTGATCAGTGTAAGAAGTGCTTAGGGCTAAGGATAGACCAGGGAATACCAACAGAAAGAAGATGGGGATGGTGGCAGAGGAGAACCAAGAAAGGAAAAGAAATACGAGGGAAGAGACGGTCTGTATGATGAGTAATATAAATACCCTGTTCCTTATCAAAATTCTAATTCATATAATATAGACTTGTGTGTTTCTATTTTATTCAAAGGATTATAAGACATTAATATCATTTATTTTGAGGCTCCAATTATCCCAGATGTGAGCAGTGGGAGTCATTTGATTTGGCTTCTGCGCCCTTTTGACAGTTCCCCATTACTCTTGGAACATTTCCTTTCTTTCTGGCACAGAAATGTGTTCCAGCCTCATCTGATACTTTTTTTCCCCAGCAATGTTGAAATCAGCCTTCTTTCTTTTTGTTTTTCTTCCTCTTATGTTTTTGTTTTTACAAGTAGTCCTGGTTCCTTTCAGTAGAGAATGATATTAGAAATCAAGATCTGGGTGCTAGGTACACACACACACACACACACACACTGTATGTATGTGTACGTGTACGTATATGCACACATTTATATCTATAGCTATCTGCCTATCTACCTAGCTAAACCATGAGTTAACACTGATATCTCCAAATTCTAACACCATAGCATTCTGTCTAGTCGTCGTCTTTTTCATATCAGTCCCTCTCTCCATTGACAGTGAGAAACCGACTCTCATTATTCTTAGTTATTAATTTTATCAGTCTCTCTGTATGTCACTCCGGGCCTGGGTGTAATCTCCTGCCACTTTTGCCACGGTCTCTGCACAAACACGTCCTCTTCCCTACCAGGGCTGTGACACTCTTCACCAGGCCGATGCCTGCATGGATGCCCTCCAACCTCTCCTGGGCTCTGACGCCCTGAGCTGGCCACCCCCCTAAGCAAAAACCCTCCTCACTCTGCTGTGGCTCCCACATTCAATGTCAGGGCACCTCCTAGCACAGATGCCCTCCTCGTTCCATAACAGTTCTGATATTCCACACTGCCCGCTGCCCCAATGGGGCTTCAAGCCCTCCCAACTACCACAGCTTACATAGTTCAGACTCCTCTCGTCTCTTTGGAGAAGAGGAGGGGAAAGACAGACTACATCATCTTTGTAAATCTACTTTTTACAAAATATAATTAACATTTCCTGTATTATTAAATGTCCCTCTGCCATGTGACTTTTATGATATTTCATTTTATTAATGCTCCTATCTTTTACAGGATGTTCTTTTTCTACCATGGGAATTATTGACAATATTTGAGAAAGTAAATTTGATTTTATAGACTATGTAATCCATGCACTTTACATCTGGGTTTTTCATTCCTTTATGAAGATAAATATACTTTGAGTAAAAATATTTTGGTTTGAGTCCCAGCTTTGCTGTGTGATCTTCAATTCCCAGTATCTCAGTTTCTCCTCTTAAAGTGAAGGTGTTCAATTCATTTTTGCCCCAGGGACTTGGTGCCGGTTGCTTCCTTTGCTTGGATCACACTGATCTTGGATGTGAAATTTATTTACTCTGGTCAGTCAGGTCTCAATTCTTTGAAGAATTGGTATTCGAATAAGGATTTTCCTTTACATCCTTTCTGTGGTGCGTGAAAGTCTCAAATCAGCTGGGAACGTTTGTCTAGTGAGTTGGTAGTAATGAAGATTGCAAATGACATTTTAAAAAATAGCAATTCTGTAAGGAAAATGCTGTATTAGCTTAATAAACAATACAGACTAAAATGTTATATTAGGGCAAACAGCTGTAAATGGTAATGATGGTTGAGATGGTGACAAATACCAAAAACACCTTGGGGAAAATTTTGTACCTACTAGGCCACCTAGAAATATCAATATCTAATGTATAGGTCTCCCACAACCCCATTCCCATAGAGACTTAGGCCTTAACATCTCAAGTTTTCCATAAACCTCAAGTATGCTGGGTTATAGAAATGCTGAAAACACAGTTCTTCTCTAACTGCAGTTCTCTACCTCTTAACACCTGCTTATTCATATCCTCACCATTTTCCTATTTAGAGTTTTTTTTTCTCCTCATCACCTCAACTCAGCATACCCATGATGACCCCAAGTCTACCTCATGGCATTATTTCAGATTTATTTCCCACTGATAATGGCTTCATTGTCCCCATATGTTTTCAATTCAAATTTCTGTGCAGGAGAATATGAGAGCCCTAGCTATCTGTGAGAAAATGCGATAGGACCCTGTCACACCTGTTTGTGGCCCGGGAGAAGTGTCACCTGGTTTTTATCAATAGAGGCTGTAGAGGGCACAGCGTTGTTTAGAAAGGACAATGGTCAAGACAGGTACAAACGGATTTGTCTACTCTAATTTCAGCAATGGCATTAGCAACAACAACAAAACCAGAAACAGAATCGCAAAGTGGAAGCACATTAATATCACAGTTATATAGGAGATTCAGATTGTCCAATCACTTTTTAAGTATATGGAGTCAGTTACTGATATTGTGATGAGTTTGATTCTTCATTTGTAAAATATGTTAAAATTACTTTCAATGTTTTCAAGTATAGAAAGCTGCTTGCAATCTGTAAGCCTTACTCCTTGCAAGGACAAGATTATGTGATTTGAATTTCTGGATTTTGTTTTTCAAGTTTTTATTAAAATAATTCCTGCTATACTTGGTTTGTAATACCAATATAGACCTACTAAATTTTCCCTGAAAAAGTATCTCTCACCCATCTGCAAATAGTGATTTCTGTGTAAAATTAATAAATATTATTCACCTTACCATGTTAAGTATTATAAGTTATAGAAAATAGGCAGAATCCTGACATTCGTATTTACAAAATAAATACAAGTAAAGAATATTTTGTAATTCTGACAAGTATAGTACTGAGATATTTTTCCAAACCAGAGACACACACACACACACAGAGAAAGAGAAAGGAATGGGGTGGGGGGCTAGAATGAATGGGGTAGAAGGAAGGAGAGGTTAAATACTAGAGCAAAACCAGGTAAGGCAAAACGATCTTAGAGCCCAACCAAAAGCCAGTGACCACACTGGCTATTTAGTGTTTTCTATAATCTGATGGATTGGATCATCTGAACATCTGAATTGGATTAGGGCATGCATCAAGCAGGACATGCGTATGAATTTCAGGTGACTTCCAGCAGTCTTCTGGAAGAAAGTCTTTATTGTTTACTTGATAATGTATTTCAGAGCCAGGCACCTGTCCGCACATCTTTAGCTGCCTAATCTAGAGGTCATTCTGGAATACTGACATACTCAAGGAGGTATCTTCTAAGACATTGAAATCTATAGGAAAATATGGTAAATACACAATTAGGAAATAAGTACTCTAACTGGCCATCCTGTGCAATGTTATTTGATCTCCTAATTTTTTACTAGATTTACATATAAAGATTTTAGTTGCATGTACCAAATTGATGAAATATGCCTTATTTTTTTTAAAGACTTTATTTATTTATTTTGACAGAGAGAGACACAGCAAGAGAGGGAACACAAGCAGGGGGAGTGGGAGAGGGAGAAGCAAGCTTCCCGCTGAGCAAGGAGCCCGATGCAGGGCTTGATCCCAGGACCCTTACCCAGGTGCCTCAAAATATGCCTTATTTTATGCTTAGTAAAACTCAAGTCACATTTAAAAACCGTAAGAAATATTTGTTGAACTGTATGTTGAAAAACAGCTGTTTTCCACTGAAGCTTAGCACTTTATTCTCGCTCTCCCCCTCAAATCTCCTTGTGAAATACGAATGTCAGAATTCTGCCTATTTTCTATAACTTATACTTAACATGGCAAGGTGAATAATATTTATTAATTTTACACATGGGGAAGAGGTCACATTGGAAAAAGAGTGAAGACTTGGTCTGGCAGTAAAATGAACCAGGCCGGCTTCCGCGCGGAGGGACCTGGTGGTGCAGAGTTCGGAGGACAGACTCACACCAGGGAGCCCAGGGGCCTGAGGCGGAATCTCCATAATATTTGCCTTTGAAAGTGAGTGGCACCTAATCTCTTGAGTCCTTAAAACCAGCAGGACTTAAATGCTGGAATTTAAAACATCTGCTGGCTGGGCTCTGAGAGAGCCTGAATGGCATTAGGAAGCAGAGCCCCCACCTTTAAAGAGACAGCATGACCAACAGCCCGCACAGATACAGCACAGAACTAGCGGTTTGAAAAGCAGCCAAGGGCAGACAGGAGGGAGAGTGATTTGCTTATCTCAGAGCAATGGCCTGGAGAGACAGGGATCACCGGGACAACCCTACCAGGAACCAGGAAGCTGGCAGGGGTCACTTCCCTGCCCTGCCCCGTAGCATAAACAATGGCCACCTGCAGGAACCAGCACAAAGCCCACCCTTCTTACTAACTTGTTTGCATCACGCCCTGCCTGCCCCCAACCAAGCACTTTGGCAGATCCACTCTTTCTAGTCACACTTCCCTCAGTCCCAGAGCTGCGGGCCCTTCCCCCAGAAGACCAACAAAAACCCTGCCAACAGCCCACCTCCTGCCCTGCACATTTTGCTAGATCTCAGTTCTGGCCTCAGGAGCAGGTCTCATTTTGCAAGCAGACCACTGCACACCTTGCTGCCCACAATAGTCAAAGAGTGCCTCTGCAGACAACTGGACTGAAGGAAAAAGAGGCCAAGACTCAACAGCAGAGCCCACGCAATACCCGTAGAAGATGCTCCCTGAAGTGGCTGGGCCCGGGGGAACGGGACACAGCACTGCAGAGCACTCCAGGACTGCTTCTTCATAAGGCTATTATCGTTAAGAGCAAGAGAAGTGGCTGACCTTCCTAACACACAGAAACAGACGCAAGAAGTCAGACAAAATGAGGAGACAGAGCAACATCTTCCAAATGAGAGAATAGGACCAAACCACAGCCAGAGACCAAAGCAAAATGGATGTAAGAAATACGCCTGAAAGAAAATTTAAAGTAATGATCAAAAGACACTCACTAGACTGGAGAAAAGAGTGGAGTACGTCAGTGGGACTCTTAGCACAGAGATAAAAAAGAACCAATCAGAGATCAAGAACCCAATAAATGAAACTAAAAATACATTTGATGGAATAAATAGCAGGCAAGGTGAAGCAAAGGAGTGAACTAACAACCTGAAAGACAGAGTAATGGTAAGTAACCAAGCTGAGCAAAGGACAAGCAAGAAAATGCTTAATAACTGCAAGAGAAAGGAAGACAGCTATATACAAGGGGGAAACCCCATAAGGCTATTAGCGGATTTTTCAGCAGAAACTTTGCAGGCCAGAAGAGTGGCATGACATATTCAAAGTGCTAAAAGGGAAAAATCTGCAACCAGAATATTCTATGCAGGAAGGCTATCATTCAGAATAGAAGGAGAGATAAAGAGTTTCTCAAACAAAAACTAAAGGAGGTCATGATCACTAAACCAGCCCTACAAGAAATACTAAAGGGGACTCTCTTGAGTGGAAAAGAAGACTGTGAGAGTATGAAAGTAAAAAAACAAACAAACAAAACAAAACAAAAAAAAAACAAAAAAACAACACAAAAGCAATAAAAATAAATATTTCTGTAAAAACCATCCAAGAGATTCATAAAATAAAAGGATGTGAAATATGACACCATACACCTAAAACATAGTGAAGAGAGGGGTAAAGAATGGGTTTAAACTTAAGCGACCATCAACTCAATATAGACTGCTATGTGCAGAAGATGTTACATACAAAGCTATTGGTAACCACAAATAAAAAACCAGTAATAGATATGCAAAGAATAAAGAGAAAGGAATCCAGCTGTATCACTAAAGAAAAGCCAGCAAACCATGAGAGAAAGGGAGAGAAGGATCAGAGAAAATCTATAGAAACAACCACGAAACAAGTAACAAAATGGCAATAAATACATATCTATCAAATTATTTTGAATGTAAATGGACTAAATGCTCCAATCAAAAGAAAAAGGATGACAGAATGGATCAAAAAACCAAGACCCACTTAAATGCTGCCTACAAGACACTCATTTCAGACACTCATTTCATACCTGCAGAGTGAAAGTGAGAGGTTGGAGAAACATCTATCATGCAAATGGATGCCAAAAGAAAGCCAGGGAAACAATACTTATATCAGACAAATTGACTTTAAAAAAAGTCTGTAACAAGAGATAAAGAACACTATATAATTATAAAGGGGACAATCTAACCAGAGGATATAACAATTGTAAATATTTATGCACCCAACATGGGAGCACCCAAATACGTAAAAGAGTTAATAACAAACATAAAAGAACTAATCGATAGTAATACAATAATAGTAAGGGACTTTAACACCCCACTTACATCAATGGACAGATCATTCAAACAGGAAATCAACAAGGAAATGGTGGCTTTGAATGACACATTGGACCAGATGGATTTAACAGACATATTCAGAAAATTCCATCCTAAAACAGCAAAATATATATTCTTTCCAAGTGCACATGGAACTTTCTCCAGAATAGATCACATAGTGGGCCACCAAACAAGTCTCAACAAATTTAAAAAAATCCAAAGTCATACCATTTGTCTTTTCTGACCACAATACTATGAAACTAGAAATCAACCACGAGAAAAAATCTGGAAAGAGCACAAATACATGGAGGTTAAACAACATGCTATTAGACAACGAATTGGTCAACCAAGAAATCAAAAAAGAAATAAAAAATTACATGAAAACAAATGAAAATGAAAGCACAATGATCCAAAATCTTTAGATGCAGCAAAAGCAGTTCTAAGAGGAAGTTTACAGCAATATAGGCCTACCTCAAGAAGCAAGAAAAATCTCAAATAACATAACCTTACACCTAAAGGAGTTAGAAAAAGAACAATAAACAAAACCCAAACCCAGCAGAAGGAAGGAAATAATAAATATTAGAGCAGAAATAAATGATATAGAAAATGAAACAGCAGAACAGATCAATAAAATTGATAAACCTCTAGGAAGACTCATTAAAAAAAAAAGACCGAGGACCTAAATAAACAAAATTACTAATGAAAGAGGAGAAGTAACAACCAACATCACAGAAATACACACAACTATAAGAGAATATTATGAAAACCTACATGCTAACAAATTATGCAACATAGAAGAAATGGATAAATTCCTAAAAACACATAATCTACCAAACCTAAAGCAGGAAGAAATAGAGAATTCAAACAGACCAATTACCAGCAATGAAATTAAATCAGTAATGAAAAAAGCTCCCAAAAAACAAAAGTCCAGGACCAGACGGCTTAACAGGTGAATTCTACCGAACATTTAAAGAAGAATTAATACCCATTCTTCTCAAACTATTCCAAAAAATACAAGAGGAAGGAAAACTTCCAAGTTCATTCTATGAGGGCAATATTACCCTCACACCAAAACCAGATAAAGGTACCACAAAGAAAGGGAAATACAGGCCAACATCTCTCATGAATATAGATGTAAAAATCCTCAACAAAATACTAGCAAACTGAATCCAAAATATAATAAAAAATCATACACCATGATTGAGTGGGATTTATTCTTGGGATGCAAGGGTGGTTCAATATTTGCAGAGCAATCAACATGATACATCACATCAAGATGAGAAAGGATAAAAACCATATGATCATTTCAATAGATGTAGAAAAAGCATTTGACAAAATACAACATTCATCATGATAAAAAAAAAAAACCCTCAACAAAGTAGGTTTAGAGGGAACATACCTCAACATAGTAAAGTCCTTGTACGAAAAACTCACAGCCAACATCATACTGAGAGCTCTCCCCCTAAGGTCAGGAACAAGACAAGGATGCTGTATTTCTATACACTAATAATGAAGCAGGAGAAAGTTAATTTAAGAAATCAATCCCATTTACAATTGCACCAAAAACAATAAAATAGCTAGGAATAAACTTAAGCAAAGAGGTGAAAGACCTATACTCTGAAAACTATAAAACACTGATGAAAGAAATTGAAGACGATACAAAGAAATGGAAAGACATTCTATGCTCATGGGTTGGAAAAACAAATATTTTTAAAGTGTTTTACTACCCAAAACAATCTACAGATTCAATGCAATCCCTATCACAGTACCAACAGCATTTTTTCATAGAACTAGTACAAACAACCCTAAAATTTGTTTGGAACCACAAAAGATCCCAAATAGCCAAAGCAATCTTGAAAAACAAAACTGGAGGTATTATAATTCTAGATTTCAAGTTGTATTACAAAGCGGTAGTAATTAACACAGTGTGGTACTGGTATAAAAATAGACACATAGATCAATAGAGTAGAATAGAAAACCCAGAATTAAGCCCACAACTATATGGTCAATTAATCTTCTGACAAAGGAAGAATGAATATACAATGGGAAAAAGTCTCGTTAACAAATAATATTGGGAAAACTGGACAGCTACATGCAAAAGAATGAAACTGGACCACTTTCTTAATCATAAATAAAAATAAATTCAAAATGGGTTGAAGACCTAAGAGTGAGATCTGAAAACATAAAAATTCTTGAAGAGAGCACAAGCAGTATTCTCTGACATAGACCGTAGCAACATTTCCCTGAGGCAAGGGAAATAAAAACAAAAATAAACTACTGGGACTACATCAAAATAAAAAGCTTCTGCACAGTGAAGAAAACCATCAACAAAACTAAAAGGCAGCCTACTGAATGGGAGAAGGTATTTGCAAATGACATATCCGATAAAGGGTTAGTATCCAAAACATACAAAGAACTGGTACAAGTCAATATCCAAAAAACAAAAAAATCCAATTAAAAATGGGCAGAAGACATGGACAGACATTTCTCCAAAGAAGACATCCAGATGGCCAACAGACACATGAAAAGATGCTCATCATCACTTATCATCCGGGCAATGCGAATCAAAACTACAATGAGCTATCACCTCACACCTGTCAGAATGGCTAAAATCAAAAACATAAGAAACAGCAAGTGTTAGTGAGGACGTGGAAGAAAAGAAACCCTCTTGCCCTGTTCGTAGGAATGCAAATTGGTGCAGCCACTGTGGAAAATCATATGGCAGTTCCTTAAAAAATTAAAAATAGAACTACCCTATGATCCAGGAATTGCACTACTGGGTATTTACCCCAAAACTACAAAAACACTAACTGAAAGGGATACATGCACCTGTATGTTTATTGCAGCATTATTTACAATGACCAAGATATGGAAGCAGCCATGGATGGTGTCCATGGATAGATGAGTAGATAAGGATGATCTGGTGTGTGTGTGTGTGTGTGTAACACACACACACACACACACAAATGGAATATTACTCAGCCACAAAAAAGAATGAAATCTTGCCATTTGTAAGAACATGGATGGAGCTACAGAGTATAATGCTAAGCAAACTGAGTCAGAGAAATATAAATACCATATGAATCACTCATATGTGGAATTTGAGAAACAAAACAAATGAGGAAAAATAAAAGAGAGAGAGAGGCAAACCAAGAAACAGACTCAACTATAGAGAACAAACCGATGATCATCAGAGGGGAGGGTGGAGGGATGGGGGAAACGGGTTGGGAATCAAGGTGGGCACTCTCATGATGAAAACAAAAATAAAGAGAGGGTTAATAGGCTCTGAACAAGGACCAAAGGAAGTATTTGCCAAGTAAACTGTATGACCTTTGAGGACATTAAAACTCTCAACATCTTGAAAAATAGACTAAAATAAATGTGTAGATAGCAACAACAACAGAACAACAATCAAGAATAAAGAGATGAAAATAATAGGAGAAATGATCGGGACCCAGAGGATGAGACAGGCGTAAAATAGGAATGACAGAAATGAAGGGCAGTGTGGACAAGGAGGCAGCTTCCACCTAAAACACACACAAAAGACGACTTCGGAGTTGGAGAAGGATTTGAGTATTTAGATTTATGGGATTAGGAGAACCCAAATAATAAAGTTAACAAAAAGCCAAAACTCGATATACTTGGGGAAGTTTTAGAATCTCAAAGGTGAATTTACAATCGCACAATATGCACATGGGGTGACAGTGGTTATCTACAAACGACAAGACCAAACTAGAAATGGCTCTACAGCAATAAATACTAAAAATGAATGGAGCAAAACCTTCATCGTTTGGAGAGGATGTTATTTTGATACAAGGTATGTCTAGCTAGGTGGATAGTTCTCTGCTCTTCATGTTTGCTTACTTTTGACTTCTTGACCCATTAATATCTGTTACTATGTTCTTATATTTTCAAGAATCCTTGTTCAGTATATAGGCATGTGTCCAATATCTAGTATTTTCATTAGCAGAAATATTGAGCTATAGTTTCCTTTTAATTAAGTTCAGCTATTTAAATGTACCTTTGTTGAGTTTGGGTGAAAGAAAGCCTTCTGATGCTATTGAGGGGCGCTCTCACTTGATGTTGGTGTTTTGCATTCCCGCATCTCATGGCAGAGAAAGTGTGGACAATGTTGGAAGCATAAAGCAGAGGTTAGGAAGAGTTTTCAGTTGTCTCATTTCTACTTCCTCGTCCCCAGCGAAATAAGCCCAAAGGAGCTGCACCATATTCAGGAGCGCAGCCACTTCGAATGGGCTTAGGGTGCTTTAGTGCGGCAGAGAACACGCCCAGCAAAACATAATGCACACATATGCAGGCAAAGTGTGGGTTTGTGTGTGTGAGAGAGAGAGAGAGAGTGAGAGAAACATTTTACCAATTATCTTACTGAAATGTGTCACAGATTGAATTTGGAATGTGCATTGCAATTGTATACGTAATATTCTTAAATTATAACTCTGTACCAGGGATCTTGGCAGTCGAACACTTTGCCATTGTTAAGAACAGGGATTATAAGCTTGTGATTTATACTATTTTGAATGAATTAAATTTTCTAAGCTCAGAATACCTTGATTGTAACCTTGCAAGACCCTAAGCAGAGGACCCAGCTAAGTCATACTTGGACTCCTGACCTGTATAAACTGGATAATAATACACGTATGGGGTTTTAAGCTATGAAGTTTGTGTTAATTTAGTACTAAGCAAAAAGAACATAGTAGGCAGCCTACGGTTGTTCCTGTGTTAGTGGAAATGCCCCTAGAGTTCCCCTATTAAGAAGAATGATGGATTAAGACTGATCTATCAAATAGAATGTATGACATAGAAGACAAATTAAACATTTTCAAAAACTGAAATGAAAATAAAATGAAAAACAAAAAACAAAAGGAAAAATAAAACCTCAAGCTATAGTGTTAAATAAAGATAAAGCTGCAGGACAGAGGGGGACCCTTTTACCCTTTATTTTGTCACTTCTGTGCTGTTTTTGACACATCTCAGCTCTCTTTGAGAGCCTTTACTCATATGGGACCTATGGATGTCTATCTTATAATTTCACTGAAACTATAGTCTGTGGATTTATTTTTCCTTTTTGGCATGTTTTTCAGGTGAAGGAGAAATATATTGACTTATTACAGATATTTGCTAATAGAACATTCTGACATCCTTTGGATACCTCCCTTTTGTTTACCTTGAAAGGTCATGAAATGTTTTCTCCTTTAGAATTTCAAGCTTTAGCTATTTTTTTCTCTGAAGTTTTGGAGCTCAGAATCTACTCCATATAGAACAATTTTCTAAAAGAATAAAACTGCTTAAAAGTGGGGTAAGGATTAGTATTCTTAAAAATTTTGAGTAGTGTGTAGATGGAGGCTAATTACATATTTTTGCTACTTATATAAAACCTAATTAAAAATCAAAGAAATTGAAAACTGTAGGATGCTGCTGCCATGTGAGACAGTGCATTTTTCTCTAGGTGAAAATGGTTAATAGGAACTGGAATAATTAATGATCAGGAATTTTTAATGATCGAGAAGATTTTAAAATCAGTTACAACATTAAAAAAGACTTATTCTAGATGACATCTAAAGTCCTTTCAGCTTCAGCATTTTGTTATATAAAAAACATTTTAAATTTAAATTTAGCTGATTTCAGAATAGATGGTTCAAGACAATGTTTTTAAACTTCTTGCGTTGTTTTCAAGTTTATTGCAAAGATTTTTTCTTGAGAATATGAGCTACAGGTAGTGTCATTTGAATGAAGGCAAATATATAAAATGTTACAGAATCAGAATCCAGCGAACATCTTTATTTCAATTAAGTTAACAGTGAACTGATTTCAGGCCTTGCTTGGTATTTGACATCACAAATGCTACTTTGCCACCTAGTGGTTGATTCTGGTATTTCCTTTAGAATTTTTTTTTTTTTTTTAATACCGCAAGATATTTACTATATTCATATTTAGGATGAAATGATTCTGGGAATCACTCAGTTTATATTTTTGTATTGTATCTTGGTAAGCACATAATACTTAAAATATTTTTATTGAACATCAAACTGGTGCAATTTAAAATGCTTAGCTTAAATGTTCCTTTGAAAAAATGTCTCTTGCTATCCTTATTTGAAGGAGTAAAATAATCAAAACTATTATATTATCTTAAAAAATAACTTCTAGAGGGTGCCTGGGTGGCTCAGACGGTTAAGCATCTGCCTTTGGCTCAGGTCATGATCCCAGGGTCCTGGGATTGAGTCCCATGTCGAGCTTCTTGCTCAGCCAGGAGCCTGCTTCTCCCTCTGCCTGCCCCTTCCCCTGCTTGTGCACGCTCTGTCAAATAAATAAAATCTAAAAAAAAAATAACTTCTAGAGAGTGGTAACATCCTATCTCCCATGGAGATACAGAAATAAATATGTGTTAATTTTCTTTAAGCTAATGATGAAACTGGTAATGTCTAACCACTAGTTCAAAGGAAAAGTAGAAAAACAGATGCATTTATTGTTAAATTATTGTGCAAATGCAGGTAAAACTAGCTCCTTCTGGAGAGGAGAAAGGAAGTCATTAGATTCTTTTCCAGACAGACAGGATGTGCATGTCTACAGACAATAACCATTTTCCACGGTTATCCGCTATCTACACTTTACAGAGCTGCAACATAGCTTCTAGAGAATCAGATCAGATATGAGCTACAGACATGCATGTTCTCCACTGAAAAACCAAATTCTCCTCATACATTATATACGTTCTGTCTGCTTTATAGATCTCCCCATGTATCAGACTATGGCATCTGTATTGTTTCAAATATAGTTTCATCATTTGAAACTAGAATCAGCAACTAGGCACATATACCAAGTCATGCCCAGTTTCTATTTCTATTGCTTGGTGGACATGAAGTCTATAACCACTTATCTTCTCCCCTTAGGTGTTTCTGCTGCAGGCTGTGGGAATCACTGGTCTAATATTTAGCCAAGGTTGAGAACCATGGACTCTAGGGCAGGGGTTTGCAACCCTGTGATGCATTAGAATCACCTGGAGAAATTTTAACAAATGCTCATGTCTGGGGCCCACTTCAGCTTAAAATCTCTGGATATAGAATCTAGACATTGATGCTAAGAACAAACAAACAAACAAACAAAACAATCTTCCAGGTTGTTTTAATGTGTATCTGCTTTTGAGAAACATCCCTCTGATGGCCATTGGAGGATTTAGCTGTGGTCCCTTAGAGACTCCAGTCCATGAGTATGCCCTGGATGTGGAGAAGGATACAGTGTAAACAAAGGATGATAGTTCACTCTCATTAGCAAAATCACCATTATTGTCTGATGTGGCTTGATGTTTTAGATTTTCAATTCATCAGAATCCATATTCCTCAAGGAACTTCTGTTTATCATTTGCTTTCTCATGTACCACGCCTATAGTTAAGAAAACACTTTGATCACATTGCACAAAAACACATCTGGTCCTCTTTGGGAACGTTTCCAGCTTGGATTCATAAACTGGCTTGGGTTCTTTTACGTAAATCTAATAAACTTGATTAATATGAATGTGCTTAGAGGCGGAGTCCAAAAGGCTTTAGTTCTCTGGGGGTGACATCCCTACATGACCCTGTACATGTATATATTGTTTTTTACCCCAACCTTGTGGCTTATGACGATTAAGAAACAAAATGTTTCCAAAGCACACAGATGGTCCTTGTATTTTGACTAGTGCTTCATAAATGGCAATTATTACTATTTTGACTGTTCCCTTTCTACAAACACTACCTTACATCGGAGGACTCCTCCCTGTTCAAGTGTTTCCAGACATCTCACTCTTAAAATCCTGATTTAAGCTCTGTAGGTGATTTCAATGTTTAGCCAGAGGGCAGAGTCCTGCTTTAGACCCGAGTTTCTCTGCCTGCATAGGAAACAGCGGGTGGGGGGGGGGGGGGGCTCATTAAAACTCACGAATTCACGAATTGCTGAATTTGCATTTTTAACCAGTTCCCAGGTAGTAATGGTAAGGCTGGTCCAGGAACACTTTGAGAATACGATCTAAACAATGCTGGGATCAGCTTTTGAAACCGATGCTTCACAAGTAAAGTTTTACTTTTAATCTATTTAAAACAAGGCTAAATTATTGTTGCCTTATGTTTAGGGTAGTTAGGGTAAACTGTAACCTAGGGCCCGTGTCTTTTAGTAATAGACTTTCTAACTGCCTGCTTCTAAGCGGCATGTAGCCTAGCTGTCTTCCTTGAACTAAGGCCCACTTCTGTCCAGTTCAGACCCGTGGAGACCATGGACCATACCGCTGGGCCTGCTCCAGTGTCTGATAGGTGACCTTTTGATGTCAAGGAGCCTGAACTCTCCACCCCCCGGTTGTGTCAAAGCCCCCATCTTTTGAACATGTGATGTAAAGCATGATGATCTATTGTGCCTGAATAGACCAATGATTGCATCATCTTTACCCCCGCCCTTTGTAGCCCATGATCAGTCACATTTGCCCATGCTCTCCCTGCCAAAGAATCCCCCCCACCCTGCCCCTGTTCTTTTCTTTTTTTCCCCTTCTTCCCCCCCCTCCCCCGGGAGGAGGATTTGAGATTTTTCTCCCATCTCCTCATTTAGCTGCCTTGTGAATTAAACTTCTTTGCTGCAAGCCTGGCGTCAGTGTTTGGCCTTGCTGAGCATCAGGAACATAGGCCCTCATTCCATTATAATTTGCCAACGTTTTCCTTTTTTTTTTTTTTTTAAAGATTTATTTATTTATTTATTTTAGACAGAGAGAGAGAGAGAGAGAGAGAGAGAGAGAGCAAGTGAGCAGGGGAGGAGGGGCAGAGGGAGAGGGAAAAGGAAAGGGAGAGAATCTCAAGTAGACTCCCAGCCAAGAACAAACCCAATGAGGGGCTCAATCTCACTAAATCATGATCTGAGCAGAAATCAAAAATCTGATGATCAACCAACTGAGCCACCCAGACGCCCCCTAAGTTTTCCTTTATGATATGTCTTTAAACTTCCGAGGCTGACTAAAACCACTTCTAAAAATTTGTGGTAAAATAACATAATTTACAAGATTTTTGTGATTCCTTACAAAGAAAAAATTGTATAGGTGTATGTACTCTGTCTTGTGTATTCTTTACACAAAGGGATTATATTCTTATAAATTTCCAATGCTATTTTTCAAGTAGTAAAAGCTACTTATCTAACTTGACAACACAAGACAGAGTACATCTTTTCAAGATTGTTTTGTGCCATAGGAAAAGTAAACCTGGGATTATGAATTTGCAGCAAATGAGCTACAGCGGATAAATTTTAGTACAAAGCACTGCAGCCACAGCTGTTAGGAGACTTAACAAAAATGATAATTCACGTAAACACTTGTTACACTACACAGGTTATGGCCAAATTACATTATTGATATTTAAAATTGTTTTTCTAGTGTTAGGGTTATACTATTTTGTAGATGGCTCTTAAAAAGTTAATAGTTACTGGGGCGCCTGGGTGGCTAAGTCGTTAAGCATCTGCCTTCGCCTCTAGTCATGATCCCAGGGTCCTGGGATCGAGTCCTGCATCAGGCTCGCTGCTCGGCGGGAGCCTGCTTCTCCCTCTGTCTGCCGCTCCCCCTGCTTGTGTGCTCTCTCCCACCCCTCTCTGACAAATAAATAAAATCTTAAAAAAACAAACAAGTTAATAGTTACTTATTAAAGAAAATACAGCTTAGTCCTGACTTGATTAACAAGCTATTTGTCTTTGAGCTAGTCATACAACCTCTCTAGGCTTTATTTTATTTGAAAAATGATCTAGGTTTTTCTTTCCAGTTATATAAATATAAATATAAATATATATATATATATACTCTTAAAATCTAGTACATACACATATCGAAGAATATCTGTTTAAAATTATAAAATATGAAGAATGTTATGAACACCCGCATTCTACCATCCAGCTTATGAAATTTTTTTTACTATATTCTTTAAAATTTCCATGTGTCTCTATCTCTTTCTGCTCAGAGGAAGCATTACCATGAATTTAGGGATTATCATTCCCTTGATTGTCTTCATAGTTTTTTCACATATGATCAACAATATGTTTATTTTAAATGCTTTGAACATTATATAGATGTTTATATCATATGTTTTCCCCTTGGTGTTGGGCAATTTCTTTACTGTAACCTTGGGGAAGCAGGTTTATATATAGTTTATTGATTAACCTTGAGTACCCCGTTAGACTTCCTACCTCGGACAGTGTTCTGTTTCACTTCTTAGGTAAGTGAGATTAGAGCTCAATTTTTTTCTTTGGCTGATATTCTCAAGGTGAAAATGGTACGCTGTTTATCTGTCTCTGATTTCCTACTTAGGTTTTGGTCGTGATTATCCCTTATTTTCTTGTTAGTTCCTCATTGCACTTAAAAATGTGTTTTCAGTATTTTATCCGTAAGTTTAGTAGTTCAGTAGTTTGGGCCAAAGCTTCTATTAGGCAATTGTGACAAAGTTAAATTAGTCATGTTTCCTTACTTCTAGAATAGTTGATCCTGACTATGAGAAGATAGTCATGTAAATAAACAAAGTATTTACTCATTGAAAAATATGTATTTACCTTCCATCTTCAGACACTAACTAGACTCAAAGCCAGCAAAAAGAAGTAACAATGATTAGAACATAAATTGATAGAGAATAAAAAAATAGAGGGGAAAAAAAAATCAACAAAACCAAAAGTTGATTCTTTGAAAAAAAAGATAACAAAACCAATATGCCTTTAGCTAAACTGACCAAGATAAAAAAGGTAGAAGACTCCACTTACTGGAAACAGGAATAGAAGAGGAGGTCGACTGCTTTCAAAAACGGTCTGATAGTTCCTTAAAAGGTTAAACTTAGAGTTTATATGACCTAGCACTTCTACTCCTGTATGTATACTCAAGAGAAATGAAAACAAGTATTCAAATACTTGTACATGAACATTTAGATCAGCACTATTCACAAGAGCCCCCAAGTGGCAACGAGCTAAATGTCCATCATTTGATTCATGGGAAAAAAATATGGCATATCCATACAATGAAATATTCAGCAATTAAAAAAATGAAGTGCTGATACGTGCAACACAGATGAACCTTGAAAGCATTATGCTAAGTGAAAGAAGTCTGTGATAAAACCACGTATTTTAAAATTCCATTTGTATTGAAATGTCCAGAATAGGCAAATCTATGAAGATCTAAAAGTAGAGTAGTGATTATCTGGACTGGGTTGGGAAGTTGTGGGAAATGGTGGGGCGACTGCAAAAGGATATAAGGTTTCTTTTTGGTGTGACCAAAATATTTTAAAATTTATCGTAGGGATGGTTGAACAACATTGTGGATGTAGTAAACACCATTGAATAGTATACTTTAAAAGGGTGAATTGTATGGTATGTGAAATATCTATGAATAAAGTTGCAAATGAATGGAAATTACCAAAGCTCAATTTCAAGTGAGATATTTGTAGCTATTTAACACCCAATCTCAGCAGACAAATCAACTTGATCCATACCTATCAGATTAAATGACAAATTTTAAAGAGACATAAGGGGATGCTATGTGAATCATAGATGCTTTAGGGAATAATATTGGAACTTATTTCAAAACTCCACTTTGTTGTTCTTAGTTGTGGTAATTCAGATAAGCTTACTTAATATCTTTGAAACCTACTTTCCTAATTTGTAAAATAAAAAATGATTTTTTTGGTGAACATTTAATACATCAAAGACCTTAGCCTATTAGCAGGGAGGTAGCTTAACACTGTAATTATTAATTCCCTTGCCTTATTCATAAAATTATTATAGACTCTGTTATAGTGAATATAGAGGTAGGAAAAAACATCTTGGGTGTATTTCCTAGCATACTTATACAAAAATACAGCTTGCTGGGAATTCACATCTCTTAAGTCATACTTGATCACATAGAAAACACGAAGAAAGCATTTGCAAATACAAAGGAAAGATGTATCTAAATATTTACTTTCCCCTCATTGGTCCATCCTTCTGTATATGTTTTTCCTTTTGAACCTTGCTCTCAAACAGAATCAGAGAACATTAAGGGCAGCCAGCTATTTTCCATCCTAGCAACCACCTTCCCCAGCTCTTATTTGCTATTTTGAACCTATTATCCTGCTCCTGTGATGTGCCTCTTTCCCTGGGAGCCCTTCGGGTACCTTTGCCCCATGTGATAGGCAGCAGCGAAGCAAAGAAAACAAGGTGGCCTTAACGACTAACTTAATGGTGTGTTAAATGTTCACTTCTGCTGAACTGAACACAGGCTTTGGTGTGAGTGTCTAGTTTTATTGGAGTGCTGTCAAGCAACTTGCATAGAGTACTAAATTTTGAAGAAATCTATGTTGTGAGTGGAGTATGAAGAAAACAGTTCAAAGGGTGGTATAAGGTGATCACAGTCAATAAGTCTAGAATGCTTATTTCCCCTGCCTCCAAGCACTTTTTTTTTTTTTAATGTAAGCATGTGTCAGGTATTTTTGCCTTGAAATTATTTTCTTCCCCTGAATTAAGAGTTCTAGACAAAAAAAAGAGATAGCTAGAAATACTGGATATCTTATTTTGCTCAACTTTGCTTCTCCACAGGAAAATAATCCAGTAATTGTAAATATTTATTTTCAGCTATTTTAAAACACTTAATAAAAGAAGAAAGCTATGTTAATTTAGCATTCATGAAATGCTTTTAAATATGTGACGTTCAAAACAAAATTTAAAATATAAGAGTCTTAGTGTGTGAAGTATATTTCAAACAGGTCCATTGTTTAATGAGAATAATATTTGTTGGAAGATGAATAAGCAAGTCATAATTTTATTAGCTAAGCACCCCTATCTTTGGAAATAGACTGATATATTAGTGAAATGGTAAACTTTGGACTTATCTGTAATATTTGAGCAATGAGAAAAACAACATGAAAAATATAAGCTTGCTGAAGGTTATTAACAAAGACCTTGGTGTAATTACATACTGTGACTGAAAGATGATGATGTAAGACAAAAAACAACTTTGCCATATCCTTACAACAAACCTCAATAATTGGAAGTCAATGTTTTCCTGTACACTTATAAAGTGAGAATTGTAAATTAAAAAAACGTGATTATACGTATATCTGATATACTATTTTCACTCGAAAAACTCTAATCATTCATTAAAATCTTGTTATGGCCTTTATGCTAATTGTAATAGCAGTGAGAGAACTGAAATTTTTATAACATTATCACAAGTTAAAGAAATTGAATCTACTATGAAACATAAGTTTAAAAATTATACCTCAAAGATTCTAAAAATATAAAAGTATGATGGTAAATACTCTTATTCAGTTATCCGATCAGAGGATTGGTGTTTTACACAGAGACCTTCATGAATAATCACTCCCTCCTTCCTCAGAGGCAGGTGGGATCTTCCTCACTTTCCAGGAAAAGTTTCTGAGGTTTGTGAAAGTTCCCAGAAAGATTCTGGGGGTCCTGGAAAAGTTCTTGGAGTTATTAAAGTTCCCAGAAAGAGTCTGGGGTTGTTATACTGGGAGTCCACAGTGGGTGGCAGCCCCTTTGGGACTCACAAAGCCTTGAAGTAAGTACACAGCATAAACCACTGGGGGACTTGGGAAAATAAATGGACAAGAAACCTGGACTGTTTTGACCATCAAAATCAAAATCTAGGCACAAGGGGCGCCTGGGTGGCTCAGTCGTTAAGCGTCTGCCTTCGGCTCAGGTCATGATTCCAGGTCCTGGGATCGAGCCCCGCATCGGGCTCCCTGCTCCGCGGGAAGCCTGCTTCTCCCTCTCCCACTCCCCCTGCTGGTGTTCCCTCTCTCGCTGTGTCTCTCTGTCAAATAAATAAATTAAAAAAAAAAAAAAACCGAAAAAAAAAAAAAAAAAAACCTAGGCACAAGTCAGACTATTAAAAATCATCAAGAGGTCTGTCACTATAGAGGCCCCTGGGTGGCGCAGTCGGTTAAGCATCTGCCTTTGGCTCAGGTCATGATCCCAGGATACTGGAATCGAGCCCCATGTCGGGCTCTCTGCTCAGCAGGGAGTCTGTTTCTCCCTTTCCCTCTGCCTTACACACCCACTGCTTGTGCTCTCTGTCAAATAAATAAAATCTTAAAAAAAAAAAAAAAAGAGGTCTGTCACTATTAAAGAAATCTCATGAAAGGAATGACAGACTATTGCTAATGGTAATCTCTGAAGCCAAAGCTACAAGACTGATGGGCATGGGCCAAGAACCACAAAGCTGTCAGAGCACTAGCCACCTAACTTGAAGATTCTCTTGCTAGGATAAGTTGGTCACAGAATGGCTTAGATTGACACGAGGTCACTCACCAACATCAGGAAAATTTCCATGCACCAAGTTATACTGTAAAACAATCACAAAATCCCCAACCCAGTAGCACATCCCTCTAGGTATTAATTTAAGTCTGAGAGATCCAAGGCTTAGCTAAAGAAATGAGATCCTTATGTTTTGAAGAACTGAGTGCTCCACCTTCTGACACATCTATTTTATGTCTAGTAACTGTGATGACAGAAGCTATAGATGCCTGCAGAACTGGCAAAATCCTACAAAGACAACCTGGAATTATAAGGGCCATTATGGGGAATGTTCCAATTAAACAAGATTGTTCACTTAAAAAGTGCACTTGAAAGCAGGGGTTCCCAAGTCAACAAACAGAATGGGATACCTATTTTAATTGGCATGCAGAAGCCTCCAAAAGTCTTCAAAATTCCAAAATGGCTTCACTGAAAGACTCATCACAAAAGGCTAATGAAAAATTAAAGACACAAGAGGCACCAAAAACAGAAGACTATAAAACTCATGGGACTCTGACTGCTCCTCTCTACCGTCTTTTACTTGAGTGCTCGCCGTCTACTCTCCTCCGGCTGCATTGTCTTTCCACCCTGCAGAGCCCACAAGACCACAAACCAAAGACCATCAACCCAGTGGACTTACAACAGCAACAGCTCCAAGGCCAGAAGAAACAAAAATAACGGGGCCTCCCTCATGACACCAACCTAGGGGTCCTTTATCAAAATCCCGGCCCAGAAATTGGTGTCTCATTTGTAATCAATAGTGGAAAAAAGATTGTCCTGGAAGGTTTTGTCAAATCCTTTCACACACTCACACTCAAAATGGTGCCAAATCTGTACTCAGAGGAGTGTCTCCATATGGGCCCCTCCAGTGTTGGTGGGACTCTGTGAAGTCCCCAGTTGTCTTCTACCACTTATTCCCATACAAAGACAAGGGGAAACTAAAATTAAAATTAACAGAAAACTTTGCCAAATTCTGGTAGATACTAGGGCTATGCTCTCTACTTTAAATCCTAAGGAACCTGCAGATGGGATCCTGGGAAAACTGGCTTCTGCCAACAAAGGGTGAGAATTCTTACTAGAGTCATCTCTCCTGGATCTCCTCAGTCACTGGTGAAGAAAGGAAGTGATAATCTGTATATTGGGACCCACATCACAAATATAAACCTGAAGTAAGTTTTGCACTTACCAAAAACACCTGTCAAGGAAATACAACATCTACCACTCACAATCCTCCAACTCAGCTTTAACTAGCTTGCTTACCTTACCCTACAAAATAGGACCTGCTAGCCTTATAAAGAAATTCCCCACCTCCTACCCTGTTTCTGTGTTGCGTCTTCTGACAGTCTGTAAAACTCTGCCCTTGCCCAAAATCCCTCAGGAAGAACGTTCTACCGTGTGTGAGGCACAGAACTCCCTCAATCCATAGACTGTTTCTCCTTAAATAAAGGACATCAAACTCATTACTAAATTGTTTTATTTTTTCCATTGGACACAAAGTAACATTTCATGTTGTCCCTTCCCAATCTACCCTCTTAGGAACTTGGTTTTGGGGGTGCCCATTGGTTATTGATCCTTCCTCTCCCTGGGATAGTTAATTGCCTTCTTGTCTCATTTGTGTCCTGAAAACTTGCTTGGCTTTCTGAATGCCTGAGACACACAGGCTGCCAGTTCTTCCTTATGCGGGCAGCTCAACTGTCAGGTTGGGGGCCCCAAAATAGGGTCAGACAGAAATGTGGATTGCGTTCCATTTGTAGCCAGGGTCCCACTCAAGAGTTGCCTGCTCTAAGGGGATGACCTTTCTTTCTTTGGGCTATCTTTGGGAGCGGCTCTGGATCTTGGGAGGATCATAACTTTTGCAACCCTCTTTGGGGATGTCTCTTGAGTTCATGGGGTCATTCAATACTGCCAGGAATATTTACTATTTGTATCAGCTAAAACCTGAGAAGATACTTGAAAGGATTTTAAAAATTAGTAGGTTGAAGTATCCTTGACATACAATGTTATATGAAAGGATTTTTTAAAAGTAATTCTATGGTCAAAAGTTGGCTAAATTAGAAACTGATATTCAGAGTCTGACAAGAAGTTTTTAGGCTTCTTCCCTAAACTAAATGAAACTATGTACCCATAGGGTAAGAAAAATATTCCAAAAACAAATAGCTCGAAATGTGGAACATAAGAATCTTCTGATTTTTATCTCAGTTGAAGATCTTCCTGATATACAGAAGCAAATTGAAGATAATATAGTTGGGTGAATGGGTTGATGCCTTGAAATCACTCAGATTACGATCCAATTCTTTGAGGAATTAGAAATCGCCATCCTTTACAGGACCAGAAGTGTGGCCTTAGAAACAACTCAAAGTCTACTTATTTCCTCAATCCCCAATTCCCCTCTATTCATTTCAAAAGGTTTGGAGGTATTGTACAAACTCTGGCCTGAGGAAGCAAAGGTCCTTCTTGGAGGAATTTGCATTCTTTCTCTGTGCCTTTGAGATGTAAATATTCTTCCTGGTCTTCTCTAGGACCTGAGGGCCATCTCTTTGAAATACAACTTCAGGGAGGTAATTCTTATCAGAAGGAAAAAAGACAAAGGCTATTTGGAAACTAGGCAAACAAAAAATCTTAAAAGTCTTATCATCTAAAATTGTAAAAGGTCTAACCATCTGAGCAGGTAACCTTAACTTATTCCACCTGCCAGAAACACAATTTGGATCCAACTCTTCTTCTATAAACTAATGAATTTTGTATTATTGTTCCTATCTCATGGCTCAAATTTTAAAATTAAAGCTATTAAGATCTCTTTGTATCTATCGGTATGTTTGTGTATATCTATTTATGTACAATATAAATGTGTAATTTTTTCTACCTCCAGTGGTATTTGTAAAGAGCACAGTTCAGGTTCACATGATCTAGAAAGTCTTCAATAAATAAAAGGTAGTTAAAATTTGTTGATTTAACTAAAATAGAATGTCTTTTGAGTTGTCAGCACTGCACACAATACTTTTATTCTACCTAGGTTTACTAAAAGTAAAATAAGCCTTTGCTGTCTCTGTTATACAATTTGTCAGCAAGAAAGATGATTAGCTGTTTAATGTCTCATGAAATTTTCATGAATAACCTAAACATAATTGTTAAAAAGAAACAAATTAAAAAGATGTGAGTTTATAAATAAACTTTTCAACAATAATTATGCTTTACAGTGTGTCTACTTAAAAATAGTTTCCAAAACCTTTTTAGGTAACTTGAAATCTTAAAGCTATACTGGATATTCACTGAACATCTAGATCATTTCCAAGTAAGATAAAATACTGAAACATTAATTACTGAACATTTATCCACTTTTGGTTTCCATTTACAGAACTAAAGATATCTGGGTCTATTAGTAAACATATTTTGTGCCACACTGAAAAATTTACTGTGAGAAAGAGCATACTTGTAGAAATTATGAAATGTGTTTATAAGTTTGCCAGTCCATAATTGCTTACTTCTTAGCTTCCACTGGAAATTAAGGATTCTAAGAGTTAAGAACTCTAATATGTGTATTTACAGCTGTTAGAAATAATAAAGGTGTAAAAAACAATTGTGTATGAAAAGTAGCTAAGGAAAGTAGATTGTGTTTTTTGGATAAGGAGAGATATAGTGGACATGTTTTCTTGTTGTTGCTTTTGTTTTTGTTAAGGGAAAAAACAAAGTTGTTTTGTCTTAAAGTGAAATGACTATTCCAGAGTGACAAAGAAGGAAAAAACACAAGAGAAAATATGAATAGATATAAAGAGTTGTAGGTTTGTGGAAAAGGAATCCTGGAAAATGAATTGTATGTGTGGTAAAGCTGGCTAAGATTGGAATGGATTTAAGTTTTTTTTAAAAAATGAGCTTTAATATGGGGTGCCTGGGTGGCTCAGATGGTTAAGCATCTGCCTTCAGTTCAAGTCATGATCCCGGGGTCCTGGGATCGAGCCCTGCATCGGGCTCCCTGCCCCAGAGAGCCTGCTTCTCCCTCTCTCTCTCCCTGCTGCTCCCCACCCGCCCCCACTTGTGCCCTCTCTCTGTCAAATAAATAAATAAGTAAATTTTTAAAAAGATTTTATTTATTTGACAGAGAGAGACAGGGAGAGAGGGAACACAAGCAGGGGGAGTGGGAGAGGGAGAAGCAGGCTTCCCATGGAGCAGGGAGCCCGATGTGGGGCTTGATCCCAGGACTCTGGGATCATGACCTGAGCCGAAGGCAGACGCTTAACAACTGAGCCACCCAGGTGCCCCAATAAATAAAATCTTTAAAAAAATGAGCTTTAATATAAAAAATATACTGTTCTTTGTTAACAGGGCAAAGAATATTGGACTGCTCTTAATAATAAATTGTGAACAAAGTTTTTTCTTTACCTTTTAAGTAATCTGCCTAGACAGCAAAGATTTTGTGTCTTACCAAAATAATTTCCTGTGCTTCATGCTTGTCTTTATTAAGTCTTTAATAACTTATGAAAGCCAAGTCTTCTCAATTTTAAAAGAGCTAAGTTTTTCACATTATGTCAACTTCTGTATTTGCCTTTAAAATCTCACATTGGCATCTTGGTTAAATAATTATTATTTCATAATTATTTGTGATCCCATTTAGTCAAATGAGCAAACCTTTTGATGTTTTGAACACTTCCCCAAATCAAATTTCCAAATGGATTCCTTTTGTCCTCAAAACCACATAGGCTGCCCAGAGGATCCCTGGAAAGTCTCAAAGGGTTTGTCTCTCACCTTATAAAAGAGAGATGCTAAATTAATTAGATTTGATATGTTAAATTACACAGAAAGCATGTCAGATAAGAAGTGATGTTTAAACCTTCTTAGGTTATATTTGTATTTGTTATTAATAAAAATGTTCCAGAAACTGTATAACCTTTCTAAAAATCTGATATCTTGGTATGTTATCAGTCATAATTCCAGTTCTTGTCCTAAAATGTTTTGTCACAAATAACCAAACTTTCTTACCTTTTACATTATAACTAACTCTCATCAGATCTTTAACCACGGTCATTTTAAAGTCTTTTGTCATTTATGGTTATTGTTTCACTCTAAGGCTTTTGCAAAAGAGACCGTCTGGGAAAGGACCTACCAAGTACACTTGACCACTGACACTGCTGTGAAATTACAAGGTGTCAAAGAACTTTGGGTGCATATTTCACAACTGAAGAAGGCTCCACTTGACAGCTGATCCTGTGAAAATGCCGGAGACCTCAAAATCAAACTGATGAGGAAGAGAAGCAGCTGACAGCAAGAGACTGTTTCTTCCCACGATGGCCGATCAAGAGGATCAAGAACGTTTCTTTCCATTCCTCCTTTTGTTGACCATCCTTTTCTTCTTCTTTTTTTACACTGTACTTGTCATCTCTGTGACTTACTTACGTTATAACTGGAAGTTTGTACCTCTTAATCCCCTTG
Source organism: Phoca vitulina (assembly GCF_004348235.1). Lineage (NCBI taxonomy): Eukaryota > Metazoa > Chordata > Mammalia > Carnivora > Phocidae > Phoca > Phoca vitulina. The sequence goes on from NW_022589707.1 coordinate 75,054,307, forward strand.
ATTTCACCCATCGCCCCACCCACCACCCCTCTGGCAACCAAGTTTGTTTTCTGTATTTAAGAGTCGGTTTTGTGTTTTTTTTTTTTTTTTTAATTTTATTTATTTATTTGACAGTGAGAGACACACAGTGAGAGAGGGAACACAAGCAGGGGGAGTGGGAGAGGGAGAAGCAGGCTTCCCACGGAGCAGGGAGCCTGATGCGGGGCTCGATCCAGGACCCTGGAATCATGACCTGAGCCGAAGGCAGACGCTCAACCAACTGAGCCACCCAGGCGCCCCTTGTGTTTGTTTTTTAGATTCCACATATAAGTGAAATCATATGGTACTCCTCTTTCTCTGTCTGACTTATGTCACTTAATATTATGCCCTCTAGGTCCATGCATGTTGCTGCAAATGGGACAGTCTTGTCCTTTTTTATGGCTGAGTCATATCCTATTGTATATATTTATCAGATCTTCTTTATCCATTCATCTTTCAATGGACACTTGGATTGCGTCTATATTTTGGCTATTTTAAATAATCCTACAATAAACACAGGGGTGCAAATATCTTTTTGAAAGAGCATTTTCATTTCCTTTGGTTAAATACCCAGTAGGGGAATAACTGGATCATATGGTAATTCTGTTTTTAATTTTTTGAGCACAGTGTCTGCACTAACTTACATTTCCACCAACAGTGCACAAGGGCAGCTTTATCTCCATATCTTCACCAACACTGGTTATTTCTTGCCTTTTTGATTCTAGCCGGTCTGACGTGTGTAAAGTAATATCTCATTGCTGTTTTGATTTGCATTTGCCTGTTGGTTACTGATGTTGAGCATCTTTGCATGTCTCTGTTGGCCATCTGGATGTCTTCTTTGGAAAAATGTCTGTTCGGATCCTCTGCCCATTTTTAAGTCAGATTGGGTTTTTTTGGTGTTGAGTTGTGTAAGTTCTTTATATATTTTGGATTTTAACCCCTTATCACATATATCATTTACAAATATCATTTACAAGGTGGATGGTTTCCTTTGCTGTGCAAAAGATTTTTATGTCGGTGTAGTCTCAACAGTTTATTTTTGCTTTTGCCCTTGCCTTAGAAGACATATCTAGGAAAAGGTTGTTACAGCTGATGTCGAAGAAATTACTACCTATGTTTTCTTTTAGGAGTTTTATTGTTTCAGTTCTCGCATTTAGGCCTTTAATCCATTTTGATTTCACTTTTGTGTAAAGAAAGTGGTTCAGTTTTCCCAACACCATTTGTTGAAGAGAATTTTTCCCACTGCAGAGTCTTGATTCCTTTGTCATAAATTGACTATAGAAGTGTGGGCTTACTTCTGGGCTCTCTACCCTGTTCTAGTGATATATGTTTATTTTTGTGCCATACTGTTTTGATTACTACAGCTTTGTAGTATATTTTGAAATCTGAGATTGTGATATCTTGAAACTTTTTTCTTCTTTCTCGAGACTGCTTTGGCGATTTGGGATCTTTAATGGTTCCATACAAATTTTATTAGTACTTGCTCTAGTTCTGTGAAAAATGCTATTAGTATTTTGATAGGGACTCATTAGATCTGTAGATTGCTCTTGGGTAGTATGAATATTTTTACAGTATTCTTCCAACCCATGAGCATGGAATATCTTTTCATTTGTTTGTGTCATCTTCAATTTCTTTCCTAAATGCTTTATGGTTTTCAGAGTACAAGTATTTCACCTCTTTGGTTAAGTTTATTCCTAGGTGTTTCCTTTTCTTAAATCTTTCACCATGAAGAGCTTTAGGACTCTTTTGTACATCTTTTTCCTTGCCCTGGCTCAAAAAGATAATGCCATTGTGCACATATCTCAGACCTTTGCAAAAGAGGGTAATCCAACCTACAACTGACTTGGATTTGTTATGATGCTGGTGGGTCCTGTAGTTCTTTCTACCCATCATAAACTTCTTCCTGATTTTCAATGCTTCAGTTTCTCTGGAACAAGCTTGCTGGAGAAACACTTCTGTGGAAAATATATAAATATATATATACACACAAAATATATAAAGAGGGGAATTGGCTTAAATACCTCCGCACCTTCAGGATGATTTCTTACTGATTCTAGCTGGTTTGAGTAATGGCTCAAGGGTGCTCTCCAAACCATGGGCATTGTTTTGTTAATAATTATTATTGTTTCCCTGATACACTGAGTTCTCTCAAAAGTTTTAAATGCATGTGGCAGCCACTGACCAGCTGACAGATGTCTCCCCTGACTAGAACAATAAAAGACAACAGAAGAATGTAAGTGGCCCCAAGAATAGGAACCTGACATAATCTTTTTGAATAATACACTGAGACCCAAAGAAGTAATGGCAACAGAGAGTCACACTAAGACTGATATTTTTTTATCAAATTTCTTGAATAATCAAGAGGATAATCCAAAGAGGGAACTGTTGAAGTAACTTTCTAGGCCCAAGATGGAGTCACTCCTGCCTGGGGTGCCACATTAGCAAACCAAAGCTTAGATGACTTTGTTATTCCTGTAAACACTTCACTTGATCAGAAAGATGGTAAATTCAGCAGCCAATCTCCAAATACCAAGTCAACTCTGTACCTTCTCATCCCAAACAAGGTTGACTATGTGGCTCCAGTCAATCAGACATTTTCTGTTTGTCTCTTCCTTGTTCTTTATTCTTTATCCTAGAAAAGCTTCTTGCCTCCCACCCCATTTTGCAGTTCTTGGAAAGGAGACTGTCCACTCCATGAAGTGTTAAAGTTTTCTGTCCCACATAAATTGTCTTCTTCATTTTTTAACAAAGGTAACTTGTTTATATAAGACTAAAACTAAAATACGTATAACAAGTCATTATAAACCTGTCTCAGAATCCTCACTTTGTGCAGCACTGCTTAGGACCACTCTCCATATTTGTGTGATGTTCACAAAGGATGTAGTGGAGTCAGTGAATATTTAATTGAAGTAACTACATGCTAGCATTTCATATTAGCACACAATCTGTCAAAATTTGCACTTGCTGGTCAAAGAAATATTTTCCACAAGATTTTACCAAACAATTTCAGTTAGCCTTTACCTCAGAATTCATTGGTTTTGGAATAGTTATTCTGATATCATTATTCTTTTTTTTTTTTAATTTTATTATGTTATGTTAGTCACCATACAATACATCTTTAGTTTTTGATGTAGTGATCCACCATCCATTGTTTTCGTATAACACCCAGTGCTCCATGCAGTACGTGCCCTCCTTAATACCCATCACCGGGTTAACCAATCCCCCCTCCCCCTCCCCTCTAAAACCCTGTTTGTTTCTCAGGTCCATAGTCTCTCATGGTTCATCTCTCCCTCCAATTCCCCCCCCCCCCATTTTTTCCTTCCTTCTCCTAATGTCCTCCATGTTATTCCTTATGTTCCACAAATAAGTGAAACCATATGATAATTGACTTTCTCTGCTTGACTTATTTCACTTAGCATAATCTCCTCTAGTCCCATCCATGTTGATGTAAACGTTGGGTATTCATCTTTTCTGATGGCTGAGTAATATTCCATTGTATATATGGACCACATCTGCTTTATCCATTCCTCTGTTGAAGGGCATCTTGGCTCTTTCCACAGTTTGGCTATTGCGGACATTGCTGCTATGAACATTGGGGTGCATATGGCCCTTCTTTTCACTACATCTGTGTCTTTGGGGTAAATACCCAGTAGTGCAATTGCTGGGTCATAGGGTAGCTCTATTTTTAACTTTTTGAGGAACCTCCACACTGTTTTCCAAAGTGGCTGTACCAACTTGCATTCCCACCAACAGTGTAAGAGGGTTCCCCTTTCTCCACAACCTCTCCAGCATTTGTTGTTTCTTTCCCTGTCCATTTTGGCCATTCTAACTGGTGTAAGGTGGTATCTCAGTGTGGTTTTGATTTGGATTTCCCTGATGGCTAATGATGATGACCATTTTTTCATGTGTCTATTAGCCATTTGTATGTCTTCTTCAGAGAAGTGTCTGTTCATCTCTTCTGCCCACTTTTTGACTTGATTATTTGTTTTTTGGGTGTTGAGTTTGAGAAGTTCTTTATAGATTTTGGATACCAGCCCTTTATCTGTAGTGTCATTTGCAAATATCTTCTCCCATTCTATGGGTTGCCTCTTTGTTTTGTTGACTGTTTCCTTTGCCGTGCAGAAGCTTTTTATCTTGATGAAGTCCCAAAAGTTCATTTTTGCTTTTGTTTCAGTAGCTTTTGGAGATGTATCTTGAAAGAAGTTGCTGTGGCCGATGTCAAAGAGGTTACTGCCTATGTTCTCCTCTAGGATTTGGATGGATTCCTTTCTCACATTGAGGTCTTTCATCCACTTTGAGTTTATCTTTGTGAATGGTGTTAGAGAATGGTCGAGTTCCATTCTTCTGCATGTGGCTGTCCAATTTTCCCAGCACCATTTATTGAAGAGACTGTCTTTTTTCCATTGCATGTTTTTTCCTGCTTTGTCAAAGATTATTTGACCATAGAGTTGAGGGTCCATATCTGGGTTCTCTATTCTGTTCCAATGGTCTGTATGTCTGTTTTTGTGCCAGTACCATACTGTCTTGGTGATCACAGCTTTGTAATATAGCTTGAAATCGGGCAACGTGATGCCCCCAGCTTTGTTTTTCTTTTTCAACATCTCCTTGGCAATTCGGGGTCTTTTCTGATTCCATACAAATTTTAGGATTGTCTGTTCCAGCACTTTGAAAAATGTCATTGGAATTTTGATCGGGATGGCACTGAAGGTATAGATTGCTCTGGGTAGCATAGACATTTTAACAATGTTTATTCTTCCGATCCATGAACATGGAATATTTTTCCATCTTTTTGTGTCTTCTTCAATTTCTTTCATGAGTGTTTTGTAGTTCCTAGAGTATAGATCCTTTACCTCTTTGGTTAGGTTTATTCCGAGGTATCTTATGGTTTTTGGTGCTATTGTAAATGGAATCATTTCTTTAATTTCTCTTTCTACAGTTGCGTTGTTAGTGTATAAGAAAGCAACTGTTTTCTGTGCATTGATTTTGTATCCTGCCACATTACTGAATTGCTGGATGAGTTCTATTATTTTGGGGGTGGAGTCTTTTGGGTTTTCCACATAAAGTATCATGTCATCTGTGAAAAGAGAGAGTTTGACTTCTTCTTTGCCAATTTGAATACCTTTTATTTCTTTTTGTTGTCTGATTGCTGTTGCTAGGACTTCTAGTACTATGTTGAACAACAGTGGTGAGAGTGGGCACCCTTGACGTGTCCCTGATCTTAAGGGAAAGGCTCTCAGCTTTTCCCCATTGAGGATGATATTCGCTGTGGGTTTTTCATAGATGGATTTTATGAGCTTGAGGAATGTTCCCTCTATCCCTATACTCTGGAGAGTTTTAATCAGGAAAGATTGTTGTATTTTGTCGAATGCTTTTTCTGCATCAATTGAGAGGACCATATGGTTCTTCTCCCTCCTCTTATTAATGTGTTCTATCACATTGATTGATTTGCGAATGTTGAACCACCCTTGCATCCTGGGGATAAATCCCACTTGCTCGTGGTGGATGATCCTTTTAATGTATTGTTGGATCCTATTAGCTAGGATTTTGTTGAGGATTTTGGAATCCATATTCATCAGGGATATCGGTCTGAAATTCTCCTTTTTGATGGGGTCTTTGCCTGGTTTGGGGATTAAGGTAATGTTGGCCTCATAGAATGAGTTTGGAAGTTTTCCTTCTGTTTCTATTTTTTGAAACAGCTTCAGTAGAATAGGTATTATTTCTTCTTTGAATGTTTGGTAGAATTCCCCAGGGAATCCATCAGGTCCTGGACTCTTGTTTTTTGGGAGGTTTTTGATCACTGCTTCAATCTCGTTACTGGTTATTGGCCTATTCAGGTTGTCAATTTCTTCCTGTTTCAGTCTTGGCAGCTTATAGGTTTCCAGGAAGGCCTCCATTTCATCCAGGTTGCTCAGTTTATTGGCATATAGTTGTTGATAATAATTTCTAATAATTGTTTCTATTTCCTTGGTGTTAGTCGTGATCTCTCCCCTTTCATTCATAATTTTATTAATTTGGGTCCTTTCTCTTTTCTTTTGGATAAGTCTGGCCAGTGGTTTATCAATCTTATTAATTCTTTCAAAGAACCAACTTCTAGTTTCATTGATCTAATCTACTGTGTTTCTGGTTTCTAATTCATTGATTTCTGCTCTAATTTTAATTATTTCTCTTCTAATGCGTGGCTTACGCGTCATTTGTTGCTTTTTCTCTAGTCCTTTAAGGTGTAGAGTTAGTGAATTTGGGATTTTTCTATTTTTTTGAGTGAAGCTTGGATGGCTATGTATTTCCCCCTTAGGACTGCCTTTGCAGTGTCCCATAGGTTTTGGACCGATGTGTTTTCATTCTCATTGATTTCCATGAATTGTTTAAGTTCTTCTTTGATTTCTTCATTGACCCAAACATTCTTGAGCAGAGTGGTCTTTAGCTTCCAAGTGTTTGAATTACTGCCAAATTTTTTCTTGTGATTGAGTTCCAGTTTTAGAGCATTGTGGTCTGAGAATATGCAGGGAATAACCTCAATCTTTTGGTATCGGTTGAGACCTGATATGTGACCCAGTATATGGTCTATTCTGGAGAAAGTTCCATGTGCGCTCGAGAAGAATGAGTATTCTGTTGTTTTAGGGTAGAATGTTCTGTAACTATCTATGAGGTCCATCTGGTCCAATGTATCATTCAAAGCTCTTGTTTCCCTGTTGATTTTCTGCTTAGATGATCTATCCATTGCTGAGAGTGGAGTATTGAGGTCTCCTACAATTAACATATTGTATCAATATGACTCTTTATTTTGGTTAACAGTTGGCTTATGTAGATGGCTGCTCCCATGTTAGGCACATAGATATTTACAATTGTTAGATCTTCTTGTTGGATAGACCCTTTAAGAATGATATAGTGTCCTTCTGTGTTTCTTATTACAGACTTTAGTTTAAAACCTAATTTGTCTGATGTAAGAATTGCTACCCCAGCTTTCTTTTGAGGTCCGCTGGCATGGAAGATAGATCTCCATCCCTTCACTTTCAGTCTGGATGTATCTTTAGGTTCAAAATGAGTCTCTTGTAGACAGCATATGGATGGGTCCTGTCTTTTTATCCAATCTGCAACCCTGTGCCGTTTTATGGGAGCGTTTAGGTCATTCACGTTGAGAGTGATTATTGAAAGATATGAATTAATTGTCATCATGTTGCCTGTGAAGACGTTGTTTTTATAGATTGTCCCTGTAAATTTCTGTTGTAGATCACTCTTGGGGTCTTTCTCCTTTTATAGAACCCCCCCTTAATATTTCTTGCAGGGCCAGCTTAGTGGTCACATATTCTTTCAACTTCTGCCTGTCGTGGAAGCTCTGCATCTCTCCATCCATTCTAAATGAAAGCCTTGCCGGATAAAGTATTCTTCGCTGCATGTTCTTCTCATTTAGTACCCTGAATATGTCTTGCCAGGCCTTTCTGGCTTGCCAGGTCTCTGTGGATAGGTCCGACGTTATTCTGATGTTCCTCCCTCTGTACGTAAGGAATCTCTTCCCCCTAACTGCCCTTAAGATGGTTTCCTTGGTTCTAGGATTTGCAAGTTTTACTATTACATGCCGGGGTGTTGGCCTGTTTTCCTTGATCTTAGGAGGGGTCCTCTCTGCCTCTAGGACTCGAATGTTTGTTTCATTCCCCAGATTAGGGAAGTTCTCAGCTATGATTTGCTCAAATACATCTTCTAGTCCTCTCTCTCTCTCCACTCCCTCCGGGATTCCAATTATTCTGACATTGGAACGCCTCATGGTGTCACTTATTTCTCTGATTCTATTTTCATGGATTCTGAGTTGTTTTTCCCTGGCCTCCTCTTTTCCCTTTTTATCTATTATATTGTCTTCCGGGTCACTTATTCTCTCTTCTGTCTCAGTTACCCTAGCTGTTAGATTATCTAGATTGGATTGGATCTCATTGATAGCATTTTTAAGTTCTGCCAATTCACCTTTTATTTCTGCCCTTAGAGACTCTATGTTGTCATTAATTGATTTCTCCATTCTAGCCATTGTCTTCACAATTGCTAGCCTGAATTCCATCTCTGACATCTTGGTTATATCTGCATCCATTTGTAAATGTGCAGCATAAGTCATAATCTCTGAGTCTTTTCTGTTTTGGGGGCTCCTCCTCCTAGTCATTCTGTTGATGGGTGTTTGAGGGAATGTATAGAGTCCAAATTATTGACCAGAACCCAAGCAAGATGCACCTGTTTTCTTGGGACCTTAGGGTTGCTGGCCTCTTGTTTTCCCAGCCTGTCTTCTGCGGGAGGGGCCTGCCGCGCTGTTACTCAGGCAACCCTGTTTGGGCGGAGTTGCCCTGCGCCCCTGTGGCGGGGGATGGGCTCAGTGGGAATCAGTCTTTGGGGCTTTTGTTCTCTGGCGCCTTTCCCTGGTGGCTTTCCGCGTCTCTTCCGTGAGTCAGAGCAGAAGAGACCGTTTCCAACCCTCTGCCTCAGAGCAGAGAGACCTCAGTCTGTTCTTCAGTGAGCTCTCCAGGCCACACCGTCTCCGTTTCTGTCCGTGCTGCTATAAACTGCAGCGGCCTGGGTTGTGCGCCCCTCCGCAGCGCTCCCAGTCCTGCCTCCAGGTCGGGGCACGTCTCTGCCCTTTGTGCTTCTAAAACCGCCAGCCGCTCCCAGTTCGCGCGTGTGTGACTCCGCCGCTTGGGGTTTCCACCCCGGGGACTGCAGTTCACCGGCGCGACCCTGGCGCACTGGGTTTCCGTCTCGGAGGCTGCAGTTCGCATGCGCAGGACCATTGCTCCGGTTTCTGTCCGGGGGGGGGGGGGGCTGCGGTTCGCATGCGCGCGACCCCGCCGGTCTGGTTTTCCACCCCGGGGGCTGCCCTAAAGTCCTTTCCCGGCGCTACCGGTCTGCGAGTCTGTGCCCCGTCCACAGTGTGCGAGGCTGTCGCTCACCGGCGGTGTAGGATCCACGTCCAGGCACCCTCCCGCCGCCGTTTATCCTCCGATATCTGCCCGCAGGATCACGGCTCCCCGCTTCGTACCTCAAAACCAACTGCCTGCGATATTCTGTTTGTAGAGATCCAGATCTTCTTACATCTCAGGCTGGTTTCGCGGGTGCTCAGAGTGGTCTGGTAGATATCCAGCTCAATTCCGGGGACCAGTTGAAATAGGGTCCCCTACTCCTCCGCCATCTTTCCCCCCTCCTGATATCATTATTCTTGATGAAGTAGCTGATTACACATGACTTGGGATATAGTCCAGTCTTCAATTATTAATAGCATTATGAAGCTCTTCACCACACAGGTATGATTTCTGTCCTAATGAAAATGAAAAGAGAATCCTTTGTGGTACTATACAATTGCCTTATTGTCGAAGAATGTCGAGAAATGATGCCTTCATGATTTGCAAGCATGAAAGTATACAAACTCCAAATCATAACTTTCATTTTAAACCCTTGACTGAATTTAAGGAAAAGTCCCCGAGGCATCCAACATATAAGCATGACACATTTTAACATTTATGTGCAAAAATTATAAACATGCACTCAAATTGAATAGAACAATATGTGAATCATGTACCATTTAAAATATTTATAAACATTACAGCACTATCTCCTGGGATATCAAATCCTAGAGCTTAATTGTCAGGGAATCAGGGTTAAATTATTGTAGGAGGGAAACTAAAGGTTTTCCTTGTATCCCAGGAAACAAGCTGAACTCTGTGAGTCTATGCACATTATATGTACCTGTGCGCGTGTGCCTCCATTGTTTGTGAGCAGGGAACACGTTTGGATGGCAAAAACCAAATAGTACAACAGTCCTGCTGCCCATTAACAACAAAATGTGGGTGTTTGCCTGGCCCCCTCTTTGTGGAGACGGCACTATCAAAGCTCAAGATTTGGAGAATACACTGTTTTCTTACCAATAATTTTCTTGAGAGTTATTTTTCCAGTACTGTTGACACAATAAAGCCACTAAAAATGGCTAGCCCAAATAACCAATACATTTTCTTTTCAATTTTGATCTAACTTCTGTTGCTAAGTCAGGAAAATGTCAACTTTTCGTCTTTTCCTTCCTTGTGAATAACTTGGGTTTTAAGAACTCTCAGTCATCCTGAATAAGGTGAATTGACAATGTAACAATAACAACCTAAAGATTACCTGAGAGTTCACTTGACCTCATGTGTCTGGTAGATAGCTTGGCTTAAAATGTAACCCACTTTGTGCTGCCACTAAAAAAAAATCTCTGGGTAAAAAATGAATGAAAGTCCTTGAAATTTTTCTAAATCAAGGATAATTTATTACTATTCAGAAGAGGTAGTATTTTATTATTTTGTTATAGTATCTAGTGAATCATTATTTAAATGTTGCCCTAGTGTTTACCTGAAGTTTTCTTTGTTCAGTATTCCCTTTTTAAACATTTTAGTCATTATCAAAATGCATGTCATTAATAAAGCATACTGCATTCACAATGGAAGAGTTCTTACCTTGTTGTCTATTAGCAAGTACAGCACAATTTTTAGCATCAGTTTTTCTAGGAGATTAACAATAAGTCAACCTTAATGATTTTCAAAATTGTAACAGCAATGTTGTGATATGCATTTGTAGCTAATAATTTTGAAATTACTCAATGTGGCCACTAGATAGCAGTATAAGTCTTTGGACCCAATATGAAATAAAACCTGAATAATTTTTAAATTGTATGTTTCATAATAGCTTTCACTAAATCTCACCAAAAGGAAAAATCTGAGGCAAAAAGCCAACGTTATGGTAGAAAGTATTTCTGAGTTGTGTTCCACCTTGGTTTGGTATTTTCCTTTGTGAAATTAAACAATTATCTAGTAAATTTTAACTATGGTTAATAACTTCAATTTATTTCATTTTACTTATTTATTAAATGCAAAAGTAGGATGTATTTATTACTGAGTGGGATACTCAATGATGATGTCAGAGACTAAGTTGAGATTCTTTAATATACACTGTACTTTCAATGTTGTCATTAAATCACATCAATGAAAATACATTGTTAAAATGTGTGAGTATGCTTGTTGTAAGTAAATCTTTAACTTATGCATGTATGGAAATAAAATATTGAGGTTTAGACTTTTGACTTTGATCCAATGACAGATGAAACTTTCTCCAAATCTCATAAATATGATAAAAGAAACAAAAATGAGCAGCATCCACCTCATTGTTGGAAAACGTAAGAGGATCTCATAAGCGTGATACAGAAGCATTGAGTTTTTCAGAGTTAAAGTAGATGGAACTCAATGGAAATTTTTTAAGAAAGCAAGCATATACGTGCTCTGAGAAATCCAAGATCAGCAAACACCAGAGGCACCGGAGAAGTGAATAGGGCATTTTCCCCAACAATCACGGAGAAAGCTTAGTTTGGCAGCATGAATGGCAAATGTGACAAATAAGGGAATTTAGAGCCCATGGAACCGTTTTGGGTCACAGCTTTGTGCCCTCAGAGCAGTTGGCTGCGATGTTTACTTACAGATTAAAGCTGGCCAAATTCTATGTTAAATAAATGGAGCACCTTACAAGATCCTGCTTTGGGTATCAGGGCTTGAAAGAGACTCTGGTTATATTTAAAGTATTTCAAGACCACCACAAGTATTTATGCAATTAAGTTATTTCTGTAACAGGAAAGGAAACCCCCAGAGTTTTACACGGAGAACTTATTTTGTAGCCAGAAGAACAGTTTTCAGTGTCAAGGAATCTGTTGTTTACACATTTGTGAGTGACAATGCTAAAGGTATTTAGGTTTCCTTAAAAGGCCAATATGATTAAGCAAAGGGAGTAAGTCCTTTTTAGAAGTGCTGTGTTTCAAAATGGCTTTATTTCTTGAACTGCATGATTAAATTTTTCCTTTAAACAATTTTTTTAAGGCCTTGAGGTAACAGTTTAACTGTTCATCCTTATCATGTTTAACGTAAGAAAGAACTTTGCTCCATTGCTCTGTGAAAAAAATTTAAGTACTCCAGGAGAGTACCAAAATTTTCCTATTAGCTAACATTTTTGAAAGCTTACTATGTATGAAGCACTATCCTAAAAAGTTCTTCAGATCCATTTAAAAAATTAATTGTTAAAAAAAAAACCCGATGATTTTGGTCATATACTATCACCTCAACAGGCCTCAGTAAAATGCTAGTAAATTCTTAGTGAGTTATAATCCATATATGTGAGTTTCCCAATCCATGCCCATACTACTTGCGGTAGACAGAATAATTGCCCCCCACTAAAGACCTCTGTGTCCTAGTCCCCAGAACCTGTGGATTTCTTACATTACATGGCAGAGAGGAATTAAGAGTTGCAGATGGAATTTCGGTTGTTAACCAGCTGACTTTCAAATAGGGAGATTATCCTGGATTATCCAGTTGAGACTAATGTAATCACAAAGGTTCTTAACAGGAGAAGAGGGAGGCAGAGGAGAACCAGAGAGAAGGCAGCGTAAGGAGGACTCAGTCTAGTATTGCTGGCTTTCAAGACGGAACAAGCGGCCACAAACCATAGAATGTGGGTGGCCTCTAGAAGCTGCAAAAGGCATCGAAACCAATTCTCCCCTAGATCCTCTAGGAGCCCAGTCCTGCCCACATCTTTCTTTGAGTCCGTGAGACCCATTTTGGATTTCTTACCTACAGCTCTGCAAGGGAATAAATTTGTGTTCTTTTAGGCTATTAAGTTTGTGGTACTTTGTCACAGCAGCAATAAACAACAACAACAACAACACCTAATACACTTTTATACTATCATTTTTCTCTCTCTCTCTCACCAAAGAGCAAATTATCAAGTCTGTTAACACATCCCGGAGATGCTTTCCACCATACTTATTCTGAGAAGTTCTCCTGTCCAGTCTTTACCTCCCTAAAGTCCTGAGGCTTCCCTGAAGCTTCCAACTGAGTCAGGGCTTCCTGAAATATCCCAGAGAATAACAAATATCTATAAGAGATTTAAGAATCCTGCTCTCTAGGCATTGCTCATTGGTAAGAACTCTTGCTCTTCCATTTATTGAGCTCAAATTTGACCTCATGAGTATATTAGCATCCACCATTCTAAAAGTCTGTGCACAATAGTGTGATCACAAAGCACAGAGCACCATTTGTCTGGGCTGCTGGACTCTCTTCGGTCAACAGCCAAGAACAGCCCCTCGGCACCACCACCCCAAGGACTGTCGAAATTACCTTTACCAAAATTATCGAGCCAAACTGTTGCCTATTTTTATGTGAGCACCAATTTTGGTTAAATACTGTATTATTCCTTTTTAGAAAAGAAATTGCAAAACAAGTGATAATATGGAAGAAACATTAGACAGGGAATCAGGGGACACAAATCTGGTCCTGATTCAGTCATAAGTGGTCTGTCACCCCTGGTGGTTATTTAATCTTTTTAAGTTATAGGCTCCTTAAGGGAAAGATAGCATGACTGGACAAGAGTAGTAGTTCTAAAATTTCTAGCCACAAAGCTGTTTCTTCAGAAATCACAGGCAGATGAAACAGAGAAAAGTTAGCATCCTTTGATTCTGAAGGAAGGAAGGAATGGTCTGCCCCAAAGTCCACTCCCTCTGCATTCCCTCATGCCTGTCGCCTAGGGGCAGGGGGTGGGGGTTGCCCTGGGGAAGTGGGGAACACCACTTGAGAAATCACTGCATTATCAACTCTGTCCAAAATCTTCCATGGAATGGTGTTCATGATGTACACGTGGTGAAACAGGATACACAAATTACCCTCTTTATTATACTGCCATCTAAGAGTAAGAATTTTGTTCTTTAAATATCAATTAAATGAAACAATGTGGTACAAATATTTAGAAGGTATTTCCTTCAGAACCAGGTAGAATACTCTCTAGAAGAAACTGAATTTTAAATATACCTTCAGAATTGAAAATCTAAATAGAAAATACAGAAATGGGATAGGACACTTAGGAAGTCAAGCACACATAACAGGTGATTAACTTGAAAAACAAAACTACGTTCCTTTTGGCACCTTTATGTTACTGCCGATAGCAAATACTCTTACTCCTTTACCTTAACTCTCTGGTCCACCTACCCTAAGTTTTTCCTGTTCCATATGGTAGGACTTCTTAGTATAGATTCTGACTCCACATTTGAGAAAATGTAAATGCACTGACTTGTGGAAAGTTACTTTCCCTTTAAATGGCCCAGAGTTTAACATAGAGAACAAAATGTTTCCTCATTTATTTGTAGTATATACAACATTTTTTGTGTATTTCCTCTTATTGCAATAAAAAGAACACAAGAATAAGAGGAATCTTGGATAACTCTACAGAAGGATGCTTTAGAAGAGCTTATAACCACAAACTAGGTAGTTTTAAAAACATTTTGAACAAATGAATGTATCTATATATTTTAGCTTATCACAATCCCAATGTATGTAAATTTATTATGGAATTCTAGACTTAAATGCATATATATATATACACACACCTACACACCTACACACACACACACACACACACACACACGGCTTGGTTCTTTTGATATTTAGAGGTAATATATAATATTATCTAAAATTTGTATGTGACTGTTTGAATGGCTCTATGAGAAATTTAAGAATTATGCTCTCTAGGCCCTGCTCGCTGTTGAGAACTCCATCCTTCCATATGTGGGGCTAAACTATGACCTTATGAGTACATGAGCTTTAAGACTCAACAGCATCCACAGATTATGTGCATATGTTTGGAGTATAATATCCACTGCACGCTAAGTTCTGCTGCGAGTGACTTTTATTCATGTTGGACAGTAAACATGAAGAGATTAAATAGCTGCTTAAATATTTTGAGACCTAATTGGATTTTCAAGAGAATACTTTCAGGAAAAAATGGGGAGAACGTGGAAGAATATATCAAGACCAAGGGGAACATAATAAAAAAGACATGTATACACCAGCCCAAATCTTTCCAATCTTAAAAATTCTTCAATCTGTGATGATGCCCAATCTATGATGATAACACAATTTCAGTGGGGATAAAATATTTTAAAGGTCTGATGTCCCTTTTTCTCAGCCAGAAATACTGTAAGCAAGATCCTTGAGCCTTCAGAAATTGTCTAAACCACAATAAGGATGACATTTTTTTTTTTTTTTTTTTAGAGATAGAGCATGTGAGCTTGCATGAGCAGTGGGTGGGCAGAGGGAGAGAGAGAGAGAGAGAGAGAGAGAAAGAGAGAAACTTAAGCAGGTTCCATGCCCAGTGTGGAGCCTGATGCAGGGCTCGATCTCATGACCCTGGGATCATGACCTGAACCCAAACCAAGAGCTGGACTCTTAACTGACTGAGCCACCCAGGTGCCCTCACAATAAGGATCTTCGTGATTTCTTGGGCAAACACAAAAACAGATGGGTCATCTTTTAAGGCATTTAATATGTATTTGAGTATTAAATAACTTCTGTAAAAAAGCTATATACTGTGCACTCTTTATTTTGAATTGTTTGCATTATAGTAGAGATTTTAAAACCAGTATCATTAAAATAACTTAGTAAGTAGCTGTATATATATCTGTATATAAAGCGTTACATAAACAATGGGAGTGAGACAAACTTAGCATCCTGGAAGAACTGGCAACTTAATACTCAGTGGTTTAGTTCCATGGATAGCACCTAGAGACTGCTGGAGATTAATTATGTTAGGATTCCTATATATTTCCTGTTAGAATAAAAGAATCGCGATTTCTGAAAAGAAATTGTACTTTATGTGATTATTTTGTTGAAGCTCAATGGGAAAGAAAACTGAAATGTCTTAGACCTGGAGTCCTGGGTTTGTTTTGTATGAAACTCTAGCCAGTAGCAGCAATTTAAACTATTTTTTCTTGTGTACAACACGTCGTCAAAATCATCCTGCTGTGAGAACAATGAAAAGATATAAATGGGGAGAGATTTTGCCATTGGTATTGTGCTTCCTGCTCATATATCTGCATTTTAAATGCCTGGCAGAGCCTTTCAGTAAAAATATAACTAAAGCAAGATAAACAGGTCAGAAAACTGACCTACTTTCTTCATCTCTCTGTTTAACAGTGTATGTCAAGGCTTAAGAAAGTAAATCTCAGTAGTTTTAAAAACTTGAAAATTGTAGGAATAGGCAAAGAAGATGTACTGTAAGCTTAGCCATCCCTAGAAGACAAGCAAACAAACAAACAGCTATTTACATAAGATGCTGGGGAAGATTTTAAATGATGAAAATTTGTAAATAACTCTCTCAGAAAATAATTTATTCAATTATGTCTACTTAAATGGAGAATGATTTTTGTAGAAAAACTAATTACTGGTTGGTTGTTTTCTTAATTATAGTATGTAGAACCAAATTTTATTCATTTAACAAAATCTCTTGAAAGACAAATACAGGACCCCGGTTCCATAGTAACCAGTCACATAATCTTTGCCCGCAAGAATTTTTTGACACGGTTCCCACAAACACAGTTGCAGTCCATAAGTGCTGAGATATATGTATTAACAGAATCCTGCAAACACCAGGAAACCATCACAATGTTAATATTTGAGTTCAGGTTTGAAGGACCTGAACTGGCAATTATTCAAGCATTTATGTTGAGAGAACAGAACATGCGACGTGGGGCGCCTGGGTGGCTTGGTTGGTTGGGCGACTGCCTTCAGCTCAGGTCATGATCCTGGAGTCCCAGAATCGAGTCCCGCGTCGGGCTCCCTGCTCAGCAGGGAGTCTGCTTCTCCCTCTGACCCTCATGATCTCTCTCTCTCTATCTCATTCTCTCTCTCAAATAAATAAATAAAATCTTTAAAAAACAAAACAAAACAAAAAAAAACATGCGAAGTGATGAGCCTCTCGGTTCAGTGCCGCAGTGAGGCCGAGCACAGGGCTATGCAGGATGATGTGAGGAGAAGCTGGATAGGTGTGAGAAGGAAAGACTATTGAGTTTTGCATTAAAGTAACACCAGCTGTTGCAATAGAGGTATATAATATGGATACACACATACATACATATACACACATATACACCTTTAGTCATTCACCTGTAGTCCAAATGTTATTCTTGGTTGTGGCGGGGAATGGCTCTGGTGGGCTTGAGCCTTTGGGATCCTATTTGATGGAAGCTCCCTCACTTTTAACACCGAGCTTCTGAGGGAGCCCTGGGCATCAACACACACCTGGAAGCCTGGCCTAGAAACGGTCTATCTTACTTCTGCCCACATTTTCTTGGCTAGAGCTCAGTGACCTGGCTGAGTCTTATTGCAAGGGAGGCTTGGCAACGTAGTCCAGCTGTCTTCCCAGGATGAATGGAAAAGTGATAAATAGCTGGATTGCCTTTGCCACAGGCCTGACGTGCTATACCAGTGGAGAAAACTGGTGGTTTGCTCATGTTGGGGAGTCTCACAGTCAGATGTGCTACTGATGAAGATTACTTGAAGAGAGTATGAAGGATTTACTAGAATAGGATAAGACTAGTAAGGGGGAAGCTTGTTCATGGAAACCGGTGCTTAGAGCAGAAAGGTGGTAGCAGCATCGGAGGAAAAAAGAGGTAAAATACAGAGAATATTCCTGAGATACAGTCAACTGGATTTAGTGACTGACTACATACTGAACTGAGGTCCAGAGAAGGGTAGAAAATGAGCATTTTACTGAGAGAATGTATTGATGGTGATGCTGCTAAATAAAGTCAAGAGCATGTCAGGTGAAGCAGAATCATATATGGAAAAGTTTCTAAAAAAAGTTTTTGAAATGGTATGTTGTTAGTATTTGCAGGACATCTGAGTGGAAACGTCCAATGGGAGAATGAAGCTACAGATCTGAATCTTAGGGAAATACATGAGGTGTGCTTCTTGGAGGAATGGCAATCAACCAAGAGTCTATAGCTAGGAGACCAGAAGCAAACACCCAAGGAGAGGTCTTGGAGCAAAAGAAGATTAATTCTGCAGATCCTAGTTCTCCTACCCCTGAAAAATTAAAAATATGACTTTCCTTGTTGACAATAATAACATTATCTTTCTCATTCAGTTGCTATAGGGATGAAATCAATCACATGATGCATTTAAAAGACTGGTCTCCTGTCTGACAAATGGGGAGAATGTAGTCAATGGGAGCTTTAACTCTAACATGAATGATAAGAATGATAATCACCAGTTGACTCTGAGTGCCTCTGACCATTGTGGGGGGAGGGCTCTACTTCCATCACATCTACCTCTGCTTTTATGGATTCTGCTCCATTCTACAAGCAATGCTTTTCCTTATGTGCTACATAAATGTTCTGCTAGAATGTCTCTGAAGCTACAGGAAACTGCCCCATGCACTGATTGCAAATTCTACACAATTATTCTTCACAGTGCTGTACCTACTGTCTGGGATTATAATGGCCTCTCAGAATTCTAATAATATTCTTTATCAAGTGATTGCTTTGTCCACGGTCACCACATTAAAAAACACAATTAAAATTAAAGTCAAAATCAAAGCCAAAAATCTAGGGCAAATGTAGCAATACTTTTTATGGTGGGAGGAACACCATGTCTAACGGAGCTTTCATGCTGATCTATAATGTACCTTTACCTTAAATTTGATTCCTGTGGGTGTTCAGTTAATATGGAAACAACAAACATCATTTTATCTCCTTCCTTGAATTTTGCTATTAGAATGACAACTATTAATGCATTTCTTGTTCTACTAGGCTCTTCTCAGTTAAAAAAAAAATAGAACTGCTTGATCATAGGAGATAACACACAAAAAGGAACGAAGTTAATTTTAATGTGCTATTCAAATTTAAGTTATTATTTTATCACTTAAATGAATCACAGCTAGATTCATTTAAGACAGTGCCGGTGATTTTGCCAATCTATTCAGAAGACTCTGCTGGGTGTAAGGGATATGCCCTCAGGAACATGACAGCAGGGAAATGGAAGGACTTCTCACTCTAATATTATGTAAGGAGCCGGATCTGAAAGTCAGGAAACTAACTTGGAAACTAACAGGGTGACCCTGTGAGCACAGCAAGTGAAGAAGAAAGTTCAAGAATGATTGGCTTATTCAGAAGAGAGAGAGTGGGCAGACTGCCAGTCAGAGAGGCTCCTTTCTTCAGGAGACCAGGGACCCTGACAGAGACGGACCCTCTCTCCATGACAGATACCACAAATTGTGGGGATCGCTACCCCTCGTATAGCTTGGTGCCATTAAATATACAAATCACACAAATAATTTTTCTTGTTCTGATTAGATGATCATCAAGCAATCTTTTGCTTTTAATTTGGCCTGTCATGGTTTTTCTGACATGGAAGGGAACATTCTGGTCAGAGGATGCCTATCTTCATCTTCCATCCCCGTGGCAGATGTATTTCTCAATATAAGTTAATAAATTAGGCAATTTAGTTATCGTTTGTTTCATGTGAGTTTGTATGAATCTCTTACAGTCATCTGTGATGACAAAAAATCAAATTTCTGAGGCTGCAAAATGGAAGACCAAACCAAAGATCAAGGAATATCTGGATCCTAGGCGGACTCTTGGAAGAAAGTCAACAACGAGATATTCCCCCTTTAAACATCCTTATAGTCAATATCATTTAAATATGGAGGTTGACAGATGGACTAACTTCAGTATAGGAATACTGACAATTTGCAAGCACAGCTTTTATTTCAGCATGATAATAGCTGACACTTAATGGAGTCTGAGGAAAATTAAACTGTTCAGCTTAAACAATGAGTAGAAGTTGCAGGTTTTATGGGCCTGAACACTTCTAAAAGCTCAAGGATTTATCACTTTACCAGCCAGAACACTGTGCCCAGTCCTCAGTTCTCAACTGATTACCATCTCATTCACACTAAAAAAAATAATTGCAACTACAGCATTTAAAACCTAATTTTAACTAGAGTGAAAACACATACATTTTAACTTCTCTTCACTACTGTCTTGTCTATCACCCATTTAAAAAATGGTATAACAGTCTGGTAAAGACTCAGAATATTTCATAGAGCTGTTTTGATTGCTCATCATTTGGCACCCTAACAAAATGCACTAATTTTATTTTCTGAAATTTATTACTGAAGTATAGTTGACATGAATTTTCAATAAAAATGTGATAGGAGTAAAATGAAGTTATTCTGATCATGTGCAAAGATGGAAAAATAATCATTATGGGTCTGGTCTCTTAGTCCCCAAATACTAATTATTTTCAGGAATATTGTACGTACCTCTAGGTCATTGCTACTCCAGAGGCCATTTTATGCAGCAAATATCACTCAAATATTCTAACAAGCACACGCCATTATATTTTTAATTTGTAGTTTTCAGCAATTACCAGAATGGGAAAGCCAAGCCTTTGTGGTATTTTTTTTTGCAGGTGGTGAGTATTAATATTTAATGCTTATATTATCTTCAAATGGGCACCGGAATATGCACAGAGAAATGAGAAAATTGGGTGTATCTTTTACAATCACTGCATTTGTACTCTCTCATTTTAAGATCAGGTATAACAGAAAGTTTCTTATGTGAAGATTAAAAAACTTATTAGTGATTCACATAGTTGTACTTCTTCAATGTAATTGTTTATTGTAAAAATGTTACTTTCACCATCATTGCCTATTTGATTTTGAAGGATATTAGCGTGCAATTTCCAAGGGGGAGAAATGGATACCCATTTCAAAAATGGATTCAAGATAATAATGAAAACAGAGGAAACCACTGTTATTTATCTCTCAAACATTTTTCCTTGTACCAAGTAGAAATGGGTCTACTGTTAAGGTTTGGTAATAGCTTATTTTCTAGTAGGCATGTGCGCATATATATATATGTGTGTGTGTGTGTGTGTGTGTGTGTTTATATATATGTGTGTCTATGTGTATATACATACATATAGATATATTTGGTATCACCTCTGAAGCAACCCACTCTTCAATGAAAAATTATGAAATTATCAGCTTTTCACTTATTGACCTTCATTCTGGTTTCAAAAATCATATACTGGGGCACCTGGGTGCCTCAGTCAGTTAAGCAGCTGCCTTCGGCTCAGGCCATGATCCCAGAGTCCTGGGATCGAGCCTCGCCTCAGGCTCCTTACTCAGCGGGGAGCCTGTTCCTCCCTCTCCCTCTGCCTGCCCGCTCTGCCTATCTGTGCTCTCTCTCTAGGTCTCTGTCAAATAAATAAACAGAATCTTAAAAAAAATCATATATTAAGTTTCCTTTAGATAAACAATTTTTACAAAAAATTAAAAACCAAGTGTTATATACTTAATATTCTTTTATTTTCAGGAATAAAACTTGCATACACAAGAGCACGGTAACACTTGTAAGCTATTTTTATATTCCCATTGCATCATTCAACTGAAACATAACACAGTGTTGTGTGTGGATCACAGATCCTCAGTACAATACCTGTGGGTAGTTTTGTTTCTTCTTAAAGGAACTTTGGGTCACCAAATGAGCCACTGTTTGATTCCACTGATCAGCAAGCACCCACTGTGACATGTTGCGCTGTTCTGAATATGGGCGAATAAAGTAATTTTTGTTTTGAAATGGGTCTATACAAATAATATCAATAGCCACACTTTATTTTTTATTTTGCAGCCAGAGACAGCATTAACAGTTTCGTAGGTATGTTTGTCATTTTAATTTAAAAGCTTTGTAAAGGAGATCTTATCCACCCCCTCAGTACAGAGGGAAACCAGAGCATCTAGAGTTTAAATGGTTTTATCCAAGGTCACAGTGGGAAGAAGTGAGTAAAACTCATCCTCATTTCTGTTGGACTCCAAGGCATGTGCTCTTCACCACAACTGCATCTTATTACAGATGTTACCAACGTAGTGCACACACTAGATCCTGGTTATGTCTGTGCACGAACGCAGGTAGGGCACGTAGACAAAGATTTATGTATGTTTTCAAGTCATTCCCATTATTTTATAGCAACACCTCACATATTAGTGATAAGTATATACCAAATCTCAAAATTTCTTTCCATTATTGCCAATATTTTCAAAGAGTTCAGAGAATTATTTTAACAAGATATATGTGATATGGGACAAAAATTTGGGTATCTGAGGCCTGAAACAGAACTCAAACCTCTCAAGATTATGCGATCTCTTTTCTTATAAGCAAGAATTCACAGTGTAGTAAAATTATGAAAATAAAATGCTCACAATTTTTAAAGTGATTTCTAGAGAATGTGGACATAGCATATTTTTAGAGTGGTATCTATTCTAAAACATTCAAATTTTCTCCTGGCCTGTCCATGTTACTCTTTTTGGGAATAAGAAAAAACCCCATAGAGGATCACAGGGAAAGGAGAGCAATGGGTGAGCGAAGCATAGAGGGGGGCAAGGGGAAAGTGGAAAAAATGTATTCTACCCCCAAGCTCTCTGTTTTCATTAAATCTTCGAGCCTCCAACAGAATCTATCAGAGTCTAGGAGGGGGAGTCTCAGCACATTCATTGTTACCTGCTCTCTAAATTGTGACAATGATCAAAATGCCTGTGTATAGTTCTTGACAAATGGAAAAAGAATTCTGTCACAGAGCTTCTAAACGGTTATTAGAAACATGTCTGAGTTGTACTGACAGACTGGCTTAGAGTCTAAGCCCTGTGGGGGAGGGATTGATATCTTTCCGGGTGAGGTTGTCAGAACTTAATAAAAACAGCAGTGGAAACAGAGTGGGGGAGGGAGGAGAATCCTTCGACCCCAGATTGCAAACTCGGAATAAAATCCTGTAACTTCTCCTCTGGAATTTCATTACCAGGGTTGGTATGAGTTTTAAGGGGATGCTGCATTTAAAATATATTATTTGTGATACACATTCTGGGATAAAAGTTCACATGAAGCAAATATGATTATTCACAGTAGATTCTTAGCGGCTAATAAAATTAACCACTCTCTTCAGTGATATTAATCAGTGGTGGTTCCCAGATGCCTGAACAAACAGAGCACCTGACTGCCGATGAACTGTGCCTAAAGATGGCTTGTGAATAGTAGCGGATCAGCAAACCATATGGCAAATTAAAGTTCTCTCTGGTAATTTACCCGAAGGAAGCCAGAATAATTAGAAATCACTCTCAATAACTGCGGTTGCACACAGCAACTCGGTCGCTGAAATGAAACGGTTCTCAGAAATGTCTGGTTTGCAGGTATATTCCAAACGACAGGCTACAAACTAGCTGCTTGTATTACACATCATCATGGGAAATGGGCCTACAGACTGAATTTTCAACTCTGAAGTTGTTCTCCATCTGCTTTCTCTTTTGATTTGACTTTGAAAGGTTTTGTTTTTTGGTCAAGAAAAAACCTAATCAGGAGGGTGCCGAACACAGTCTGTACATTTCCTTATGAGGGACATCCCTTGGAGGGTGATAGAAACCAACCATCAGTTACTCAGTTTACTCTCTCCCAGGGATGTGCTCTATTATATTGGAAAATTTTAAATAATTTTAAATAGTGAATATCATAAATACGAAGATAATATGGCTCAGTGCCTCTCCATTTTTTAATGTGCTTATGAATCACCTGGACATTTTGTTAAAAGGCAGATTATGATTCAGCAGGTCTGGGGGCTCAACCTTTTATGTGTTGCTGATGCTGGTCTGTGAATCACAATTTGAGTAATAAGGTTAAAATAGATGCACCATACTTCACTAAACAAGTGAGTGCTCACAAAAAAAAAAAAAAAAAAGAACATTTGCAATGTCTTCGTCATGAGAAGCAGTAAATGTTTTTCTCCTGCCCTTTGAACTTTGTTGAAAACCAAGGAGTACCTTAATCAATTCAAGACCTGTATGTCATTAACTCCAAATGGCAGAAAAGTCTTAAAGTATTATTAGTACATTTATTCCATAAATATATTGGCATCTCCCCTAGGTGAGGCATAAGAAACATACATGGTTCTTGGCAACATGAGGCTTATAGTCTAGGCTAAGAGACAAAATATACATAAATATGTATTTCTTCTGAAAGAGATACTGAACACTAAAGATGCAAGAAACTCTAACCTAGTAGGTCTTAGCTGAGAAAGTGACATGTGGATAAACTCTGAAATAGACATAAGCATTATGGAAGAGGAGGCAAGGCACGGCAAGTCAGGACACAGGGGGAAGTGCCGGGTCAATCAGGAAGCAAAAGGTTGTTGGTGGAGAAGGCGGGGCATTGGGGGGGTTGGGGAGGGTGTTGAGTATTTAGCGTGGTTTTCTCAGAAAGTAATGGGTGAGCAGGGTAAAGAGGTTTAGGATTTGCTCGTTTAAATACTCTCAGGAGACTGTGGAGTATATGGGTTGTCCCTAGTTGTCTGACCCTGAGGTTATTAGGGCAGGGGAATTGTGGCCCAGAGTATAAGAACTGATGAAGGAGGTGGTTGGGAGTATGGGCTCTGGGTTGGTGGGTTTGCATTTCAAAGACATGCTCAGGAGTGAATTATTTATTATCTCTAGAATTAGCTAACCTTGGGAGGGACCGTCCCTTTGTGTACAACAAGGCCTCAGATGTCAAAACACCAGAATGCAGAAAATTAAAAACAAAACAAAAAAACCCCAAAAAACATGGCTAATGCAATCAACACATCCAATGGAAAGGTGGATATATATATTTGAAGATCAAAATGAAGGTTAGGGTCAGACTTAAGTTTAGGAACCATAAGCATATGGATGTCATTTAAAGCCTGGAGGTGATTAACATACCCTCTGGTGAGAGTACAGAATGGGAAGAAGGTGGTCTTGGATGGATATAATCAATTAAAGTTTGGAAAGAAAGGGAAGAAATTCTCAGTTTACTGACAATGACTAGGTAGAGGAGTAAGAGAAAGTCAGGAATATGTAGTTTCATGGAAATCAAGGAAAGAAAAACAAGGCTAGCTCTATCAATGGCATTAAATACAGATGAACAGAGATACAAGAAGAGAGTTTGTATATCATCATGCTCATTTATGTTTTTTTTTTAAAATTGTTTTGTTTTTCAGATAACTAATATGACTTTTGCAATGATATATTCTCTTCAATCCACTGTGCTATTTGTCTTATAGCTACAGATGCTACTGGGAGTTTTAAGAAATTGGGATATTAATCATTATAAATACTACCATTTAGAGTCTAAACTTTATTAGGACACAGTGAAAATTAGACTGAACTTTCACTGATTCCTTTATGATGACACACTATGTTCATTGTTCTGTCCTGAGCATGTTTAGGCATGAAAATTCTCCTGTATTAATTAATTCAGTAATCATTCTTTAACTAGATGGTATGGCCGTAGTCACAGAAACCATGTAGTTATAAGATCACATGGTTTATTCAGTTTAGAAAGGTTTAGGAGTCATAACTTATATATGATTTTTGGCTTTATTAACATCTTTCAAGGGTCACCTTCTTTAGCTGATGCAGAATCCAGTAGGATAGGCAAAAGGATGGCAAAAGGATGGCAAAAGGATAGCAAAAGGATAGGCCATCCTTTTCTCTTTCAAGGTAGTTCATTTAACCTGACACCTCTAATAGTTAGCAATTTTAAATTTATATCCACTCAAGAGCTACCTTCCTAGAACTTGACACTGGGGCTTGCCTGATTGAATCTCTTGTCATCTTGATAGGTACCATGAAATATTTGAGGACTTATCATGTCTTTTCTCCCTAGGCATCCTCAGGTACCTCAACAGTCTTCTTATATATGGCATCGCTTCAGTCACATCACCATATTCATTAGTTTGATACACTAGAGAATTTATTGGTCTATCTAAAGCCAAAAACTAATCTCACTACTCTAGATGTGGTCCAACCAGTATAAGATATGACTATTAACTTCCTTGTCTTGGACACTATACAAAGACTATTGCTGGCTTTTTAAATAGCCACATTATGCTGTTGAGGGGTTGAGCCGATACTCGTCCAAACTTCCCTAAGTTATTTTTTGCAGATGTACTACCATGAATTTTGATATGCTCATCTTAGATTTTTATTTGATTTCTGTGGGAAGATACATAAAATTTCTATGGACTCTATTAAGGTTCATTCTGTTTGATTTCAATTACCTTTCTTATCAATCCTTTCCAGATCCTTTGAGTAACTTACATCATCTCATATATATATGCTTTATCTCTTAACTCCCTGTCAACTCTCAATTTGAGAACCATTATTGTCTTGTCATATGAGCCACTGATGGTTGAGTTTTTCAGTGATGGGCCAGTGAAAGAGCCCTTCTACACAAGGTTCCACAGTGATTTTAGTGGGAACACCAATCAGTTCTCTAGTTCATGTTTCCTCATTCAACCAAAGGGCAAACCAATAAGCTATATTCAGCCAATGTTTTTGCATTGTGCTCACTAGACTACTGTGGAAATGAAGTAAATGCTTTGTTGAAACAAAACCTCCACATTTACTACCTTTCTGTCACCAGTCAATAGTAACCCTATAAAACTAATGTGCCGATATTTATAAAAGAAACTTGGACACAAGAATAGTGATAAAACTGGTTATAAAATTTTAGATATCTGGACTCTCAATTTAATCCTTTTCCTCCTCCCTGCCCCATTTTACTTTGAGTGCTTAAGAAACAATCATGGGAAACATGGCAACATCTCGGAGACAAGTGTCCAAACCCTCACTGCCTGGGTTATTATTTACTATTAATTCTGTATTGAAATCGCCTTTCTTTTTAGTCAGAGGTGGAACTCTTGTGATTTGGGGCTTTAATTTTTTTAAACAGGAACATACTGTAGTGAGAATCTTTAGAACACTACTTTATGCGCTATAAATCTGCACTGATATTATAGCTATGTCTGGCTAAGCATACACTAATAAACAAATCCTACTGCATTGGCTGAGAGAAGAGTATCAAAATAAACTATTCCTACATAATATGGACTTTATCACCAGCTATTATACAGTGAATACTTAAACTCCATTGTCTTCCCTCAACTGAGAAAGCTTTCCTGCATCAGCATTTCTTAAGCTGCATGAATCACATGTCATGGTAATGTGTGATAATAAACATCTTCAGCTGCACTTTACCCAGCTGGGATTCCCCAGAAACAATCGTCACATTAATGGTAGTTTATCAAAGCCTGGTAGGAGTTTTGTAATTGGACACATAAGTCATAGACCAGATACACAAGTACATAGGAATGTATTTCTATGGTTTTTCTCCCTTTCTTTAGATTCCTAGACTACCCTTCAAAAAATAAAGTCCTCTGACCTCAGTATCTCTCAGCCCTAACTAGAAAAGAAAATGACCAAAAAAGAAGTCATTTCAATCATGTGTACTTGCCAATGGATTTTTTACCATAGTATTTTAAAGAAAATTTAATATTGATTAATAGATTCACAGGAAGTTGTAAAAAGAAAGAAATCTACAGGACAGTCCTGTGCATCCTTTACACAGTTTCATCTAGTGAAAACTATAGTATAACAGAAGCCAGGAGATTGATATTGGTACAATTGGCAGATATTATTCAGATTTCAATTCTACATGCATTAATCCTGTGTGTGTGTGTGTGTGTGTGTGTGTGTGTGGTTTTACATAATTTTAACCCGTGCACAGATTGGTCACACTACCACCAAAATAGAGGATTGTTCCATAACCATCAATCTCCTTTGTGCTATTCTTTGATACCACACCCTCCCCTCCCCTAATTCCTGACAACCATTAATATGTTCTCCATCTCTATAATTTTATCTCAAAAATATTATATAAATGGAATCATACAGTATGTAACCTTTTTTCAAAGATTTTATTTATTTATTTGACAGAGAGGGAACACAAGTAGGGGGAGTGGGAGAGGGAGAAGCAGGCTCCCTACTGAGCAGGGAGCCCGATGTGGGGCTCGATCCCAGGACCCTGGGATCATGACCTGAGCTGAAGGCAGCCACCTAACCGACTGAGCCACCCAGGTGCCCCAGTATGTAACCTTTTTTGACTGGCTTTTTCCCACAAGGCATAAATCCCTTGAGAGCCAACCAAGTTCTTGCATTTTTCACTATGGTATTCCTTTTTATTGCTGCATAGTATTTTAAGGTGTGGGCTTAGCAGGTTTTTACTCATTCACCAATTGAAGGACATTTAGATGGTTTCCAGTTTTGGACTATTGTGACTAAAGCTGTTATGAATCCCGTACAGCTTTTGGGTGAGCATAAGTTTTCATCCCCCTGGGACAAATGGCCAAGAGCACGGTTGCCGGGTGGCATATGGTAAGGACATGGTTAGTTTTATTTGAAACTGCCAAACTATTTCCAGAGGAACTGTTCCGTTTTCTACCCCCACCAGCACTGTAGGAACGATGGAGGTTCTTAGCAGCCTCATTAGCATTTGGCGTCACATGTAATTTTAAGGTCACAACTAGGTTGTAAATTTTTTGTGGTCGTGTGCTGTTTTATATCACCTTAAAAACATGTTTATGTAACACAGTAACATTGATTTAATAGGAACTTTTTGGATATTTGCTAGAACCAGGATATTGAACAGGACAAAGACTTGCCTTTCCTCCAGGCGGGAGCTCCAGGTCCATGCGCATGCATCTGGGGCCAACTCAAATGTTAGAGGCGAAGCAGGCAACAGAAACGACTGAAGCTGCCAGTCAATCAGGGCACATTCGAATGTGGTGGGGACCGTGGCCCACTGGAAACACAAGCCTGGCTAAAGACACACTGTCCCCGAGCAGCCATTCTAGCTGCTCTGGCCATGTTTCTAGACATTCTGATTTTTCTAAAATCTACTGCCACCACCACCACTAAACCTAAAGTACAGTTTCTAAATAGGAAATCTCCTGATTTGTAAATGCAGACTCCAGTTTTGAAAGACTCCAGTCTCCACAAAAAGTCTTAGGGATCAGCTATGGCCTAAAGACAAGTTGAGAATGATCATTTTGAGATAGGAGAAGCACTAAAAAGAAAATACATGTGCAGTCTTCAGACACCAGGAAAAGGTTATTTTAGATCGAAGAAATGCTAAAAGCCTTTTTAGTGTAGGACTGCACTTCTCAAACTCAAATGTGCTTATGAATCGCCTGAGGATCTTATTAATCTGAGTTAGTAGGTTGGGATGTGAACTGAAGACTGGGCTTTTGCATTTATTCCGTATCCCTTGATGTGGCTGGTTCAGGAACCACTCCAAGTAGCAAGGGTGTGGGTAATATCTGAGCTGAACCCTGAAGGTTGAGTAGTGTTTGTAGATGCAAAGATGGACCCCAATAGAGAACAT
Source organism: Phoca vitulina (assembly GCF_004348235.1). NCBI lineage: Eukaryota > Metazoa > Chordata > Mammalia > Carnivora > Phocidae > Phoca > Phoca vitulina. The sequence continues at coordinate 75,083,420 of NW_022589707.1, forward strand.
GGTATTATCAGTCATAAAGGTAGGTAAACTGGGAATTACCTGGGGAATTGTAAATTCTTCAGTTTGTATTGTAAATAGTTAAACAAAAGCAAGGAGATAAACTTGGAAAGGTAGACTTTGAGATGGGATCATGCTAGATTTTCTTTATATTCAGCAGCCTGAGAGAACACATCTAGTCAGATTACTACCAGGAAAAAACGTCCACAATTTCTATGATCCCTCTCTTGATTATAAATGGGTCTCTCGGATTACAGTCATGCAGTGGCACCCAGCTGTGTTGCTCTCAGTTGATAAAATGTCTTCTGCCCCCAGTTTAAAGGACTGTGCATTGCTTTAGGGCTCACTGGTGTCTGTACAAAGTTTCTGTCTACTTCAGCTCTCTAATGCACTAATGCTTGGAGACACGACTGTGTTGGACTCACGTACAAGAAGGGATACTTGCCTTTTGCCTCTTAAAAAAAAAAAAAACAGAAAGGAAAAGATTTTTCACCTGAACTCCAAAGTCCCTCAGAGACTCTTAGAAACAGATACTCATTCTACTGGTTGTCAGTATTTATATCCATAGGGACTCCAACTCTAAAGGTCTGGACATCCTCCTTCATTATTCTTGTTATTTTCTTCTTCAATAAGAAATTTTACAAAATAACCCCCAAAACACAAAACATTTCTAACAAAAGAAAAGTCAGAGTTCACATGTTTATTACACAAACACTAGCTTTTAGGGGTCATTGGCCCATTCAGTCCACACGTAAGTAAATTTCCCACATTTAAAAATAAATGGAGGAAAAAGAAAAAGAAATGAATAAGTAAATGAATGAAGAATGAATTTCTATTTTAATAGAGACATGGGAGATGAAATAAAGGGAAATAAAGGGAGATGAAAAAGAAAAGTGCGAAGGAACATATGGTAGAGACCCTGGGAAGAAGAGCAGAGAACTGACAAAGAGGGGAAGAAGGAGGAGGTGGGTCTAAGAAGATTTCCAGGCTAAAAGTCATCTTTGAAAGATTTGAAAAACTAAACTGGTGAAAAACTATACCTATAAGGGGTAGGACATTTCTATCTCTGATGACTGATATCTGTCATCAGCATTATTTTTAGTTCTCTTTCTTCCACATGTTAGTTAAAATAGGTTTTTAATTGTTCTTGGTTATTATATGGTTCTACTTTATGAGAAGCTATGGAAATGTCACACATATTGTTTTCAGTGAGGTCATTACATATTATTATGTAACTTATTTTTACTTATTATAGAAATCCTTCCAATAAATCCATATTCCAAGTCATTATGTTCTTGTTTTTTATAGGTTCATAGCATGGGATGCTTGTGATGGCCATGAGAATGTGGCTGTAGTCCACCAGCTATAGCAGGTGTAATTGGCCAAAAGCCCTAGCAACTATCTGAAATTCATCACCATGTTTTGCACAAGGGCAGGTCTCCCACAAGCTTCTCCCAGCCAATGACCAAGTGTGGCAAGGATAGTTTATCTATTCCTGCTAGACATGGGCTCCTCTGATGGCTGACTTTGGCTGGAAGACTGATGGCTTTGCCAAACCTACCTTAGGCTACATGGCAGTCTATGATGCTTCCATCCAATCTCTCCCTCTCTCTTTACTGGAGTCAGACTTGCTTTGTAGCCTGATGGCTCGCACAGTCTTATCTGGCTCCCTTACAATTTTCCCTCCTATATGCACTTTCCCTAATGACATCCTTGCCATCTGCACCTCTGAAGAAACAGACTAAGCAATGCCTACACCATGATGTATAAAACATTCCCTGATTGGTAGACATTTAGCTTATTTTCAAAATTTTTTGTTAATACAAAATATCATGGTAACAATTATCATCTCCTGTAACTTTATGTATTGATAGTTTTTTTTTCTTCTTTTGACTAAGTTCTGGGAATGAAATTGCTTAAAGGGTATGTTTATTTGCAGTTTAAATAAATGTAGTACAATTACTGTAATGAATACATTTAAACCAAAATATAAATTAGAAAAACTCCGGGTATTAATGAAATACTTTTCTCATCCAGAAGTGACAATATGGCAAAAGTACAGACTAAGGAACTTGAGCTCTTAATGTGGTATCTATAATCTGTGTCAGGGCTTAATACACCTCTATAGGCTTATATAAAATATCAAATAGCTGACATACCTATTGATAATCTAGAATAGGGGTGCCTGGGTGGCTCAGTTGGTTAAGTGTCTGACTCTTGATTTCAGCTCAGGTCATGATCTCAGGGCTGTGAGATCGAGCCCTGTGTTGGGCTCTGTGCTGGGTGTGGAGCCTGCTTAAGATTCTCTCTCTTCCTCTCCTTCTTTCCTTTCCGCCTCACCTCTCTCTCCTTAATTAATAGTCTAGAATATGGATTACTGCTTACCTTTTCATTGCTAGCACTTATATGAAAGGGTGAACTGAGAAGAGATATAAAATGGAAATAATTCTAATGTTTATTTTTATTCAGGAAGCTTTATAAATTATTGATATTCAAACAGTGACATCTAGATGTTTGTGTCATCTGTAGCTATATTTTATTCACTTTTCCCTTTTAAAATTTTCAAGGATTAGTAAAACTAGACAGCCGTTGCAAATTTCAAATCCACCCAATTACATGGTACTTTAAAAAATAATATATAAATTTACTGTATTACATCTATCTCATCAATATGCATTACCTGGAATCTTGTATAACAATTGATCATAAATATGAATTAAACAAATAGAGTGGTTATCTAGAACAAATCATTTTATATGACACTTATTTTTCATTTTATTGTCTTAAATTCCAGTATAGTTGACATACAGTGTTGTATTAGTTTCAGGTTTTATGATGTTTATTGTTTGTTTTAAATAGTACTGGGTAGCTAGATTTTTTGATCAAAGATAAATGCTGTGACATCACCAAGATGGTGACGTAGGTTGTTCCTGACATTGTTCCCCATTACAGGAAGAACATCTAGCAACTATTGAAAAAGACAGCAATGACAGAATCCTAGAACATGGGCAGAGGCTGAAGCACCCCTCCATAACAGAGACCAAGACAGATGGCATTAGAAGGGTAAGGGAAATGGTTCAAGAAAGACACTATCACCCCCCCAGGCCAGCACAACATGACAGAAAGATCTCCCCCGAGTCTTCCATTCCTTCAGTGAGAAAAGAGAACCTGGGAAGTTAGTGAGCTTCCCTGGCATTGTAGGTTGCTTTCTGGGAACCCCTACTCTGTCTGATCTTGCACTACAGGGATCGTAAGGGAATCTGCAGGGCTCAAACACTGGGAATCTGACTGTGAGAGAGAAGGGGCTTGCCACAACCAACATATGGATCTTGGCAGACTGAGTTCATACCCACAGTGCCCAAGTAGTAATCCTACCCAGTGGTTTTGCTCCTCTACAATACCAGATCAGGGGGTACACTCTGATTAGGGAACTTGGTGTGGCACACATGTGCCTAATTTGGATAATCAAACAAGGAGTTCTGCCAGCCCCAGATCCTGGTTTGCCCATGCCCAGACAAGGAGCTGAATCACAGTCCCATCTGCTGTGGAGCGTCCTCCTGCCTCATCTCACTGAAAGGGCTGGCAACGACTCCTGGAAGCAGTGCAGTCCAGTGGCACCTGAGTAAAGAGGCAGGCACACAGAACTGATCACCCTCAGAGCAAAGCCGGTAGTACCAAGCATGGAGGCTTCTCAGGGGAAGCATGGGCAGAAGACTTAATGTTCAGCCAAGGACGAGTGTAGCTCCCAGGCTCTCCCAACTGGACAGCCTGTTTGGGAAATTAAGAGTAGCTCTGGAGAAGCCCTTTAGCCCTCCCACTCAAGCAAGGTAGTTGAAACATAGCTCCACACACTGTGGAGAGTATCTTCCAGCCCCCTCTGACCAGAAGGGCTAGTAACAACTCCTGGAAGCTGTGTGGCCCAGAAGCACTCAAGTCAAGAGGCAGGTGGCAGAGCTGACAGTTTTATAACAAAGCCGGTGGCTCTATTCAGTCATGGAACTTGGGGTGTGGGTTGGCTTTAATTAAGGCAACACATAAAGAGCTTTATTGGCTTAAGAGCTGCTTCTCCTGCTGCTCCCAAGCAGGGAATTTAACTCATAGCCCCACTTATCACTGAATACAGCTTTCAGCCTGTCTGGGAACAGAGAACCTAACCAGAGCACACAGGAAGCTGCATAACCCATTCAATAGCCCTAAGTACAATGGCACTTAAACAGAGAGTACAGCCCCCTTGCAGAGCAAAACTGGTGGTCTCAACTGACCAGGGAATTCAGTATGCACTCTGGCCTGATTCCAGGTCCCTAAAAATGTGTTGTAAAGGCCCTGGGTCCCATCATACTGCCTGTCAGGGCAGGAAAGCTAATTCATAGCCCCATCTACTAATTAATATAATACCCAGTCTTGATCATCTAGTAAGACCTGACCATACAATCCGGTCAACCTTGGGACATATCCTACAGCCTCACATGGGTCGGGAACAAAGCCAGCAGTTCTATCCAACTATTCTTGGTAAGAGCCCTTGGTACTCTTTCCCATTCCTGTCCTCAGAGCACAATCAGTTGCCTCATTCCAAAAGTGACAGAAACAGCCCATCTGCTCAAGAATGTGATTAGCAACCCAGTTGCTGGTGAAGAAATCAGTCTGCCAAAACAAAACTGCAAAATCTGGAACAGGAGCCCATTTAGTCAAATGTGTACTCCTCAACATAAGGAATCAAGTAAATATAATAGCACCAAAAGAAACTAGTAAGGCTCTAATAACTGATCTTAAAAAAATGGAGATATATGAACTGTCAAACAAAAAATCCAGAGTAATACACTTAAGGAAGTTTAGTGAAGTACAAGAGCACAAAAACAGACAGCTAAATGAAATTAGGAAAATAATGCATGACCAAATGAGCAGTTTGGGAGGGGGAAAAAAAAAGCAATCATCAAAAACCACCCAACAGAAATCCTAGAGTTGGAAAATACAATAATTGAAAAATTCAATAGAGAGTTTCAAAAATAATTTTGACCATGCAGAAGAGAGAATTAGTAATCTGGAGGATAGGACATTAGAAAAAATACTCCATCAGAAGAGCAAAAAGAATAAAAAAGAAGGAAGAAAGCCTATGGAAATTATAGACACAATGAAAGAAACATTCACATTATGGGAATTCCAGAAGGAGAATGGAAAGGGATAGAAAGTATTTTTAAAGCAATAATGGCTGAGAATTTTTCAAGTCTCCAGAGAGAAATGGACATCAAGATCCATGAGGCCTAAAAAATCTCAAATAGATTGAACCCAAACAGGGCTAAACCAAGACACATTATAATTGTCAAAAATCAAAGACAAAGAATTTTAAGAGCAGAAAGAGAACTTACATACATGAGAAATCCCATAAGACTATCAGAAGACTTCTCAACAGAAATTTTTCAGGGCTGGAAAGAAGGGGATAACATATTCAAAATATTGAAAGAAAATAACTGTCAACCAAGAATTCTATACCTGGTGAAGTTGTCCTTCAGCAGTGAAGGAGAGATAAAGACTTTCCCAAACCAACAAAAGCTGATAGATTTCATTACCACCAGCCTTACCAAAAATGCCAAAGGGAGTTCTTGAGTGGAAGTGAAAGAATACTAATTAATATCATAAAAACATTAAAAGACAGTGTAAATTGGAGGGGGAGATGAACCATGAAAGACTATGGACTCTGAGAAACAAATTGAGGGTTCTAGAGGGGAGGGGGTGGGGGGATGGGTTAGCCTGGTGATGGGTATTAAAGAGGGCACATATTGAATGGAGCACTGGGTGTTATACACAAACAATGAATCATGGAACAGTACATCAAAAACTAATGATGTAATGTATGGTGATTAACATAACATAATAAAATTTAAAAAAATGAAAAAAAGTGTAAATCTCAGTGGTATTGGTATAAATATAGTCATAATTACATTCTGCAATATGGTAATAGTGGCACATAATTCACTTACAACTCTAGTTTGAAAGTTTGAATATAGTAAAATACCATTTACAAGCTTTTTATATGTGTAACTACAATCAGATTCTTGTAGTTATGGTTAATAGCAATAACCTAAAATAGAGAGGGAGAAGATATAAAAGTGTAAAGTATACAAATTCTATTAAAGTTGTTATCAGTTTAAAAAAGGGTGTTATCATTTCAAGATATTTTATGAAAGCCACATGGTAATCTCAAGGGGAAGATCTTGTAGTATTTACAAGAAAGAACATGACAAAATCAAAGCAACGGATACCAAAAGACATCAAAACACACCAAAAGACAGCAGGATAAAAAAACAAAAAACAACAAATCTACAAAACAACCATGAAATAATGGACAAAATGGCAATCATAAGCCTTTACCTATCAACAATTACTTTAAATGTAAACAGAATTTTCCATTTACAAGTTATGGAATGGCTGAATGAATAAAATAATATCTAATAATATGCTGCCAACAAGAGACTAATTTTAGCTTAAAAGACACATGTAGACTGAGAATGAAGAGATGGAAAAGACATTTCAAGCAAATAGTAACCAAAAAAACAGGGGTATCTACATTTACATCAGACAAAACAGACTTTAAACTGAAAATGGAAAAAAGAGCCAGAGAATAGCATTAAATAATCCATATATGAAAAAGATATCACATTGGTAAATATTTATGTCCCTAATATTGGAGCATTTAAATATATAAAGCAAAAACTAGCAGAACTAAATGAAGAAACAAACAGTAATACAATAATAGTTGAGGACTTTAATACTCCACTCTCAATAGATAGATCAGAGAATCAATAAGTAAACAGCATATTTGGACAATGCTATAGACCAAGAGGACCTGATAGACACATACAGAGCATTCTATCCAACAACAGAATAATGCATGTTCTTCTCAAGTGCTCATGGAACATTTTCTAGAATGGATTATGTGTTAGGTCCAACATACCTCTTAGCAAATACAAGAAGATTAAAATCATACCAAGTGTCTTCTCTGATCACAATAACAAAACTAGAAATCATTACCAAGAGGAAAACTAGAAAATTCATGAGTACATGGAAGTTAAATTCTCTCCTGGATGACCAATGAGTCAAAGAAGAAATTAAAGAGGAAATAAAGTTTCTTGAGACAAATGACATGGGAACACAACATACTAGTGCTTGTGGGATGCAGCAAAAGCAACTGTAAGAGCGAAGTTTATAGCAATATACTTCTATAGTAAGAAGAAAGTCCCAAACAACCCAACACTATGCCTTAAGGAACTAGAAAAAGGAGAACACACTGAACTCAAACTTAGCAGAAAAAAGAAAAAAAGATTAGAGCAGAAATAAATGAAATAGGGAACATAAAAACAGAAAATATTATTTAAATTAAGAGTAGTTTTTTTAAAGATACGCAAATTGATAGCTAGACTAACCAAGGGAAAAAGGGGCCGTAAATTAAAAAGATAATGTATCTTTTTATCTAAAAAGATAAATCAAAAGGAGACATCACAACTGATACCACAGAAATACAAAGGATCTTAAGAGCCTGTCAACAAACAAGACAACCTGGAAGAAATGGAAAAATTCTTGGAAACATACAACTTACCAGGACTAAAGTAGAAAGAAACAGAAAATCTAAATAGACCAATTACTAGTAATTAGATTGAATCAGTAATCAAAAAATCTCCAGACCCAGATGACTTCACTGGTGAATTTTACCAAACATTTAAAGAAGAATTAACAAACAATCTTTCTTGAGCATTTTTAAAAAGTCAGAGAGGAGGGAATACTTCCAAACTTATTTTATGAGGCCACCGTTATCTTGATACCAAAACCAGAAAAGGACACTACTAGAAAAGAAAACTACAGACCAATATCCCTGATGAATATAGATGCAAAAACTGAACAAAAGTGAATTCAGCAGCACATTAAATGATCACACACCATGATCAAGTGGGATTTGTCCCCAGGATGCAAAGATGGTTCAACATTTGCAATTCAACCAATGTGATAATCACATTAATAGAATAAAAGAAAATGATTATACTATCGTTTCAATATGCACAGAAAAAACACGACTAAATTCAACATTTATTCACGATAAAAACTCTTTAACAACTGAGGTTTAAAAGGATTAAAAGATACCTCAACATAATAAAGGCTATATACAGTAAGCCCACAGCTAACATCAGACTCAATGAGGAAAGGTTGAAAGGTTTTCCTCTAAGAGAAGGAACAATACAAGCATGCTCATGTTCACTACTCTTAATCAGCATAGTAACAGAAACCCTAGCTAGAGCAATCAGGCAAGATTAAGAAATAAAAGTTATCAGATTTGGAAAAGAGGAAATAAAATTTACAGACAACTTAATTTTATATATAAAAAGTTCTAAAGACTCACCAAAAAACTATTAGATCTAATCAATGAATTCAGTTAAGTTTCAGTGAAATTAACATACAAAATCAGTAGTGTTTTTCTAAATGCTAACAATTTTTCTGCAAAATAAAAAAATAAGTCCCATTTACAATAGCATTAAAAACAACAAAATACTTAGAAATAAAAACTAAAGAAGTGAAAAATTTCTACTCAGAAAACTACAGGGCTTTGATGAACAAAACTGAAGACGATGCCAATAGGAAGGTATCCTGTGTTCGTGACTTGGAAGAATTAATATTGTTAAAATGTCAATACTACTAAAATTCATCTACAGATTCAATGAAATCCCTATCAAGATTCCCATGTCATTTTTTTATGGAAATAGAAAAAACACTCCTAAAATTTACATGGAACCATAAAAGATGCCGAATAGCTAAAGAAATGATGAGAAAGAAGAACAAAGCAGGAGGCATCACACTTCCTTATTTCAAGGTATATCAAATGGCTATAATCATCAAAACAGTGTGGTACTTGTGTAAAAACAGAGAAGCAGATCAATGGGACAGAATCTAGAGCACAGAAATGAACCCAAGGATATACAGTCAGTATTTGACAAGGGAGACAAGAATAATCAATGTAGAAAAACTATGTCTTCAATATATGGTGTTGGGAAAACTGGATAGCCATGTGTAAAAAAATGAAACTGGACCCATATTACAGCACTCACAAAATTTAACTTGAAATGGATTAAAAGTTTTTTAAATGTAAGATCTGAGACCATGAAACTCCCAGAAGAAAACATAGGAATAAAGCTTCCTGACATGGATATATGTCTTGGTAATGATTTTTGGGGATATGATACCTAAAGCACAAGCAACAAAATAAAAAAAATTAACAAGTAAGACTATATCAAACTAAAAAACTTCTGCATAGGAAAAAAAAATCAACAAAGTGAAAAGACAACCTGTGGAATGGGGGAAAAATTTTTGCACACCATACATCGCAAAAGGGATTAATATTAAAAACAAAGGACTCAATAAACAAGAAAACTCGATAACAAGAAAACAAATAGCCCAATTGAAAAAATGGGCAAAGGACCTGAAACACATTTCTCCAAAGAAGATATGAAAGATCGACAGGTACATGAGAAGATATTCAATAGCACTAGTCACTAAGGAAATAATAAAAACCACAATGAGTTATCACCTAACACCTGTTAGAATGACCATTGTCAGTAAGAGATAACAAATGTTGGTATGGATGTGGAGAAAAGGCAACTCCCATGGACTGTTGGTGGGACTGTAAATTGCTGTAGTCACTATGGAAAACACAACGGAGGATCCTCAAAAATTATAGATAGAACTACCGTATGATCTAACAATCCACTTTAGTAATACATCCAAAAGACATGAAACCACTAACTGGAAAGATCTGCACCTCCATGTTTATAGCAGTATTATTTACAATAGCCAAGACATAGAAACAACCTAAGTGTCCATCAATGGATGACTGGACAAAGAAGCTGTGCTATATATACAATGAAATATTATTCAATCATAAAAAATGGGGAAATCTTACCATTTGCAACATGGATGGACTTGAAGGCATTCTGGTAAGTCTAATAAGTTAGAGAAAGACAAATACTATATGATCTCACTTGCATATAGAATCTAAATAACAACAACAAAAAACCTCACAGAAAAAGATAGAAAAAGAGCTCAGACTACTCCTGGTTGACAGAGGCAGATGGTAGGTATAGAAGAAATTAGAAGAATGTGGTCAAAGGGTGTAAACTTCTACTTATTAGATAAATAAGTACTAGGGATATAATGTACAACATGGTAAATATAGTTAACACTGCCGTATGATACATAGCAAAGTTGCCGAGAGTAAATCCTATGAGTTTTCATCACAAGACGAAAATATTTTTTATCATATTTGTATGGGAATATGGACATTAGCTGAACCTACTGTGGCAATCATTTCACAGCATATGTAAGCCAAACTACCACACTGTACTGTCCACCTAAACTTATACATTAATGTATGTCAATTGTTTCTTAATAAAACAAAAAAATGAACACTGACATCATTGTCAAATACCATTTGTGTTTAAATGGAATCTGCATAAAGCATCTCTATTTTGTATATTTCCCAAATAATTATTGTAGTTATTTATCAAAAAAGAACATTATGCCATTTTTTTCCCTACTAGGCAAGGATAGCATAATATAGAAGATTGGTATATAATTTAATAGAATTTAAAAACCACTACAGAGCGATATTCTTTGGAACTAGCATTTCTATAGGTACTTTTATATATTCTGCTAAAATATCAAAACACCATTTCTATCTATATAGCCAGCCACACTCTATCACTCTATCAAGTCAAAATTAAACACCTGAGCTATAATTACTCAGGAAGGGAAAAAAAAGCAAATGTTATTTTAAAACTTGCTAATCTGGGGCGCCTGGGTGGTTCAGTCGTTAAGCGTCTGCCTTCAGCTCAGGTCATGATCCCAGGGTCCTGGGATCGAGCCCCGCGTCGGGCTCCCTGCTCAGCGGGAAGCCTGCTTCTCCCTCTCCCGCTCCCCCTGCTTGTGTTCCCTCTCTCGCTGTGTCTCTCTGTCAAATAAATAAATAAAATCTTTAAAAAAACAAACAAACAAACAAACAAAAACAACTTGCTAATCTGATGAATTAATCAAAGGCACTTTTTAGATAGATCTTTTACATCTTCTTTTTGCTAATATGTGTAAGAACGGAGATGTACTCCATAGTCATATTAAAAAAAAAAACCTCTAGTGAGGTTTTTTTTTTTTTAATTATCCCTTTGATTAAAACTCTTTCATGGGAAAAACAAAGAAAAAGAAAGAAACCACACCATCTTATGTGCAACCAGGTATGAAATTAACCAGGTGCTAGTTTTACTTTTTCTGGTTACAATGGACATAGAAATATGAGGAAAACATGAATGTTTCTCAGATTTGATACTACATACTTAAAAATCCATTTAGGCAAAACTCTGCGAAGTACAGAGCAGTAAAACAGTATCTCTTCATTTTACCTTGGTCAATATAGATATTTCCATCTTAAATATTTTACTGGCAACTTAATTTAAAAAATAAAAATTTTAAAAGATACCATCTAAACAGATTAGCTTAAGTCTGTGAAATGTACTGAGCATTTAAATGTTTTCCACCTCATTTTAAAGGGTAAATTACAAATGTGGCCACCCTCTAGCTCAGAAATCCTTAGTCAAGAGCCTTCCCACCTCAAATAAGCCTAGCAAATAATTTTTAAGAAGCTTAATGTAGAATACATATACTTAAAAAATGTATATAAACACACCAGTGCTTGCTAGCTTTCCTATGGAATGGGACTCTATATTTTCTCTTCACCTTTCTCCACTCTGCTCTGCACTCCTAGGGCTAAAGAAATGAGCTCCATCAATAGGCTTCCTTGTCCTCTCCCTTCTGGTTAGTTTGGGCCAATGGCTTTTGAGCACTTGCAATGGGCGTGATTCTCCCAAGCCATAATCTAGTGAGGACAATAGCACAGTACCCCACAATGAAAGGTGAAAAAATATAAGTTGGGACAGTGTTTTGTGTTAATTGTTCACATTAATTCAGTTTCCTTCTAGTAATTGTGATACTGATCTAGCTACGCATTTTATTCCAGCATCACTATTCTCAAATGCTTTTAATGCTCTCCAGAATTAGACTTCTATTACTACCAGCCAAGAAACTGCTGGGTAAACTCTAGTGTTTGCTGTTGTTCCATAGCCAGTGAGGTATTTATATCACTTCACACCTTGGAAAAATTCAAGAGTTTTTAATTTCCCTACAAGTTCTCAAGGAGATGATCTCTTAATAGGGTCCCACTGCCTCATAGGATCTCACTGACTCCAAGGAGAAACAACACTTTAACATCAATTCTGATAGATGATAGGTTTTTAAGGTACCTTAAGATTTCTAGTTTTCCTTTTAAAGCAGGAACAGTGATTTGAATATATTAAACACAATTGGAGTGATCAACTTTAATCAAAATAATTATATTAACAAATTAACAACTCCGGTACTCCAATCCCAAAAGTGTTCATATAAATGAATGATGGTGAATAACACTGCCACATATGCAGGAGTAGAAACCAAGATATGGTACAATTTATTCTGAGTCACCAGGGAGTGGGGAGAGGGGAATACTCAGCAGAAGGAGCCAGGAGTGGATGCGTGAAGGGTGAACAGGTTTGTGGTGGAATATATAGGGTATGGTGTGTAAAGTGCCCAAGTTCAAATGTGGAATGTAGAGTGGCAGAGGATGACATGACAATGAGGAGTTACATTTTTAAGGCATTATTTTTTAAAGCACTTGCTAGTTTCTGCCTCTGGGCATTCTGCCAAACTATTCTCATTTATTCCAGAGTGCTAGTAACTACAAGGAAAGTATAAAATATATACTTGTAAGATGTATACCTTCTCAGAAAATACTCCTTGAATGACTTGATCAAATAACATTTTTTTTTAAATGTTTTATTTATTTATTCATGAGAGTCAGAGAGAGAGAGAGAGAGGCAGAGGGAGAAGCAGGCTTCCCGCCTAGCAGGGAACCCAATGTGGGACTCGATCCCAGGACCCTGGGATCATGACCTGAGCCGAAGGCAGATGCTTAACCATCTGAGCCACCCAGGCGCCCCCAAATAACTTTCTATTATAATTTTTTACTGTAAGTTTTCCTGGATGGCTAAAATTATTTTAGTTATGAGTTTCCTAGATATTCTGTATTTAGTTTAAGGTTTTTTCCATCAACCTTACGAAGTTATAAGATATTTAAAGTGTACAACATGAGGGTTTTATGTGCATATAAGCTGCAAAAGGATTCCCCGAGTTAATTAACCCATCCATCACCTCCCATTTTATCTTTTTGTATGTGAGAACATTTAAGTTCTACTCTTAGCAAATTTCAGTTATACAGTTCAGTGTTATCAACTACAGTCATCATGTCATGCAGTAGATCCTCAAATCATATTCATCTTACGGCTGAAACTTCGTAGCCTTTTACCAACCTCTCCCCATTTCCTCCACCCTCAGATTCCACATATTAAGTGATACCATGCAGTATTTGGCTTTCTGCCTGGTTATTTCATGTAGCATATTGCTGACCAGTTTCATCCATTTTATTGATGACGACAGGATTTTCTTCTTTGATAAGGCTGAATAATATTCCATTGTATATGTATACCACATTTTCTTGATCCATTTATCTATTGATGGACACTTAGGTTGCTTCCATACCTCCGCTACTGTGAATAATGTTGCAGTGAACATGGCAGTGCAGATTAAATATATTGCATTTAAACTAGAAAATACAGTGGCTATTTGAGATAGCCTTCAGTCACGTAACTTCAAAGTCACAGTGAAGTTTATTCTAAAGTAAAGTTAAAATCATCAAAATAATCATTGAAAGATATGTATAGATTCTTCTATTTCCTATTTCCTTGTTTGCATCTGGTTCTAAAAGCAAGAATTTCAACTGTGGCCTGTGTTCAGTGTTTTGAAATTAAGGTGCTTCTTGCTTAACCAGCAGCAAACATCAATGGTAACATGCCCATTGCTGCAGATTACTCTTTCCATAGGGCATCTGCGTAAAGGGAGTTCCTCTCTCCCTCCTCTCTGTTGCAGTAATACCTGTGCATTTTATAAGACGCAGTTCCAGTACATTACCCTCCAGGAAAACTGCCCTTCCCAATTAGGCTGGATTAGGTGGCCGCGTCTGTGTTTTCTCATGCCCTGTGCATTTACAGATTAGTCGGGACCCATTGCTGCACCTACTATGTGGTTTAGCGATTATTTATGTGCTTATTTTCTCACTAGACTATGAACTCATTTGAGATAAAAACTTTTCTTTTTCTTCATATTCCCAGTAGCGAGCATGTTGTTGGCTATTAAGTAATAGGTATTTGTTTCATAAATGCATAAATGAATTTCACTTTTTTATACCAAGACAAAGCTTTTAACAGTTGCCCCTTGAGCCTAAATCTAAGCAGAATAACAGACACTGAAAGTTGTCAGAGCAATTCCAGCCTCCTCACAACTGTTATGCCTTTCTGGAAACCATCGGCTCTGGAAGCAGTCTTCAGAAATTGGTGCTCCTAAATACAACCTATTCTTGACTTCCTTTTAGTTGTTGTCATTATTTTATTTTTTTAAAATATGGTGTTTGTGGCTTAACTTAAAAGGTACATTGTCAGCAAAGCAATCCATTGGTTAACCCTTGCTAACTTTGGTTCTGGTCTGACTTGAGAAACTATGATACTAGGGAGATTTCACAATCAATTGCTTGATTTCAGGCATTATCCACTATGGCTTACCTAACAAAGCATAATGGATTCATGGCTTCTTTAACCCAAAGAACATTCTGAGCAAAGGATCGTAAAATATAATACTCTATTGCCCACACTCATTTTTCATGTCTTGTGTGGTTGGGCATAAATGAGATCACTTAGCTAACATCATTTGCCCAGCTTTGCTTTTTCTTTCCAACCTACCTTCCACCTTTCTATCATCAGCACTTGTTCCTGATAATGCCCTGGTCCCATTCAGAGATACCCTGCTAGGTTGTCCTTCTCCAATCTGGGACATAATGTGGCCCTCCCAATGCTCACTCATAGCCCATCACTGAGACCCTCAGTGTATCTTGCAGTTTATGAACTGGATCTCATCACTGCTGGGCTTTCTGAGCCTGTTAAGAGAATATCAGCAAGACTAATCTGATAAATGAATTTATTCACTGAAGGAAGATTAAGAAAATACTCAAGGCCTTATGCAGTTACAATTACTGTTTTCCGATTCTATGGTTCTCTGCTTAGAGGGAAATGGGTTGTTTCATGGCCAGTTATCAGGGACTCATTTTGATCCTGAAGCATACTCTACTCTTGCATTCCATATCTACGCAAAGAACCATCCCTGGTTTGGATATGAGATTTTGCAATACATTTCAAAGTAAAGTAGGGTTTCCACTTCTCACTTATCTGTCTTGAACATATTTTCTTGCTCTCCACATACCTTGAAATTTGAATCGATAAGAGAGATATAGGTAAAAGAGGCATGATGTGGTAGAAAGTGGCTGCCTCTGATAACAAGAGACACATATGTGTCCTTAACCAGTCACTTACTATCCATGTGAATCTGGTGAATTTCTTTGAAGTAGCTTAAGTTTTATTATCTTACATGGGAGATCATAATTCCTGCTTTGCCTGTTTTGTAGGCTTGTTGTGACTACGAAATAATTTTATGGGAAGAAATGTGTGCAAAATATTTGTTAATTTATTCGTTGGTTAATTGCCAATTCTGTTACTCTGTGGCAAAAAATTATTGTTCTAGTAATTTCATCATCTTCAACTTTTATGATTTTTACCCTCCTGGTTTGGTTTGAATAATTTGGAAATATTGTTTCTATGCCTGGAAAGATTTCCTCAAGTTGCTGTCCTACCATAAGACACACGCTGATGACACATGCATGTCACTCACTCAATGATGAAATGTTTTTACTACCTTCATGAAGCACCTATTTTTCATTTGTGATAGAACACCCTCCATGTAATATAATTCATCTAGAATCTCCTACATTCAAAAAATTTAATTCCTTATCTCAACAGCACTTTGTATGTGCTATATTAGATCACGAGTATTTGTTTTATATGTCTTTATCTCCCAACAGACTCAGGACCACAACTACTAGACACTGTGTTTGCAGCTTTATAAATAGACCTAAAGGACTTAGCATAGTAACTTCAAAGTAATTGTTTTGAGGTTTTTTCAGGATTCATTAATGGGTAATTTCAGTAAGTGATTAAGTATGGGCTAGCTATTAAAACACTTCCTAACATGCAGGCACAAATTCACTTCTCTCTCAGTCTTACTAATGTTGCAGAAACGCAGGCTTCCAATGTTGCCAAAATGTCCTTAAAATCTTCAATTGGATAATTCCGCAACAAAATAGTTTATTTCACATACACTGAGCATAAAACAGAGTGAACAATATATAACACATTGGATAATGCTGTTGTCTATTTTTGTGAGGATACCTGCTGGATCTAGACCTTTGTGCTAATATTTTCTTTTGCCCCAGAAACAATATTTTTTACTATTAAAAATGTATTGCCTGATAGAAGTTTTTTTTTTTTTAAAAGATTTTATTTATTTATTTGAGAGAGAGAGAGAGAGCACAAGAGGGGGGAGCGGGAGAGGGAGAAGCAGACTCCCTGCTGAGCAGGTAGCCCGATGCGGGACTCGATCCCGGGACTCCAGGATCATGACCTGAGCCGAAGGCAGTGGCTTAACCAACTGAGCCACCCAGGCGCCCTGATAGAAGTTTCTAATACGGTAAACTACATAAAGTTATTCATCACAACTTTAAAGATAGAGATATTCATGGATTATGTTGATTTTCCAGAGTTTTATGCACTGGAATAGTTACGTATACATCTTACTGATAAATAGGGGAACATGGGCCCTATTTTTCTTTTTCAACATGCATCTAACCCAAAGTGAAAAGAAGGGGCATGCAGGCCTGCTGTGGCCATGCACACCACTGATCAGAAGGCCCAGAGTGCGAAAAGTAGCAAGGCTTTTAGGTGCTTTGTCTAGTGAAGCCTGTCTCCATGAAGAGTTCAATGAGGTTTTTAGCATATTATTCTCATTAGACTATGCAGGAATTTCATTTCGCAAATCCAATTGATACGAATAGATGATTGGTGGCAAAATTCCTGCCCGTTACACTGAAAATTTTCATTTACTTTGCAGGGTGGAAATTATTGAAGCAGAGCTCACTGCATTTTTGGACAAATTAACTCAGGGAGAGTGGGGGAGGGAGGGAAAAGTGCAGGCACATTGGAGAAAGCACGTTCCCTGCAAAGGCATCACTCATGTTATAGGCAAACCAGGTCCATTTTGAGGATGTATTTATACTGTTACTTTCCTAAGAAAATTTGGAATGCTTATGAATTTTAAAATTCAAGTATTAGTGACACTGTTTTAGTATTTTACAAACTAAATGAACTTAAAGTAGGTCTAGGCTATTGGCAAATTTAAAATAAAATATTTAGGGGCGCCTAGGTGGCTCATTCAGTTAAGAGGCTGACTCTTGATATTGGCTCAGGTCATGATCTCAGGGTCCTGGGATCGAACCCCAGGTCAGGCTCTGTGCTTAGTGGGGAGTCTGCTTCAGGATTCTCTCCCTCTCCCTCTGTCCCTCCCCCTGCTCGCTGGCATGCTCTCTCTCAAAATTAAAAAAAATTTTTTAATTAAAATAAGATAAAGTGGTTCAAGTGAGAAAACTGTTATCCAGGATCTTCCTCCAGGAATTTTTAGTTGCCAGTTTCCTTTTGGTTTTCTGTACCATTACAGTGAATATCCTTTAATGATGAGATGCATAGAATGAGAAGCAACATCACTTTGATATAAATGCAGAAAAATGATTAAAAAAAAATCAGAAACCCTTCAGAAGCTAACAGTAGGTCCAAAAGTGGCTCTAGGAGAAATAGCTTTTATGGATTTATCAAAATTTAAGGAGTATACAGTATCACTTGCTGTAAGCCAAAAAATGTTTTCTAAGGCTGAGTTTTTTTTTCTGTCCTTCCTTAATAATTGGGTACTGTAGTTCTCCTCTTTAAAAAGTTAACAAAAACCCTTTGCTAAAAGTGAAACAGATCTTCCTGAGAAACTAATTTTCAAGCAATGCCACATGAACATTTATAAAGAATGCCATAGATTCTATGAAAAAAAACTCTTGAAGGCATTGTATTTACTAGGTACTCAAGGATCCTTAGAAGAGATTGGGATGAAAGGTTAGCCCATCCTTACTAGACTTACCTTGAGTTCACCAATATGGCAATACATATAAGCGCTGACCTCACAATCCAGCATTGAAATTTTGAGTCTTTAGTTTCAATTTTTTAAAAATTACCTCAGAAATAGTCATTTTGATCTATTTTGAAGAAAAAAAGGTGTTTCCCAATAAGAATCTCCCATGCTTCCCCTCCAATCACCTCACTCCTTTCTCCTACCCACACCTCATACAGTTCCCAAAGCAATCTTACCCCTCAGTTAGATCTTGCTCATGTAGTTTCATCATTGTCTTGAAGCTATTCTTAAAAATTTTATGGTAAGGAAACATCCTAATTAAGAAGTTAAACCCTAGTTAAAAGTCATTATAGGTTTGGGGGTTAATAGAAATTCTAAAAAGTTACTTTTTGTACACATAAACACACATTCCACAAAGGGTAGCTTTTTTCGGTAGGTTAGTGTAACCCATTAACTGCAATAATACACCAAGAGATTCAAAATCACTTTTAAGGCACGGAAAAGGCTGTTAGTGGTATCAAGTTTCTTTTACTTGTGTTAAACCCTGTAACTGAAGCAAGGAAACAATTAAGAAATGCATGTGAGAAACATGTTGAGATTTGATCTGTAAAAGGCAAAAGATAAAGGAAATAGCAACAATGCATTTCTAATTTCAGAATGGGATTGATTTATTGTGCTCATAGAAAGTATAAGCAGGACCTTGAAGAGTTTGGGGTAATGTTAATGCCTTCTTGTTTATTTGAGCAGGGTCTTATTCACGGGCGCTGGCCTGGACTAAATGGCAGTAACCGCTAGCACAGTGGCGGTCTTTTGTTTTGCTTTGTTTTTTTTACATAGTACCTTTGTCAGGAAAACAAAAATTCAACTACTGAAATTTGAAAGCAGATACGAAACAAACAACATGGTAAGGATAGAAGTGCTTTTTAGTCAAGTTTCTTCCTTCTGGTCAGTCCCTGCAAAACCTAAGGGAATACTTTAAATATTCCTAACAAGTTATTAAAATATGGACCCATTTTAACTCCTACGTGATTCTTCAGGCGTATCTTTGGGATATGCTCCCTTACATGCCTCACAGATCATTGGCATAGGAAGAATTGTAATATAGGAATCATGATAATTTATATCACTCAGTGCTCCATGTTAGGTACAATTACGTACAGGTATTATCTTGTTTAATCTTTACAAAAATTGTATGAGAAGTCATGCTATTATCCTCATTTTACAATTAAACTCTTAATCTTTAATTTTCCTTAAGTGATTTGCTCCAGGAAACATAGTAAGTGACAGAATCCAGGCTTTGATTGGTCTTCTCATCCTCTTCATAGTGTCTTCCACAGAGAAGTTCTTTAAGTAAAACTTCTATTTCATAGAGGACTTTGGTGTTGTGTCTAAAAAGTCATTGCCAAACCCAAGGCCATCCAGATTATCTAGGTTATTTCTAGGTGTTTATTTTTTTAAGATTTGAGAACGTGCATGCACGCAAGAGCACATGGGGGGAAGGGACAGAAGGAGAGTGAGAATTTCAAGCAGACTCTGCCCTGAGCATGGACCCCGATGCAGAGCTCAGCCTCATGACCCTGAGATTAGGACCTGAGTCGAAACCAAGAGTCGGAAGCTTACTGAATGCACAACACAGGGAACCCTAGGAATGTAATTTTAAATACAACAGACCTATGATCCATTTGAGTTCATTTTTGTGAAGGGTGTAAGATCTGGGTCTAGCTTATTTTTTTGTCCCATATAGATACCCAGTTGTTCTTGCATCATTTGTTGGAAAGACCATCCTTTTTCCATTAATTGCTTTTACTCTTTTGACAAAGATTAACTGTATTTGTGCCTATTTTGGGGGCTATTCTGTTCTATTAATCTATTGGTCTATTCTTTTGCCAATACCACATTTTATTACCATAGCCTTATTTAAATCCTGAAGTTCACTGCTGCCAGTCTTTTGTCTTTGTTCTTTTCCTTCAGTACTGTGTTGGCTATCCTAAGTCTTTTGCCTTACCGTATAAACATTAGAATCTGTTAGGCAATATCCACAAAATAGCTTGCTGGGATTTTGACTGGGATTACATTGAAACTTGATCAAAATAGAACTGACATTTTTAACAATATTGACTCTTCCTGTTCGTGACCATGGAAGGTTTCTCCACTTGTTTAGTTTTGAGTTCTTTTGTCAAGTTTTGTAGTTATCTTGTTGTAGATATCATATTTTTATTAGATTTATACCTAAGTATTTTATTTAGTGCTAATGTAAATGGTATTATATTTTTAATTTCAAATTCCAATTGTTCCTTATTGGTATATAGAAAAGCTGTAGACTTGTAGATTAACCTAATATCCTGCAACCTTATTATAATTGCTTATTAGCTTCAGGGTTTTTTTTTTTTTTTTCATTCTTTTGGATTTTCTACATAGACAAGTAGGTCATCTATAAAGACATTTTCCTTCTTTTTCATCTCAGATATTCTTTATTTCCTTTTGTCTTATTGCATTAGCTGGGTCTTCCCGTATGATGAAAAGGATTGTTGAGAGGGGACATCCTTGCCTTGTTCCTTATCTTAGTGGGAATTTTAGTTTCTCACAAGTACGGCATCAGCTTTAGGTTTTTTTGGTAGATATTCTTTACCATATTAAGGGAGTTCCCTTCTATTCCTAGCTTGTTGAGAGTTTTTTATCATGAATGGGTATTGGTTTGTATATTTTTACACTGAATTTGTTAATGTTTTTAGTACTCTTTACAATTAGATTGTAGGTTATATAATAATTCATAAATATAATTATTTTTGTGTGTGTGGTGTTTGGTTTTTGTTTTTGGGGGAGGGCTAAGCCAATTTTCTCTCAACCATTTGAGAAAAAAATATTTTTGGAACATACTCTTGCTTCAAAATAGAGTGGAGAACATGGTTTTGAAGAGAGAAAGCCTTTAAATGTTTAATTTGTGTTAAGCATTCATAAAGATAATGGCTATGAGAATCTCCCATCATCCACCAAACATCACAACTGTTAATCATTTTCTCTAAGTGCTTTTCCATTTGGCAAATGATAGCTTAGTAGCTCTCGGTGGAAATGGATAGCACATCCTCTACTTAATCACATGGAACATTTAAGCAAAAAGAGACAGTTTCACATATAGGCAAGTTGTTCATGGACATCTTGAATTATTTCTAATATGCATGAGCTTTTTACTTCATAATCAGAGAGTTGACTCATGATATAAATTCAAGAATCTTTAACCTTGCTCTGTACATCTCTAAGTTAAAAAAAAAATTTTTTTTTGAACAAGTACACGATGGGAAAAGGGAACTTTTTTTTTCAGACTTTTTTTTATGTTATGTTAATCACCATACATTACATCATTAGTTTTTGATGTAGTGTTCCATGATTCATTGTTTGTGCATAACACCCAGTGCTCCATGCAGAATGTGCCCTCCTTAATACCCACCACCAGGCTAACCCATCCCCCCACCCCCCTCCCCTCTAGAACCCTCAGTTTGTTTTTCAGAGTCCATAGTCTCTCATGGTTCGTCTCCCCCTCCGATTTCACCTTCATTCTTCCTCTCCTGCTATCTTCTTCTTCTTCTTTTTTAACATATAATGTATTATTTGCTTCAGAGGTACAGATCTGTGATTCAACAGTCTTGCACACTTCACAGTGCTCACCATAGCACATACCCTCCCCAATGTCTATCACCCATCCCTCCCACCCCCTCCACCCCCCACCACTCCAGCAACCCTGTTTGTTTCCTGAGATTAAGAATTCCTCATATCAGTGAGGTCATATGATATATGTCTTTCTCTGATTGAATTATTTTGCTCAGCATAATACCCTCCAGTTCCCTCCATGTCGTTGCAAATGACAAGATTTCATTTGTTTTGATGGCTGCATAATATTCCATTGTATATATATATACCACATCTTCTTTATCCATTCATCTGTCGATGGACATCTTGGCTCTTTCCACAGTTTGGCTATTGTGGACATTGCTGCTATAAACATCAGGGTGCACGTACCCGTTCGGATCCCTACATTTGTATCTTTGGGGTAAATACCCAGTAGTGCAATTGCTGGATTATATGGTAGCTCTATTTTCAACTTTTTGAAGAACCTCCATACTGTTTTGCAGAGTGGCTGCACCAGCTTGCATTCCCACCAACAGCGTAAGGGGGTTCCCGGGAAAAGGGAACTTTTACTGCCTCTTCAGATTGGCTCCTTTTTCTGCTTTTGGTTAGCTCTGCCCCGAGGTCTCAGTTCAATCCTGAGCTTCTCCATCACCCTCCCAACTCCATACTCCTCCTGCTCTTGGTTCTGACACTAGATCCCTATTTCAGCTGCTTGATTTAGGGCTCTGCTTTGTTCAGATGCCTCTAGGACTTCACTTCCCTATCGCTTTTATAAAGGACATCAATACTATGCTCTTGTATACCCCTAATACCATAAGATCTAGAAATGGCTCGAGGAGTTCCCCTCCCTTTTTAATGTCCTTTTAAGGACATTTTCCTTCCCTCCTTTCTCAACTTCTCAGCTTTGAGTCTCATGTTATCAGGTCCTTTACCCTAATATTTACTGATGCTTAGTCTTCTTTATTCCTTAGTACTTATGGCTTCTGACTATCACTAACACCATTCTTGATTTAGTTCTCTGTCACTTTAATATTCCCTTGGTTCCTTGAATCCACTTCTCCAATGATTTAATCCTCTATTCTTTGTCAGCTACTCACTCCAGTATAAAATCCTGCCTTTGCCATTAGTTTAACTGTAACTTAGAACTGCAATCACATGATCGAGATGGCATTGCTATTAGATCTAGGAATGGAGAACACCACTGTCAACAGGACTGTGTTGTTTGTTTCAGCAAAACTCTGCCGAGTTAAGACTCAACTATATATCAACAAATGACTTTGTTTTCTTCAGGAAATTCCTGCCAATCAACTAATACCTTTACCTAAGTCAGCTCACAGGGGTTAAAAAAAAAAAATCTTCCTACAACAATTACTTATCTAGTCCTGCTTCAAAACCCACCCTCAGGGCGCCTGAGTGGCTCAGTCGTTAAGCGTCTGCCTTCGGCTCAGGTCATGATCCCAGGGTCCTGGGATCGAGTTCCACATCAGGAAGCCTGCTTCTCCCTCTCCCACTCCCGCTGCTTGTGCTCCTGCTCTCGCTTTCTCTATCTCTGTCAAATAAATAAATAAAAACTTAAAAAAAAAACAAAACCCTTGTTTTGTCTATCAATTCTAAACAATTGTATCACTAGTTTTGTTCAGTTTCCAGCCTTGGAAACCTCACTTTAAAACTTAAGCCCACAGCCCTACACCTCTAAAGATCTTTTCTGACTTCCTCCTTTGGAAACATGACTGGGACTGTGAAGTTCATGTTCTCCCTTACTGTAGTGAGTTCTAATAAACTTAGTTTTGCTTTATTAACAGCTTGCTGGTGATATTTTGGAGACTTTAACACAATTCACCCATGATACTAATTTCAAGCAGTCTACCCTCTGACACTATTACAACATACTCTTTCCATGCCAACTCCATCAAGCCTACAACTCCATGGAAAACTTAAATCCATTGATCTTATTACCATTTACTATCCTTCACTGCCTCTTGACCTAATTCCTCTCTGTATCTAGCTTCAACTCTCCGGCCATAGTCACTCCCTTGTATACACCCTCAATATCAAAGCCCCTCATGTATGTCATCACATTTAGTTGGAAAACTAACACCCATCAAATCTAATTCTCCGGTCCTCAGATCCATGAAAGGATGGCTGGTGACACACATCTATGTGGAACAGTCTCACTTTAAGTTTCTTACTAAAATCTTGAAGTTGGTCCTTAGTGCTGCCTGGAGCATATTCTCTACTGCCTCAGTTCACTAACTCGCATTCTTTCCAGCCACCTGCTCTCTCTCCAGAGTTCAAACTTCCCCTCCTCAATTCATTACTCCTAGCTCCCTGGGAAATTTGAAGCAACAGGAGAAATCCCTTCTTCAGTTTCCATGCCATATTTACTCACCTACCAGTATTTTAATAAAATCCTTCTTTTGAGTAAAATTGCCTCATCCCTTCTCCCCTTTTACTCATTTATTCTCATCAGTATACAAACAGGCTATTATTTCACCCATTAAAAAGACCAAACAAGCCAACGTTTATCATCCCATTTTCCTCTAGCAACTATCCCACTTCTCTGCTCTTTTTAAGAGGTTAGCTCATTAAAAGGGTTATTTATGTGCTATGTATACCTCCTTTCTATTCTATCTGAAATCCACTCCAATTGGAACTTCTCCATATTACCAAAACCAATGGTTGACTTTTGGTCTTCAGCTGATATATCAGAAGCATTTGGCCAAACTCCTTTCTCTTTGAAATAGATCTTAAATTTATCTTCCAGGGCAACACATTCTTCTGGTTTTCGCTCTTCCTTACTTGCTGTCTTTAAATGTTATCTGATTTTTTTCTCATAACTCTGAACATCTGGACCCTTGATGATCTTATCCAGGTTTATGGCTTTAAGTATCATTTAAACGTAACCAGTACCATAACTTCTGTCTTCAACTAGCACCTTCCCCCGAGCTACAAATCTCTCTCATTGCTGAGTGGACGTTCTTCCTTGGATGTCCAGACATCCTAAATTTACCATGTCCAAAATGGAACCTCATCTTCTCCAAGAAGGTTTCTCCCACAATCTGTCACTTCATTTCATGGGAACTTCCAATTTCTTAGGCCAAAAACATTGGAGTCCTATTTAACTTCTCATTTTTCTCCTAACTATTCAACTAGTTAGCAAATCCTCTTGGTTACACCTTCAAAATATATCTCCAGTCTGACCACTAACAGCATCCTGGTCTAAATCAAAAAGTTTCTCACCTAGATTATCAAAATAGCTTTCTAACTGGCCTCTCTGCTATCACCCTTATACATTATCCACCTCAACACAGCAACCAAAGTGATACGGATAAAACAGTGTCAGATTATTTTTCTCTTCGGCTCAAAACTCTCCAGGTTTCCCATCTCAGAGTAAAACCAAAATGTGATATTTTAAGAGGTCTGTGTGATCCTTCTCCCTAGGGTTCTGATCTTGTCTCCCATTGCTCTTTCTACTGCTCACCAGCTATTCTAGCTTCTGAAGTTCCTCAAATATGCTTGGTACATACTTACCTGAGGAAATTTCCATGTGTTATTTCCATTTCTAGGAATGCTATTTCTCCAGATACTCACGGTTCACTCCCATAAAATCTTGTTCAACATAGTCATCGTCTTAGTAAGGCCTTCCTGGGTCATCCTTTTACAAATCACAGTGCTCACTTCATCCCTGCACCCCTATCTTTTACTCTGCTTTATTTTTATTTCCTTAGTTTAGTGTAGGTTTTCCATGCACTAGAATGCAATCTTTACAAGAATAAGGTTTTTCCTGATTTGTTTTTTTCACTGCTTTATTCCCTGAATCTAGAACATTGCCTAACATATAGTAAGTGTTGAGTTAATTTTTTGTGGAATAAATGCATTGAAATTAATGCTTTAAAAACTATACTTATTTCGGTTTGAGACACATTTCACAAGTTATAATCTCCTACAGATTTTTAATCTGTCCAGTTGTTTTTGGCTGGCTTTCTCCAAATATAGAAATTAGCTGAATGTTACTTTTATTATTCATCGTACTTTCAGTAACGTCACATTGTTTCCTATGAAAGTTGGATCATAATACTTCGTTATTTAATGGGAGGTCACAAATCAGGACATTAACTAGCACTTTTCTCAACTCTTATATTGATTGCGTGAGCCAACTTCAGAAAAGCAGGAATAAAAGGATTTCCATGCCAAAGCTCAGTAGATCATAGAATCACTTTTAATAAAATCCTGGGAAATTTTGCACAGAATAAAAGCATAAAAGTTTTATATTCTACAAGTAACATTAAAGTAAATGCATTTGGGAAGAATTATTTCAGGCATTTCCAATGGACACTTTTATGAGGTGCTGTTGATCAACGTTTCTAAAGTATCACATTGAGCAGTTTTATTTCCTATCACATTTCTTTTAGAAGTAGTAAATAGCTATAATTCTTACTTCATCATCCTTGTCACATGTAACAAGAAATAATCCATCTTGTTTTCATTATTAAAAATGGGTACTGAATATTGAAAGACTACATATAACAACTCTGTCGAAGTCTTGCGGCTACCAGGGTGGTAATTGGTCCATGAGTAATGGCTGCACGTAAAAGAAATATGTAGGGTTAAACTCTGCTTCAACCAAAAACCTTTTTGAAAAACAAAAACAAAAAAAACCACATAGCTCTAGAATTTCCAAAAAATGCAGTTGTTGTCTTTGCAATTGCAAGTAAGATGATTTTTAGTGCGGCTTGAGCAGACACATTAAAATTTTGCATCTTCATTGTCATATGTATGAGAAATACGTAAATAGCAGAAATGGTACTCAGCAAATACCAAGATGGTGAGGACGAAAACGAAAGAAGTTTGGAAAACCTTGATTACTGAATTAATGACCAACTAATACCTAAATATTATTTGGTTACAGAAGGCGGAGTTAAATTGGTTCACTTCAAAGGAAGTTACCAGATCTACTCTCCAGAGAGAACACTTGTTAAAGCATCTGGCTCTAAATGACTGAGTAAATAATGATGACCAAGGTATTAGACATAAGTATTTCAATTTTACTATCCCAGTGTGTTGTTTGGTTCTGCTAGTAACACAAAGAAAGGGAGAACTAATTGTCACTGCTATCCTTAAAAGTTAAATAGGTACTCTGAACTTCATTTTTTCATATGTTAATAGAAAATATATTTCCTAAAACAGCATCCTTATAAAGTCTAATCACACCTATACTTCTGTACGTCCAGAACTAAAATGTCATTCTCCTGCTTTCCAACTCATTAAATGGCAAATACTTCTCTCAATTGTCCTTATGTAATAACTAGTCTAAGTAGAAATTATATTCCCTCTTCGAAAATTTTGTAATCGCATTCTAGAAATTCTGAGATTAGCACACCTTTGTTTTACTTTAACACAAAATTGCACTACTTCTTCTAGCCTATGCTTAAAATATCTAATGCCATGAAAAGAGGTCTAAATGGGGGTGGGGGGTACCATCACCGAGTGGTTGTTACCAGTTGGCTTCAACACTTGCCTCCACCTTTCACTAGCTGTGCGACTTTGAACAGATTACATTATCACTCAATAAGTTATTTTTCTATGTCAATTAAGAAAAATACCTTGTTTTGAGAGAACGTGAAATGTCAAAGTATTTCATAAACCGTAAAGTGTCCCACACATTTTATGAGTAAATGTATTTAAGTAAAATGCACCTTAAATGTATGTAATTTACTTCAGATAGAATTTTATGCTTTTCCTCCAATTTTGATTGTTTATATGTAATTATTGGGAACATATTTCTCAAAATGCCTATACACATAAGTGTGCTGATTATGAAGACTTACTGGTCCTTTATTTCTGGCTGAAAATTTTCTAAACCTTCCCAAAGAACAATGATTTTCTATTTTTATCTGATTGTAATAATAGTTATGAGAACAGGTGTAGGAAGTTAATCATCTAGGCAGAACACAAATCTTCACTATTTGAGTATTTACATTCAGAAATTCTATTTTTATTTGAATGTAAATATATGGGGTTTTGGAGGCAATGATGTATAGGGCGTGTATCTGTCACATAGCTTTACTGTGGTCCTGTAGACACATCTCTATCTTACTGGCTTGTTAAAACTTTGAAATGTGCTCACCAAACCAACAAAGAGTAGCATTTAATTACAACTTCAGTGTTGCCCTTTCTCCTCATCTATGTAACGCACATAATAGTATCCACCTTGAAGTGTTGTATGCACATTTATATGAGATAAAGCAACTTTAAAACTACAAGAAAATTTAGAAGGAGATCTTTATGATCTTTGAATTGTCAGGGACTTAAAAAAATGAAGGACCACATCAACCATATAAGAAAAAGTCGAGGTTTGATTAGATACTATTATACTATGTGAAAAATTAAGCAGTGCATTAGAGAAAGTATGGAATATACAGCAGACAAAGGGAGATCATGAAAATAAAAATCCACAAATCAACATTAAAAAGGTGTTAATGATCAACAAAAGACATGAGCAGAAATTTGAAAAGAAACTCAAAAGGTCAATAAATATGTGAAGTGATGCCTAATTTGTGAAAAATAAAAAAAAAACGTGACAAAATAAAACTTTCAACCTAGAGAATCACTAAAAATTCAGATATTAGAGTTTGGTCAGAATGCACGTAAATACGAAATTTCTCAAAAAGGGTTTTTCAGTTATTGATTAGTACAGCTATTCTGAAGAGAAATTTGAGAATTAAATACTAGAATAGTGCATGCTTATAGGACCCAAAGATTCTCTTCTAGGTACAGGTCTTAGAGAAATTTTTACCTATGCAAAAGGAAACATGAACTACTAGAAAATTCACTGAAGCATTGGTTATGTTGTAGGATTATAAATCACATTTTATTAAAAAAAATCAAAGAATTTCAAAATAATCTTCATATGATTAGACAAGGAATGAACATAAGTTTCTCACATCATGAATCTCAAAAACAATGTTGATTGGAAATTGATTAATGGAGGTCACTTTTAAAAAAGCACATACACAGGGGCGCCTGGGTGGCTCAGATGGTTAAGTGTCTGCCTTCGGCTCAGGTCATGATCCCAGGGTCCTGGGATCGAGTCCCGCATCGGGCTCCCTGCTAGGCGGGGAGCCTGCTTCTCCCTCTGCCTCTGCTCTCTCTCTCTCTCTGTGACTCTCATGAATAAATAAATAAAACATTTTAAAAAAATAAATAAAAATAAAAAAATAAAAAAGCACATACACAAAAATGCTATATTTAAAGGACAAGTATGAAGTGTGTCCTGGAAGGACACATCAAATACAAGATAGTGAGTGTCAGTGGGTTGGGGACGGGAAGGGAAGGCAAACTGGGATAAAGGAGACAAAATTAAGGCTGTAGTTAATTATGGGCTACCAGCAGCATAGGACCAGGATTCATCAATCCAACTCTTAAGATTCCACATGCAGAAAAGGAAGAAAGGTAAATCTAATAGCGTTTAGTGTAATATGGACAATTTTAATTTCCTACCTTTTCCAATAAAGTTTAGTCAAATTCAATTTTAACTTTCATTTTGCCAGTTTCTTAAAAGTTGCTATTTTTGGTCCTTACAAAATATTCAATTTCACTGAAGCAATAAACCAATATAATGTGGGAAGTATGATAAATTCAGATGTCAGAAGTATAGAAGTCAGAATTTCAAAATATTATTACTATCTGAGTGATAATGATATAAACACTGGTATTGACACCCCCTTTCAGAAGCTGGTATTTATTTTCTATATTAATCAAAGTTCTTCATGCTTAGAGAAACACTGAATTTCACTGGAGCTGCCCCAGTTGGACAGGACTGAATATCTGTTTAAGAAGAGGATGAGAGTCAGGTCAACACTTTCAGTCCAGAGAAAAGTGTGGAGATTTTCCTATTCCACTGAAGATATTTCTGATTTGTAATCACAGTGTGCTAACTTTCAGCTTCCAGACCGATAAACTTTCATAGCCAGGACCCTCCATCCTGGGTGAGCTAGCACAGTGCCTGTGGGAGGGTTGTTTTATTTTTTATTTTATTTTTTATTTTTTTAAAGATTTATTTTTTGACAGACAGAGACAGCGAGAGAGGGAACAAAGCAGGGGAAGTGGGAGAGGAGAAGCAGGCTTCCCGCGGAGCAGGGAGCCTGATGCAGGGCTCAATCCCAGGACGCTGGGATCATGACCTGAGCCAAAGGCAGACGCTTAACGACTGAGCCACCCAGGCGCCCCTGGAAGGTTGTTTTCTAAGTACAGGCCAGTAGTGTGGAGAAGATCCTTCTTACAGCCCTCGGAATTTCTGTTCAAGTAGTTTTCTTTCTAGTTTCAATAAAGAACCTCTTGATCGAAGCCAGAAACTACACAGAGAATTTTGCTACACAGACACAGGAAAGAAAATGTTAATACTTTACACTAATGGACTTGTACAATTCATATTTTGCATAGTCACACAAAATCGATTAGGTTCTGATAATGTCCCAGATGAAAATTTTACCTATTAGATAATTTAGCCAAATCTTTATATTAAGATGGCCAATTGAAGATTACACAGCATACCTCCAAGACTTCTGATCTGAAGTCCAGTGGTTTTTTTTTTGTCATACAGCGACTCAAAAATATGTTGACATCCACACCAAGCTTTTAAATTCTGTGTGTACATACATACACATACACACACTATTGTTCATATATACCAAATGTTTTCGATAGCTCAGGATGAATAACTGGTCTGATTATATCATCCCCCAAATGTAGACAATTTAAGATAGGGCATAAAAATCTAAATATTGTATATTAGCAATAAAATGATTTCTTTTGGATTCACAGTAAAATATTCCTGGCAGTGACTCCTTTGAGGAGAAGGATTAAATCATATTAATCTCTCTTCAAAAATCTAATACAGTGCCAGGCTCCCTGTAGGGGGTCCCTCTGTCTAATGCTTCTGACATTATTCCTTCTAGTTCTTTGCCTACATCCTAAATGCCTGGTTGCTACCCTCCTTATAGATCTTCCCGCATGGATGAAGACCTGGTCTGTATTTAGCCCTTTCTTAAGACACGTTCTCAAATAAGAACTCTTCTTTGTATGTTTACTCATATAATACACTGATTTTTAAGGAATGAGTCAAAAGTTGGCATTCAAATGAAACTCACATTTTTTTTTTTAATTAAGCAGGCATTACCCTGGATTATTGATATTCCAAGCACCAGTGGATTTCAACACTGCCTTTATTATACATTAATATATGCTTTTACTTATGTATCCAATTGCCAGGTGTAGTGTTAGATTTAGGGGTTAAATAGGTGAGCAGAATGTAATACCTGATTGAACAGAACACTGTACTTAGTCTAGGGGACATGATCCTTAACCAGAAATCTATATAAATATCCATATAGGGAAGTTACTATTGTTCAGAGAAAAATCTTTTACCACAGGTTTTAATGCAATGCAGGCCAGCTGTCCTGGAAACCATTTCCCTTTGGTCATAAAAGACTACATAAAAACATTCATGCCCCCACTAATTTAAAACTTTATTGAATGCCTCATATTTCAGACACTGTTCTTGACATTAGGGGATCATTAATGAATGGAACACACTAATTTACATCTTTAAAGGTCTGCCTAAAACTCCGAGGACTCTGATATAGAAAAGATGGTTTTCAGTGTATTAAGAAAACTTGATAAATTTTTATTCACTGGTAAGAACCTAGCAGTACTTATCCAGATAAAATACAGGTCACCAACAATTCCTGGGGAAAAGGTGAGCCTACGAGGGGCTGAGACTTTAGGTGGATGGTGTTAAGTTTTAATGTCATTCCTTTCTCACAATTTCATCTCAAATTAATCCCAAGAAGGTCTTAGTGCTTTAATAAACTAATTTGGATTCAATGTTTTTATATATCAATCTTCATTTTTAGATGAAATAGTCCCAATATTCTATATTGGTAAATACCTCCATATATTTCAATGTAGCTTATATGACATGTATCAAATGTTTAAACAGAGACAGCTCTCAGTAATAGCAGTGATGGAGTATATAATGGTACACTATAGAAATTCTTATTGTAACAATGTTTGTTCAGTGTGAGGGAAAGTAATCAACTTAGTTTGGACCCTGCTTGGTACATGTAATCTTTCCTTCTTTAATTGTTCATATTTACTCCAGGGGTAGGGAGTGGTAGAACATAGGGAAAGAAAAAATTTGTCTAACATGTACGGCACAGTTCTTGGATATGAAAGGTTATTCCAAAGTTATTAGGTAAATTTTGGCAGATATTAGGTCAAGAAAGCACCCAATCAGAACTGTGTGAAGGGAATGAGACAAGAACAAAGTGAGAAACAGACAATCAGAACCTAAGATTTAAAACTGATTAAGGCTGAGACTGATAGCACTTCTAAAAGGTTTCCAAACATTAATTTGAAAACAAACTGTAAGTTTCTATTATAACTTCAGGCACCAATCAGGGAGATACAAGTCAAAACCTCAATGAGATACCACCTCACACCAATCAGAATGGCTAAAATTAACAAGTCAGGAAATGACAGATGTTGGCGAGGATGCGGAGAAAGGGGAACCCTCCTACACTGTTGGTGGGAATGCAAGCTGGTGCAGCCACTCTGGAAAACAGTATGGAGGTTCCTCAAAAAGTTGAGGATAGAGCTACCATACGAACCAGCAATTGCACTGCTGGGTATTTACCCCAAAGATACAAACGTAGTGAACACAAGGGGCACCTGCACCCCAATGTTTATAGCAGCAATGTCCACAATAGCCAAACTATGGAAAGAGCCCATCAACATCCTAGATGTCCATCAACAGATGAATGGATAAAGAAGATGTGGTCTCTCTCTCTCTCTCTCTCTATATATATATATATTTATAAATATATATATAAATATATATAACAATGGAATGTTATGCAGCCATCAAAAAAGAAATCTTGCCATTTGCAACAATGTGGATGGAAATAGAGGGTATTATGGTAAGCAAAATACATCAATCAGAGAAAGATAAGTATCATACAATTTCACTGATATGAGGAATTTGAGAAACAAGACAGAGGATCATAGGGGAAGGGGGGGGAAAATGAAACAAGATGCAACCAGAGAGGGAGACAAACCATAAGAGACTCTTAATCTCAGGAAACAGACTAAGGGTTGATGGAGTGGGGGAGGTGGGAGGGATGGGGTGGCTGGATGATGGACATTGGGGAGGGTATGTGCTATGGTGAGCACTGTGAATTGTGTAAAACTGATGAATCACAGACCCATAGCCCTGAAACAAATAATACATTATATGTTAATAAAACAATTTAAAAAAATAAAAACTTCAGGCACCAGGTTGGAGGAGAGGATAGTATTTTTCCTTCAATTCTTATCTATAGAACAGAGCATCTTCTATTCACTCAATAGTTCATCAAGTAAAAATTGATCCAAGATAACTGATTATGGGTCTACAAGAGTATCTGACTTTTTGTCCCAACAATGGAAATGTTATTATAAGCTTGAGAGGGGTTGGAATATTATTTTAAGATAAACAATAGGGATGCATTGTCCCTTTGGTCATCATATTCCTTGAATTTTATGTATAATCTCAATTCTCCTCCATTATCTTAGTTCTTATCCCTTTTTATTGAGACATCTAAAGTTGCATCTCATTACAGAAATATTTCTTCTTTTGCATTCAAAGATTTCAGGGCCACAGCAGGATAAGCTTCAAAGTTGTCAGCTGTACGGGAAGTTTACAAATTGAACCACGGTTTTTAAGATACATATGTAAAGCCAAAAATATTTCAAAATAAAGGGATGGGCAAGTAGATGCCAGGCAGAAATATACAAAATAAGTATTAACAAGATAGTATGAAAGTGATAGACTTGAAGGTTAGAAAAGAGTGATAAAAAGCACAATTTATGCTGAAGCTATGAGAAACTTACGGTCCCCCAAACAGTCAAACTTACAGCAAAATCATTTTAATGAAAGGAAGACATTACAGAAAGCAATTATATGGGTGACTTTAATACACCTCTACCGACATTAGACAGATTTAATGCATCAAATACCTCATAACTACAAGGGCTTCTACTGGTAGCAATAGGATAGCCTAAGATTACATAAAATTCTCTCTGGTAGAAAGCACTTAACAATTTTAGGTAAACTGTCAAACATTCTTGTAAATGAATACGAGCTTGAAATCAAGAAAAGGAAATCTGTAAGAGCCAAAAACAAGGTTTAAAAAAAGTAAACTAGTAATGATGCCCTTACTCTGGAGGCACTCACTCACCTTGGTTTAAAAAAAAAAAAAAAGAGAGAATGAGAGAGAGAGAGAGAGAGAGAGAGGGGCTTGCATTTTGAAGACAATATGCAGCCAGGAAACAAAGCAGCAGGCTTAGAATCCATCTGTGTTTGAGCTGAAAACTCTGGATAAACTGGGACCCAAAAAGACCGATACAATGAAAACTTGGATTAAGAAAATGTGATCAATAGAAAAGGTCACCTAAAAGAAAAATTATTTGCCCTGACTTGAGCCATAGGTAGGGATGAAGGTCTCCTCTGAGAGTTTGTAGCCACTGTCCTGTCACCACCAGGATTAAGATTAAAATTTACACTATTTACACTTGGCTGGGGTACCACAAACTGAGTAATTACCATAAAGCGGTTAACACAATAGGACACAACTGGCAGGAAAACATGCTAAGAACACAAACCACAAAATTATAAGACATCTGAGGAAATAAATCACCATAAGTATGTGTTAGGAGAAACAATAAAAACCAGAATAAGGTTGCTAAGAATTTGAGCTAATAGACTTTCAGGTTATAGACCAGCACTGCCTAATGAAGAAATATAATGTAAGGCACATACTTAATTTTAAATTTATTTAGTAGCTTCATTAAAAGCAAACAGGTAGTTGGTTTTTTTTATTATTTTTTTTAAAGATTTTATTTATTCATTCGAGACACAGAGATAGAGCACGAGCAGGGGGAGAGGCAGAGGGAGAAGCAGGCTCGCCGCTGAGCCAGGAGCCAGACATGGGGCTCGATCCCAGGACCCTGGGATCATGACTTGAGCTGCAGGCAGATGCTTAACCATCTGAGCCACCCAGGCACCCCAAACAGGTAGATTTTAATATACTTTCACTCCAAGCATAAGGGGAGGTGGGTGGGGGAAGGGCTAAATGGGTGATAGATACTAAAGAGGGCACTTGTTGAGATGAGCACTGGCTGTTCTACGTAAGTGAGGAATCACTAAATTCTACCTCTGAAACCAATATTACACTATATGTTAACTAGAATTTAAATAAAAACTTGAAAAAAAATTTAAAAAATTAAACAAAGGAACAAAATAATAAAATGACTAGAAAATTCACTCCAAGCATAATTATTTCAACATATAATGAATATAATTGGGTATTTTTAAATACTAGGTCTTTGAGATCCGTGTGCATTTTACACTTTTAATACTTTTTAATTCAGACTAGCCATATTTCAAGTGCTGAATAGCCACACGTGGCTACTGGCTCCCATACTGGACAAAGTAGAAATAAGACCCTAGGTAGCGTCAAAATCATTAAATATATAAAAAATATAAGAAAAAGTAGAACTTCAAGACATTAAGATACATTAATCAACACTAAAACTCTAACTTAGGAAAACAGATTAGAATCAGTGAAAATGGAAAGAGGTGTTAGAATATTGAATAGCTGAAATTTACCCAGAATGCAATAGGAGAAGGGAAAAAGGGTATAAAAGAAGTTGAAAGATAGAGAAGGTCCAAGATACATGTAATTGTAATCCTGGATGGGGAAAATAGAGTAAGAGAAAGGGAGTATTTGAAGAGATTATGTTAATTTATCAAAATTAACAAAAGCTAAGAATCCTTAGATTCAGAAACACCATGAACTTAAATTGAATAAAATGCTATGCCTATACATAT
The DNA here is from genome assembly GCF_004348235.1 of Phoca vitulina. Lineage (NCBI taxonomy): Eukaryota > Metazoa > Chordata > Mammalia > Carnivora > Phocidae > Phoca > Phoca vitulina. The sequence goes on from NW_022589707.1 coordinate 75,119,196, forward strand.
CTAGTGAATCCACAGAACGAGAGAGAAGGGACATCTTAAATTCAACTAGAGAAACACATTTCAGCTTATCCTTGTTCTTTGTAACAGTTTATGTTCTATAAAGTTGCTGTGAACACTGCATTAGCTAATATAAAATCATTGCTCCTCAGGGAAATACAAGGTTAGGTTCCTATCAACCTCTGGTCAAAACCTTTTCATCAATGAATATATAACCTTTTTAATGTGTGTTTCTATTGAAAGATACACTATTTAATATACACTTCTTACAAATAACTGCACAGTCTTCCAATGATTTAGAGCCAGGAGCTTTGGAGTCCATTTATATTGTACAGTTACATTGGTCATTGTCCTTAAAGAAAAAAAAACAGTCTCACAGCCTCCTGATATGCAGAATATGCCTTCCCTGCAATTTTTTACATTTTTCTTGCCATATTGCCTTTTGAAATACACAAGCTAGTCAGGACTAGTCAAGAAGGGTTTTACATTTTCCTGGCTTTAGGTAATGGGACTGTAAACCTGTTTGGCTTTCAGTCTCACAAGAATGTTGTCTCCTATGCTTTTGTAATTGGGAGGAACGATAGTTTTACTATGTATTAAGACTTTTTTCAAATGATACTATAATCAAGCAATGTGGTAATGTAACAGAACTGGACCAGTTGTTCAATGGAGTAGAAAAAGCTCTTGATATTTATAGAACTTTAGTATATATAAAAGTTGGTATTGAGTGGGAAAGGATATTTTATAAATTATGCTGGCACAACTGACTGCCACTCAACTGGAAGAAAAGAGTTAAACATTTACCTTTTTTAAAGATGGTATTTATGTATTTGAGAGAGAGATCACAGAGATCTCTGAGCAGAGAGCCTGAGGCGGGGCTCGATCCCAGGACCCTGAGATCATGACCAAAGCTGAAAGCAGATGCTTAACTGACTGAGCCACCCAGGCACCCCAAACATTTATGTTATACAATATACAAAAAATTATAGAAGGATTCAATACTTAAATGTAAAAAATAAAATTTTAGAAATATATTTATAATTTAGGGGCAAATGAGAATATAACTGAGCTCATAAACTGAGCTTCCAATTATGTATTTGTAGACTAAAGTTTTTTGTTTTGTTTTGTTTTGAGAGATTGCTTTGGGTTGAGTGGGGATGTCTGGTTCACAGTACCATACCTTATTTCCCAACCTCTGTCACTCTTCATCTATGTACCCATGTTCTACCTAGTTTAAATGAGTTCTCAAAAAGTCTCCTCAGTTTGTGGCTGGCCAGAGCTCTTATTGCGTGAAATAAAATTATTCATCTGGACCAGACTTTTGGGGTAAAGGGTGGGTAAGTATCTAATCAAGCTTTCATGGTATTGAAATACTCGGAGTTATTCTTGATATTACCAAGAAAATGAATAAGGATAATAGCCCTGACACTTTATGACTCTGTCTTGTTGCCTCAGGGAACAAGTGTGACAATCACAGGCAGCAAGTCCGAGCACCAAACGATGCTTGTCCCTGTGGGGAAAAGTAGATCTAGGCTATTGCTGTCAGACGGAGAATTCACAAGAACTTGAAGACTAATGAGGGAAGGAACAAAGTAGCTAATACAGAGGTTAACTTTTACAATATTTTGATAGAAGCCATTGACAAGACCTAGTTTTTAAACAGCTGGAAGAATGATGTATTTACAGTTGAAAGACAGGTTTTTATTTTTGGAGAAAGATGCCACCTGATCTAGTTTTCATGAATTCAATGTTCCTATTAAGATAAAGTTTCCTATGAGCATATAGAAATACAGTTGTTTTATTAAGAGCTCATGTTAAAGACTAATTCTATTTTCTCATGTAAATACAGTATAGGGATTCAACTAAAAAATTTGAAAAGTTACTCTCTGTACATACTTAGTATGATTACTTGTGAGGACACAAACTTAGAGAATGGGGGAGGAGAACATCTGATCATTTAGTAGCACTTCATGAACAGATGCCAAATCCTACAGAGCTCATCTACCAGGGAGCTTTTAGGTTGGCAAAGAAGCCAAGGGAAGCTGGTTCCCGCCCCGCCGCCCCCATCAGCCTTAAGATATTTAAGTTTCACTGTACAATGTAATACTATAGTTAACTTTGATTCAATGAACTCAGTACAATGAAACCAACAGAATTACACAAACTAATTTCCTTTTCCTCATTTTATGGTTATAGGATCCACAATTTCCATTTTAAATCCTATTCTGAATTACTTTTTTTTTTAATTTTTTTATTGTTATGTTAATCCCCATACATTACATCATTAGTTTTAGATATAGTGTTCCATGATTGTTTGTGCATAACACCCAGTGCTCCATGCAGAACGTGCCCTCCTCAATACCCATCACCAGGCTAACCCATCCTCCCAACCCCCTCCCCTCTAGAACCCTCAGTTTGTTTTTCAGAGTCCATTGTCTCTCATGGTTCTTCTCCCCCTCTGATTTCCCCCCCTTCATTCTTCCCCTCCTGCTACATTCTTCTTCTTCTTTTTTTCTTTCTTAACATCTATTGCATTATTTGTTTCAGAGGTACAGATCTGAGATTCAACAGTCTTGCACAATTCACAGCGCTTACCAGAACACATACCCTCCCCAGTGTCCACCACCCAGTCACCCCATCCCTCCCACCCCACCCCCCACTCCAGCAACCCTCAGTTTGTTTCCTGAGATTAAGAATTCCTCATATCAGTGAGGTCATATGATACATGTCTTTCTCTGTTTGACTTATTTCGCTCAGCATAATACCCTCCAGTTCCATCCACGTCGTTGCAAATGGCAAGATCTTATTCCTTTTGATGGCTGCATAATATTCCATTGTATATATATACATCTTCTTTATCCATTACTTTGATTTTCTTATACCCTTCTGTCTCTAGATGGTTTTTAGATCTTGGGTCATAGTTTGAAAAGGAACAGTGAGAAGTATGGAAGTAGATTATTCTGGATCCTACATATTCAACTACCTTTACCTACAAATATGAAAAATTGCAATAACACTGACTGAAATAATCCAAGTTGATAAAGTTCTATTAAAAAAATAATCTAGTTCCCAGGTAATGTTGTTCTATAAATATCTGTGCACTTTAGATTTTTGATATTTGAAATATAAACTTATTTTATTGAACTCTAATGGATAACAAAAAATTGTATATATATTTGACCCTTGAACAATGTGAAGGTTAGGGGAGCCCACACCCTGTGCAGTTGAAAATCCATGAATAACTTTTGATTCCCCCAAAACTTAATAGCTTACTGTTGACCAGAAGTCTTACTGATGAAAAATTAACATACTTTGTATGTTATATATTGTATTCTTACAATACAGCAAGATAGAGAAAATGTTAAGAAAATCAAAAGGGAAAATACATTTACAGTACTGTATTTATTAAAAAAAAATCCATGTATAAGACCTGCACAGTTCAGACCTGTGTTCCAAGGTCAACTGTATTTAAGATGTACACCTTGATGTTTTGATATACAATATACATATATATGGTGAAACAATTACCACTATCAAGCTAATTAACCTATTCATCACCTCACTATTTTTTTTTGTGGTGTGGTGAGAACACGTAAGACTTATCCTCTTAGTAAATTTCAAGTATACAATACAGTACTGTTACATAGGATCATATTGCTGTATATAAGATCTCCAGAACTTACTCATCTTGTATAACTGAAACTCTATACCCTTGACCAAAATCTCCTCATTTCCCCTCTCCCCCATCCCTGGCAGCCACCATTCTACTCTGTTTCTAGGAGTTACCCTATTTTAGATTTCACATGTAAGTGAGAGCATGCAGTATTTGTCTTTCTGTGCCGGGCTTATTTCACTAAGCATAATTGTCCTCCCTGTTCATTCATGTTGTCACAAATGTCGGGATTTCCTTTTTAAAAGGCTGGATAATATTCCATCGTATATACACACTGCTTATTCATCCATCCTCTCCATGCAGTTAGACTAGATTCCTAAGCTCCTCAAGCTAGGAACCAGGTAGCTTACGATCCTGCCAATTACACACATAATTTCCAGGCCTGGCAATAAAAATGCTCCATAGTGATTCTTCATCCTGCCCCTTTCCTGGTAAACCTGGAGGGAGGCAGCATGTTGAGGATTATGGGGACATTATATGAAAGGATTCTGGGTCCCTGAAGGACTACACAGAACAGAGCTCTTCTCCACCACAGCTGACCACAAGAGCGCACAGTAAGCTTGAATTGTATTCAGCTGAAATGTGGGTATTGTTCCAGCAGATAGCCTATCTTGGTTAATATGAGGACTACTGACAGCAGCAGTATAATGAGTAATGAACAGCTTGAGTTCTAAAAATCAGACAGCCTAAGTATACATTTTACTCTATTTCTTTTTTTTTTTTAATTTTATTTATTTATTTGACAGAGAGAGACACAGCGAGAGAGGGAACACAAACAGGGGGAGAGGGAGAGGGAGAAGCAGGCTTCCCGCAGAGCAGGGAGCCCGATGTGGGGCTCCATCCCAGGACCTTGGGATCATGACCCGAGCCGAAAGCAGATGCTTAACGACTGAGCCACCCAGCGACCCTTTACTCTATTTCTTATCACTTTATGTAAATTACTTAATATCTATTTCCTCGAGATAAGAGGGAATGTATTAGTAACGCCTAACTTACTACAGTTGAGACAAGTAGGTCCTTAAAAAATGAGCTATTATTTCATAGTTGTTTCCAAGATTTTTTTTTTTTTTTTTGATGAACATAAAATCCTAAATCTCCTAACTGAATACTATTAGTTTGTACCAGATGTGCTAAAATATACAACCCATAGTTAGGATAAGGAAAGTGATGATCTTCAAGCTAAGAGTTGTACAGACGGTTCCCAAGTCAGGTTTTATGGAAATAAACACTAGAAAATAAAGGCTATGGAATTCATCTTCTGGAGATGATAACGTAGTAGACTGTGTCTCTAGCCAAAGCTAATTAGAGGTTTTGGTTACCTCTGAAATCTTAGGAATATATCAGCATTTTTACAGAGTAATCATATTCATTAAAATTGAGATCTCATCTGTACGAAGTGTTCAAAGGTCATTCTTCATCATGATTATTCAGGACATATTTCAATATTTTGTCAGCTTAAAGATTTATTGTAATTAAGAATTTTGGGTTTTTTTACATAGTAAAGATTTGAGGGTCTATGTAAAAAACCAGGATTACATAAGATTATTCACGAGTATTATACATGGTACACCAATCTATGACAGAGTTTTATTTTTTTTTTTTATTTTTTTTTAAAGATTTTATTTATTTATTTGACAGAGAGAGACATAGCGAGAGCAGGAACACAAGCAGGGGGAGTGGGAGAGGGAGAAGCAGGCTTCCCGCAGAGCAGGGAGCCCGATGTGGGGCTCGATCCCAGGACCCTGGGATCATGACCTGAGCCGAAGGCAGACGCTTAACGACTGAGCCACCCAGGCGCCCCTATGACAGAGTTTTAATGAAAAGGTGATTCTAAAAGCAAGAAAGCTTTATTACATCCAATCCTCACACTTTTCAGGCAGCACACAGAGCAGTTTTGCTAAACAATTGGTTTCTTTTTTTTTATTATGTTAATCACCATACATTACATCATTAGTTTTTGACGTAGTGTTCCATGATTCATTGTTTGCGTATAACACCCAGTGCTCCATGCCCTCCTTAATACCCATCACCAGGCTAACCCATCCCCCCACCCCCTCCCCTCTAGAACCCTCAAAAGGAATGAAATCTTGCCATTTGCCACGACATGGATGGAACTGGAGGGTATTATGCTGAGCGAAATAAGTCAATCAGAGAAAGACATGTATCATATGACCTCACTGATATGAGGAATTCTTAATCTCAGGAAACAAACTGAGGGTTGCTGGAGTGGTGGGGGGGGTGGAAGGGATGGGGTGGGGTGGCTGGGTGATAGACATTGGGGAGGGTATGTACTATGGTGAGTGCTGTGAATTGTGTAAGACTGTTGAATCACAGACCTGTACCTCTGAAATAATTGGTTTCTCTGCCAGCAGAAGAGTAGAAGTCCTATTACATTAGGTTGGGAAAGCAGCACACGGTGGTAACTAAAAAATTTAAGACTTTATGATCTGTTAAACATTAATTGTCAGTAAACTTGTAAGAATTTGTGGGCCTTTTTCATAGAAATGTGTAACTACTAGCATTTCCAAGTTTAAGATACTTAGATGTACTAATTCCATTGAACAAAACTGACAAGGTTGACAAGTGTTTGTAACTGTAGACGTGGGTGATGGGTACACAGGCTTTTGCCATACAGTTCTGAGGTTGAAAATCTTAACCAAAAATTTTAAAGTAAGTCTGCCTGGGTACTGTTTCTGTTTGGCATAGCAGAGAAAAATGGTAAGGATGTAGATAATGAACAAACTTTGGAGCCCTAATTTACCTTCCTCCAATCTCCTCAATTATTTAGGTATGCTTTGTTTCAGGAAAGGATTCCTATAATGGTATTTTTTTCAGACGGATTTTGGGGACTTCTTTCTTCTATTGTGGTAAGAACATTTAACATGGATGTGGGGGAATTGGAATCCCTGTACGCTTTTGGTGGGGATGTGATATGGTGCAACCACTATGGAAAACAATATGAAAGTTCATCAAAAATTAAAAATAGAACTACCATGTGATCCAGCAATCCCACTTGAGTATAGATCTAAAGGAAACAAAATCACTATCTCAAAGAGATATCTGCACCCCCATGTTCATTACAGCCTTTTTTTTTTTTAAGATTTTGTCAGAGAGAGAGCGTGAGCACAAGCATGCGTGCACACAAGCAGGGGGAGTGGCAGGCAGAGGGAGAAGCAGGCTCCTTGCTGAGCAAGAAACTTGACGTGGGACTCAATCCCAGGACCCTGGAATCATGACCTGAGCCGAAGGCAGACGCTTAGCCAATTGAGCCACCCAGGCATCCCCAGCCTTGCTCATAATAGCCAAGATACACAATCTAAACGTTCATCAACAGATGAATGGATAAAGAAAATGTTGTTTACATAGAATGGAGTATTGTTCAGCCATGAGAAATGAAATCTTGCCACTTGTGACAACATGGATGAACTTGAAAGACATTATGCTCAATGCAATAAACCAATCACAGAACAACTACTGCTTGATTCCATATACAGAATATCTAACATAGTCAAATTCATACAAACAAAAAGTAAAATGGTGGCTGACGGGGGCTGGGGGAAGGAGAGATGGAAGGTTTTTCTGTGGATATAAAGTTATGCAAGGTAAGTAATAGAGCTCAACTTGCTGTACAACATTGTGCTTATGGTTAATATTGCTGTATTACACATTAAAAGTTTGTTCCATAGAGAGACCTCCTGTTAAAGATTTTGGGGTTTTTTGAAATGGGAATCAATCAAAATTCATTCAGTTTCCAAGCGTAAAAGCTTATTTATGTAAAACAATGGGAAGCTCGGTAGTTCCTTCATCCTCCTAGGTTTAATGAACATAGGATTATCTCCCAAAAGTATATATTTCATCATAAGCTTACTTAAACCACTGAGAATTTTCATGATGTCATAATTAACATATTGTCAATGTGTCTATCATGGAAGTGGTAGACTGTTTTCCCTTAAAATATGGTAAACATTCAGTTACCGGAAAAGAAATTGATGTTACAACATTTTGAAATTGAAATATTTCTACAATATGGAACTTTTCGTAGTGTTTGATGATGTTTCCTCAAATCTGTACTTGAATAACTGGTTCTAAAGGGATATCTGATAGAAGCGTTTCATGATCAATTTTTAAAATGACTCTTAACTGTGGGAAAGAAACTGAGGGTTGCTGGAGGGGAGGTGAGTGGGGAGAAGGGTTAACTGGGCGACAGGCATTAAGGAGGGCACATGATGTGAGGAGCACTGGGTATTATATGGAACTGATGAATTACTGAACTCTGTAGCTGAAACTATATGTTGGCTACTTGAATTTAAATAAAAAATGACTATGTATCAGAGATTCTACAAGTTAAAAATATTTTAGGATAGTAAGAGTGCCGAGCAGCTTTCCAATATAGAAACCAGTTCATCTTAGAATTTCTTAAGTTTTCTCAGTCACACAGCCCTTTTATGTCCCAATAGAGACCTAGTTTCCATGGAGCAAATTTTAGAATCTTGATATGTAAATAGACCTTTATCTACTTTCTTAGAAAGTTTTATTATTAAAGATTTGACCTGTCATTTGTTCAAAAGCAAATGAGTAGGTACATAATTGTCACACTGTCCCAATTCAGCATCTCCCTCTGTCAACAGTCAAGGATTTATCATAAAGTTTAGGACAGATCAAAATTTTTTTGGTAAAAACCTATTACCTAATGTTACGTCTTGTAATTTTAAAGTATGAAAGTTTCTTTTTCCTAATTTTAGCAAAGAGGAAGGATTCCTCCTGCTTATTTCTTTCATGATTTATTCTAAAGAATTTAGCCTTTCAATCATTGCTTCTGCAAGTAGGAAAACATAACTTAGTCGGTTAATGAAATTACACTCCTCTGTTAACCTTTTTTCTCTATTTTCAGTTTCTTTTCCAGTTCTATTTTATCTCTTGCAAGGAGTGATGACCAGAAATTCATAGATTTTTCAAGTGCAAAATCATGTTTTACAGTGTAGCAAAATATTTTCCATTTCCTTTGCAAAGTTCCAACTACTTCCCAGCTGTGATGTTTTATTGAAAGTGTAACAATCTCAATCTCTGATTCATTTCCTGTGCTGTAACAGAGAACCCAAATTCCATCACACTGGAATTAAGATTTGGATTTTTTTCCTGAATGAATCACAGGCTATTGCTTACACAAATTTTATCATGTTTCCAGATTGTTCATTAGATCTACTAGCAATTTTAGTTTACAAGAGAAAAGTCTTGAGATAAAGAATCTCTTTTAATATCCTATTACACCTGAACATGATTTGACATTCTAGAAAACCACTTGTTCTCTTCAGAAAATATTTACATTTTATTATTTGTTTAGTAATTAGAGAATGCTCTAGTTTCTAATTTATCATCCTCACTTTCTTATAAAGATTTCTACACATTTTAAAATTCTAATTTAATTTGACATGAGAACATGTTAAGTTTATTGATTTGTTGTTGATACTTATCCTCAAATCTTAAAATTATATTCAGTCTAGATTTCATCTCCCACTCCACAAGTGTTTAAACCATTTTCAAGTTTGGTTTAATTTCTTGCTGAATGTAGTGAGTCTTTAATCATCTAATGTTATATGCATTTTAACAAATTCATCTGTAGAATGTTCCAGCATCTGCAATACATGAAGAGTGAAACTTAAAAAAAAAAAAAAAAGAGTAGGCTCAGGTCTTTATGCTCACAGGCTGGATGACAAGTCTGTGGAATGACCTGTTTAATCAGTAAAGGAACATGCCAGATGTTTCATTATTCTGGCAGCCACTACTAATGACAGAGAAAGGTTTGGTATTTATCAGCTGAGGCTTTCTAACTACTAGTCTGGTGAGTCAGAGCAAATCAGCACCTGTTCAGAGAATGTGCAGAGAATCATTGAGCTAGGGATGTGTTCGAGTTTGAGGTCCTGAATGATCATGTGAGAGGTTTACTTTCTGTACTTTTTAGTAGCATGCATTTCTTGGGGAGATATACACTAGGAAGAGTGATAAAAGGAAAAGATTTGTGAAAAGAACCAATTAAGGATAACCAGGAAGGTTTTTGTCAGTGCTCCTGTAAATTGCTTCTCTTACAATGGAGCTCTACTCAGAAAGATCTGAGTGGGTGGACATTGCTGTTTACCTCCTAAATATATCACTGTTGACTCTAAAACGAAATGCATTCACCTTTTTGCTTTTGCTGGGGAAAAAAAAAACAACCTTTCAGGCAAATACTAAGATTTAAAAGCTACATCGAGTAGAATAATGACTAATCTCTCCAATTGTTCACAACTATTTGATCCAATTTTATGTACTCTTAAGAAGTGAGAGTGATTTTGCTATTTTGGGGAAATGTTTCAGGCAGCAAATATGGTATTATAGTAGTCTGCTTCAGGACCAAGGTACTCTGTACATTAAGTCTAAAGTCATAGAAAGGCATGTTGTAGAAGATAGACAACGAAAATATGTGCAAGATTAAAAGCATACCAAAAATAAATGAGGTTTCAGAAAGATGGAGTAGACATACCACCCCTATTCCTCCTGCTAACAACAACCCAAAACTCCAGGTATTATACGTAAAACAAGCCTAAGAAGACTAAGCAATGGACAGAAGAAGGCAAACCAGCCAGGGACCTCAGGACCCAGGGAATGACTCAGGCATTCCCTGAGCTTTCTTTTTGCCTCCCGTATCGCAGACAGGTTGCTGAAGAAGCCAGAGACCCAGAAATGCCAACTGAAGTAGACAAAGAAATCCCCAAAAAGCTCTGCTGTCTTTAGCCGAAGGACTGGGAAAGGGCCAATCTTGCATATCAGAAAATTTTTAACAGTAACGGCTCTACACCCACCAAACACCACAGAAAACAACTGTACCCCTAACCCTCACCCCTACTCCCACCGGCAAAGTCGGGAAACTAAACTTCTGCCTTCACCAGGCCTGTAATGAGGTGCTCCAACCTTACCTTCCTCCTGGTGGCATCAGAGAAGGCTGAATAGAAAGCTGGCAGGCTGGATTATCAGAGGAAGCCTAGTGGAGAGTCAGAACTTTCACCACCACACAACAATTAAAATGGAAGAGCTTCCTTGGAGGCCACGTGAGTGATAGTAATAAGACACTCCTGTCCCTTCCCAGAGCGGTAGCAGATTAGGCCAATAAATAATCTAGATTTCCACCTTCACCTGTCAGTAATGAAGTGTTCCTCCCCCCCACCCCGCCATTGACAAGAGTCTTGTTAAAACAGGACATTTAATTAAGATCCAGAATTTCATAATATAAGACCCAAAATGCCCAGGGTTCAATAAAAAATCATTCATCCTTCAGGTACCAGAAATATCTCAACATAAATGAGAAAAGACAATCAACAGATGCCAACACCAATATGACAAATACATTAGAGTTATCTGAAAGGATTTTAGAGTGGACTTCATAAAATGCTTCAACAAGCAATTATGAATATGCCTGAAGCAAATGAAAAAACAAAGTCTCAGCAAAGGAATGGAAGATTAAAAACCATGCAACACCCAGGCTGTTCCCCATACTAAATTGAACTAGAATCGCTGAGAAGACTTAGCCGTCAGTAGTTTTTAACTCCCCAAAGATTCCAGTGAGCAGCCAACTTCCAGAACCATGCTTCCATTTCAGGTTCTTAGATGAAGGTGTCTATCAGGGTCACCCACAAAACGTGGTAAGGACACAGAGATTCAGACCCTAATGCTACTTCAGCAAACCTGGGTCTCTGTATTTTTACTAGTTTCCAGATGATTCTGAGAGACATCGAAGTTTGAGAACAGCTGCTTTCACTAATCAAAGGAATTTGCAGGTGATTCTCCTCTTTGAAAGATGCTGCAACATTCTTGACCCGAAGGAGGAGAGAGCTTCATTTACATGACCTTGAAGTAAGAAGTAAAGTTTTAGTCATACCAAAAAAACAAAAACAAAAACACAAAAAAGTTGCAATCATACTTTGGATATGGGTGCCTGGGACTTAACATGTTTAACCTGGGCTGCCAAATTTAAGAAAAAAAAAATCCACACACGCTGAGGGTCAGTTTGAAAATGTAGTTATATGTGGGTACAGGTTAAGTGTGTTTACGGGAAATAGGATGGGAGTGAGATAATATGTTACCTGTCATGTGGCCCATGGGAGACATTAATTTTCCTCTTGGCAGAAAAAGAAAATGCTTCTACATGAGTGCCTCTCCTCATCCAAGGAAACCAAAACAAAAAGGGAAGAGTTTATAATCAAGATAAATGATTGAATAAATGAATGAATGAAACTTTTGCTAAATTACAACTTCAAAACAGAAACTCAAACAGAGAAGGCATAATGCATTCTAAGATTATTCTTTAAAGGTGTTGCTCCTTTGTTGTACAGGGAACATATACATTGGAAATCCTTGAGGCATTTATTAAAAATACAGATGCTAGGATCCCTGTAAGACTTACTGAATCAGAATCTGACAATTAGAATCTAGGAATATATATTTTATTTTTTTAAAGATTTTATTTATTCATTTGACAGAGGGAGAGAGAGAGAGAGAGAGAGAGCAAGAGTGGGGGGAGGGGCAGGGGACAGGGAGAAGCAGGCTCCCCACTGAGCAGGGAGCCTGATGTGGGGCTCGATCCCAGGACCCTGTTATCATGACCTGAGCTGAAGGCAGACCCTTAACGACTGAGCCACCTAGGCGCCCCCAGGAATATGTATTTTAATAAATGCCTTATGTGGTTCTTAAGCATACTAAGGCTAGGAACTACCGATATGGGGGTAATTAGAAAAGATATTTTTAAGGTACATATTAAGGAGCAATATTGATTTTCAGAAATTATATTCATAGTTTGCATAAAGTTTCTGCCATCTCTTTCCAACATGAGAACTTGGCAAATAATAAAGGATGTTTAATTTTGGTTCCTATGAAATAAATACTGGGTCCATCTAATGTGTTGAACAGGGTTGGGGATGGGTAAAAAAGCTATCCTTGATTCACATTAGATCCAGTGATTGGAGAGTGGACTTTATTCTGAGCCCTCATATTTAAGAATAATATTTGTTCATGAGAAATTATCAAATATCTTTAAGAAAGTGGACAAAGTTTCTGCCACTTTCTTTTATCCATTTGCTGATTAACATTTTCATTAGGCTCAACTTAAGTCAACAATTCCTATTACATATAATAGAAAAATTCTAAAGTTCTCAAGTAGACTTTTTTTCCACAAACTTTACCAAATGGAAAGGGAAAATAACAATGGTTTAAATTCCAAGTACAGCCCAACATTTTTAAGACTTAAAGTGTGTTACCTTCAAACCTGTATTTCTTATATTATTTGTATTAGTTTCATTATCAATATTACCTCAGGGCAACTTTGGTCATTTCAGGAGGCATATTACAAAATTCATAATCATCTTAAATTTCATTTCTCCCTCCTCCCCCACTTCGTTCCTCCACAATCAATTGCCAAATCCAGCACATTCCACATATTTCATGCCTTTCTGAACTGTCATCTCCTCTAAGTTCCATTACTACTAACTTGGTAGTCAAAGGCATTAATGCCCTTGGCTAGATATTGGAGCATTACTTTAACTGGTTTCTCAGTCTTCATCCTGGACACCTTCTAGCACATTCTATAAATTGGTGTCCAAGAGAGTCTTTTAAAAGACTGAAGATGTTGCTTGCCTACTGAAAAATATTTGTTGCTTCTTATCTTCATTCAAAATACTGTTCAGACTCCATAGAATGGCATAAGTCCTTTTACAACCTGCCTTGACATATATTTCCAGTACTTTATAACCCTATTCCACAGAGTTGGAAAGGACCACATTGTAATATTGCAGTATTTCAAGCAAAGATAAGATATCAGGCTTTTTACCATACGGGTCCATGACATGGTCCCTGGGAGAAATTGATTTCCCTAGTCCCTTCCCAAACTATGGAGTTATAACTTCCTCCAGCAGAAAGAATCTTATTTCTTCGTGTCTTTCTATTCAACATCTATATTAATAGGAACACTCAGAAATAAATTGAGGTCATCGGGAGCTAGGAGATAAGCATTTAGATGACAAAGTATTGATTTTTTCCCCAAAGCTAAAGTGCTTTCATAAAAGAGTAAATAAAATCCTTTGTGGACAATTTACAAATGAAATATGTGAAATTGGCTTTTTCTAAACCATGTATTGATTCAACATTCATGAACACTTTTGCTTGTCAATATAGTGTGATCACCGCTCGATCTTTACAAAACTACAAAAGGACATAACTACCCAATTAAATTTAAGTGAAACATTATTTATGTTAGATTAGTGTTATGAGATGAGCTTCTTTGTAAAGTTTAAACACACAAAATGTCACATCTAGATGTTTTCATCGTGTTCTTTTAAATTAATTTCATCAAAATGGAAGTACTTTGTCACATGAGTTTATCAATTTTATTTGTATTAGTTTGATGAGAATTATGAGACAAGGTTTGCTTATATAAAGACACAATCTCAGATGGAAGCAATACAAAAGATGACATTTAAAAAATTTAAGGTGACATTTTCAAAACTTGTCAGAGCCACAGACTGGGAGGAAGTCTTAGCAAACTGCATATCTGATAGAGACTGGTATCCAAAATATACAAAAAAACTCTTAAACTCAGTAAAGAGAACAAACAACTAAATTTAAAAATGGGCAAATTATCTGAACAGACCACCCCCCAAAGGAGATAGATACATGGCAAAAAGCCTATGAAAAGATGCTTAACATCATGAGTCATCAGGGAACTGCAAATTAAAACAATAAGATACTACTACACACCTATTAAAATTCCTCAAATCTAAAACAACCAAATGCTGACGAGGATGCGGAGCAACAGGAATTCTCATCCATTGCTGGTGGGAATGTAAAATGGTACAGCCACTCTGGAAAATAGTTTGGTGTTTTCTTATAAAATGCAACATACTCTTACCATATGATCTACATGTTCCTTGGTATTTACCCAAAGAAGTTGAAAACATGTCCACATAAAATCCTGCGCACAAATGTTTATAGCCACTTTATTCACAATTACTCAAACTTGGAAGCAATCATGATGTCCTTCAATAGGTGAATGGGTAAATAAACTGTGGCAAGTCCAGACAATGAAACATTATTCAGTGATAAAAAGACATAGAGGAAACTTAAATACATACTGCAAAGTGAAAAAAAAAAAAAGCCAATCTGAAAAGGCTACATACTGTATTATTCCAACTACATGACATTCTAGAAAAAGCAAAACTATGGAGACAGTAAAAAGATCAGTGGTTACAGGGGTTGGGGGAGGAGAAGGGATGAATGGGTGGAGCCCAGAGGATTTAGGGCACTGAAAATACTCTGTATGATACTATGGTATGGATACATAATTATACATTTGTCAAAACCCATAGAGCACAATACAACACACAAGAGTGGACCCTAATGTAAACTATGGACTTTAGTTAATAATTATGTATCAACACTGAATCATCTATTCTACCAAATGTACCACCTAATGGATGATGTTAATAATAGAGAGAACTGTGTGTGTGTGGTGAGGACGAGGTGATAATGTGGGAACTCTGTAATTTCTGCTCAATTTTTCTGTAAACCTAAAAGTGTTCTAAAAGATAAAGGCTACTCATTAATAAAATTAGTCCTAAAGTTAGTCAAAGTAGAACTATAATACCTTAGCACTTTGTACACTTAATATTTTTTCTCCTGCATCTTAGCTAACTAAGTGAATTGGATAGAAAATTTCTCCTAAGATGCATGACCCTGGTTGATCACCGCTCACTGCAGGTTCTTAGCTGTTTGAGAGCAATCTATTACTGTACCATTCTAACTTGGGGATAATCCTATGCTTGCTTTATTTAAATGTCCCAGAGGCCAACATGTCAGAAAAGTGACAGAGAGCAAAGTACCAGAACTTTGTAGCTTTCAAAATTCAATTCAAAAGTGTATATTAAATATTCCTCTTGAGATTCCTTGCTGAAGATTCTTTGGAGCTAATTCTAACAGGCCCTGCAAGGGGGAAGATCCATCTGGCAGGAAATGTTCTCATTAGGAGTTTTATGATAGGCCCCCCCCCACACTTTTCTGGGTTTCTTTAAGAAGTCCTGTGGATATGTGGGCATTTGATGTTTGCTCTTTAGGCAGGTGCTCAGTTATATGGTGACCCTCACATCCTCTCTGTCAAGTCCAGCAGAATGATTAATGTTACCAGAATTAAACTATGAAAAACTATGAAAATAAAGGTTTTGGTAAAAATATGTTAAAAAATAGAGACTAAATTTAATTAAAAATTTAATTTTTAAATTATTTGCTTCTGAAGATGAATCTTTTGATATTCATGATGACATTATTAGAATTGCAACTAAGGTAAACGTTTAAGGAATCATTAGATCAAATCTACTTTTAAAATTAATTAATAATATAATGCACAATATTTACTTGAATATCTTGATTCAAAGTACACATTAAAAGAGCTTTAGACCGAGGTTTTACGATTTAATTATATACTAATGTATTTCTCGGGTCATAATGGTTAGATTTAACTAGGAAATACAATTTAGATTATGATATGCACTTAAATTTCAAGTTGGATTTTACATGTTAAAAGCAGTTCTCAAATATGTACAATGATAATAAATATTCCATAAAGGTAATTATAAGTAAATGATTGAATAATTTCAAAGTATTATCAAGGATAGGTTTTTAATATCAAGATTTGAAACAATAATAAAATAAAATAAAATAAGATAAAATAAAATAAAAAATTCTTCAGCTTCTGGTCTTTGTGGGTCCCTCTACTGGACAGCCTGAATGTCCTTTTGAAATGACTTTCATCAGAACAAGTGACAGAGAGCAAGGAAGAAGCCTGTAAAATGGCCTGTCATCACCTCTGATGTATTCCAGTAGTTACCTAGACTGACCCTGTTGTGGTGTGTGAGGGGACAACACAGGAGTGTGAACTCCAGGAGGCAGGGATTATTGTGGGTCATCGTGGAGGCTGGCTTCAAAGTTGAGCCTTTGAACCACATGGCTAAATGGTTTGCAGTTGAAATAATTGTACAGTCTTTGGAAATAAAATATAATTAATCCAGCAGTTATAAGCCATAGCTAAAAGTGTGTGACACTCACTTTATATAACTACTCTCTGTCTCACACTTTCCAGCAAAATATTAAAGCTTGAAAATGAAAAGGCAAATGGTTTTTAACTTTAATCTCTTTAGACTCATATAAGTATTGACAATGTAAGTATTTATTAAAGACTATACTTTTTCATTAGGAACTTAGTTGAGAACATCGATTCCCTTCACATACCATAGGGTTCTCAGATAAAAGTATTTTTAAATTACTGTTAATCTCCACTGTGTAGAAGCTTAGATGTGACATGTTTCAGTTAATGCTTTTTGATGATTCTTCCTCCTCAGTTTTAAACTTCCTGGTTTCACCTGAAAAATGCTCTCAATCACAGCAAGAAAAAACTGTAAGTATAGATAGATCCAGTTTCTGCTAGGATCATTCAGTAGGACTTTTTCCATACTCAGAGCAAACTCACTTTGCCCAAAGAAAAAGAGGAAATATTAACAATTATCAACGTAAAAAAATATATATTGAGATGTTAAAGAGTTGTGGAGGGAAGCACTAAGAATGTAAAGTTTATTTGATTTTTGGGGTAATAGACTTCTAGTATTTTAGAACCCAGTTACTCTCATCCCAAACTCTTCCTTTAAGTTGTTACTGAAATTTACTGTCAAAGTCTTAATTAACAGTCAAATTTGTGACATTTTACACAAGCCATCTACCTAATACTTAGTAATTTATGGTTCAAATCACTGGCCTTCTTGACCAAATTGCTTGACTGAACTCGTCATTGGCTCAACTTCAAAAGACAGTTGAAATTTGAGCCTTGAAAGCATTTGAAGGCTTAAGTTATTTTAGCATTATATTCCCCATCCTCAAACTCATAATGGTTTGGTAAAACATAGCAGGTTTATAATTAAAAAGAAAAGATGTATGTTCTGCATCTTTTATGAGCAAAGGATGCTTAAAAATTCAAGCTAACTTGGTTTCTTCCACACTGAAATTTTTGGGAAGAACGTTTACCCTTAAAACTGTATTAATTTTTAGGGGCGCCTGGGTGGCTCAGTTGTTAAGCATCTGCCTTCGGCTCAGGTCATGGTCCCAGGGTCTTGGGATCAAGTCCCACATCAGGCTCCCTGCTTGGCGGGAAGCCTGCTTCTCCCTCTCCCACGCCCCCTGCTTCTCCCTCTCCCACTCCCCCTGCTTGTGTTCCCTCTTTCACTGTGTCTCTCTCTGTCAAATAAATAAAATCTTTAAAAAAAACTATATTAATTTTTTTTAAATAAGTATAAACAGTACCCAAAATCTAGCACAGAGGTTTCTTTGTTCTTCCTTCCTTAACAAGAGAGTAAGTCCACTTAATACATTATCATCCATTATTACTTTTCTCAGCACAGCTAAGGATCATGGGCTGAGAGAGATATTAGTGCCATTAAGTATTGCACTTTGATACTACGAGCCCCCAAAATAATGAGAATTATATTCCCCATTGTCCATAATAGTTTATAGGAATTCCTATCTAGAATTGAATGAGAAAATCATCAGACTTATATTGCTTCCTTCCAACACATGTAACTAGTTTAGAAATGGGACTGGCCCTTTCAGACTCATAAGCATATTTAGAATTGAAACAATTT
The DNA here is from genome assembly GCF_004348235.1 of Phoca vitulina. Classification (NCBI taxonomy): domain Eukaryota; kingdom Metazoa; phylum Chordata; class Mammalia; order Carnivora; family Phocidae; genus Phoca; species Phoca vitulina. The sequence goes on from NW_022589707.1 coordinate 75,137,568, forward strand.
TCTGGATTGGGAGCATCACTTGTTTTGCTTTTGTGATTATTGATTACACAACGGCATTCTCTGTGTTTATTCCCCAAATCTGCAAATGTGATTTTTGGCATAGGTGTGGTTCTGTTATGGGCTGAATGTTTGCATATCTCCCAAATTCATAAGTTGAAGCCCTAACCCCCAATGTGATGATATTTGGAGATAAGGGCCTTTGGGAGGTAATTATGGTTAGATGAAGTTATGATAGTGGGGCCCCCTTAATGGAATTAGTGCAGTTATAAGGAGAGAGACCAGAGAACTTGTTCTTTCTGTATACATGAAGAAGAGGTCATGTGAGTACACAGGAAAATGGTGGCCACCTACAGGCCAAGAAGTGAGGCCTCAACAGAAACAACTATGTTGGCACCCTGATCTTGGACTTCCAGCCTCCAAAACTGTGAGAAAATAAATTTCTGTTGTTTAAGCCCCCCAGTCTATGGTGTTTTGGGAGGATGGGCTGAATGGGTGATGGGGCTTAAGGGGGCACTTATGATGAGCACTGGTTTTTATATGTAAGTGATGAATCACAAATTCTACTCCTGAAACCAATATTACACTATATGTTAACTAACTAGATTTTAAATAAAAATTTGGGGAAAAAAGTTCATCCCAGCTAAGTTCAGTTCTCAGTGTGAAACATTCTAATGAGAGTAATGTGTCCTCCTTCCCTGGAATGTATTCGGTGGTTGAAAAAGCACAAAACAGCCAAAGCAAGTGGAAAAGTAGGGTTGTATGGTGTAGATTCCAAATCTTCAGGTTTGGATTTGAGTCCAGAAACCTGCTCTGATCAGCTTTTGAACGAGCTGTGAATCACCCATTATTGTGGAATGAATTATGTTGCCCTAAATTTATATGCTGAAGTGTTAACCCCAGTACCTCAGAATATGACTGTTTTTGGAAACAGGGCCTTAAGGTTAGAAGGACATAAGGGTGGGCCCCTAATCCAATAGAATTGATGCCTTCTAAGAAGAGGAAGAGACACTAGGGATGTGTGTGCACAGAGAAAAGGCCGTGTGAAGACAGACTGAGAAGGTGGCCAACTGCAAGCCAAGGAGAGAGGCCTCAGAAGATGCCAATCCTGCCAACACCTCAATCCTCGCCTTCCAGCCTCCTGCACTGTGAGAAAAGAAATATCTGTTGTTTGAGCCACCCAGTCTGTGGTATTTTGTTATGGCAGTCCTAGCAGACTAACACACATATCCTTTCTCATCCTGCATTGCTAAGCATTAGCACAGGGTTATGTAGAAGAGTGCATCTGAAGACAGACAACTTGGGTTTAAATGCCAGTTGTACCTTCTTCTTGCCTCAATGGCTTTATATGTGAAAAGAGATTACTAGGAACAGCTACCTCATTAAGTCCTGAGAAGATTCATGAAATGGAATCCCATGGAATCCCATAATGCATGAAGGGAAGAGATTCAGAGGAAGATAAAGATTTTGACAAGAGATTATGGAACAGGAAAATGTTGTATGAGTATGAGATCCTTTACTAGAATATTAGATTATTAAGATAAGAATTACATTTTCACGTTTTGGTCTCAGTAACCTAGAACAGTGCCAAGTCCATTTGTAGTATGAAAAATCTATTTAGAACCAAGAGTGAAAGAAAATAGAAAGGAAAGAATGAAGGGAGAAAGAAAGGAAAGAAAGAAAGAACATAAATAGTAATTGTTGGGGATAGGTATGGAGATAGGAAATTGTATAACATGCTCATGCAAGTTATATTGAAATGAGTAAAATATAAAAATGTAAATGAAATTGGGTCCAGAATGTGTAGAACTTTGAAAAACAATGGCAGATGGGCACCTGGGTAGCTCAGTTGGTTAAGAGTCCGACTCCTGATTTTGGCTTAGGTCATGATCTCAGGTTTGTGAGACGGAGCCCTGCATCATACTCACTGGGGAGTCTGCTGGAAATTCTCTTCCTCTCCTTTTGCCCCCCCTACTCTCTCTCTTTCTCTCTAGCTCTCTAAAGTAAATAAATACATCTTAAAAAAAGAAAAACAATGGTAGACAACTAGGGATTTTTAAATTTTAAAAATTTTTTGTATGATATAATAATAAACTATTTTGATGATTATTTTTGTAATTTAATGGATATTGTATTACTATCAAAAGACACCTTTGACTGCCTATTCCTAAAGCAAAACATTATTGAAACATTCCCAATATAGGCATACTTATTTATCTAGTATATACATATCGTACTATAATATTTCATATGTTTTAAAATACATACATAAGTAAAAATTAAAATAACAAGATAAAAGTAACATAAGAAATAGTTCTGGTAATTGTCTCTTACACTGCACTAGCTTGTGATCTTCCCTCAGGATGTGTACATTTCACTTTGGAAATCTTCAAACAGAAGTATTGCCTTTCACACCTTTTTTCTAAACTGTTTTTCTAAATATACCCAGGACAGGCTTCATGCCTTTAAGCTGCTAGAACTTTGTCCATGTCATTTTCCTTTTAAAATTTAAATTTGTCTAGCTGAAGCCCATCTATAAAATGAAACCTGCCCAATGAACCTTGCAGTAAGCGACGTCTCTGTCTTCTGAACAACAGAAAATACTGCTGTATTCAAATATTTGGTACTTAGCATAAACTGTCTTAAATTATGTTATATTAAATGAGTTGCATTGTTTTTGTACATGAATATGCTATATCCTTCCAATGAGATTGCAATCTTTTTTAGGGCAGGGATTTTTTTTTTTTTAAAGATTTTATTTAGTTATTTGACAGAGAGAGACACAGTGAGAGAGGGAACACAAGCAAGGGGGAGTGGGAGAGGGAGAAGCAGGCTTCCCGCGGAGCAGCGAGCCCGATGGCGGGGCTCTATCCCAGGACCCTGGGATCATGACCTGAGCGGAAGGCAGACGCCCAACGACTGAGCCACCCAGGCGGCCCCATAGGGCAGGGATTTTTTTAATGCTTTAAAAAAAAAAAAAATCCATGGAATAGATAACTCAGTGCTTTATTTAATAAAGACGTACTGACTGATTGTGGTGAGCAATAACAGCATTTGTTAACTCTCCTAATACCTTCATTACAGTTGAGGTTCTTTGTTGAAACAGAAACTAACTCAAATGAAGGAAAAGCAAAACAAAAGATAGGAAGAACGCTCTGATTCAAGCATAGGCTTCTCCTGGCAGATCAATCTCATGATTCATTTTATCACTTTCTGCTTTTCTGTCACCCACTGAAGAGCTACATTTTTAGGACAGTGAATGTCATATGCCTATTTTGGGCCACTTGGGCATTCCCTTGATTTTTTAGTCTAATTGATATGCCATTCCCACAAAGAAAGCTTAAAAAGAGACTCCTTACCAAAAAAAGTGGGGGTGGATGCTGAAGAGGTGTCACACACCATATTTCACCAACAGTGATGGTCTACCTAAGATGGTTAAGTCTGAGTTAAAGAAAAATGTCAATGGCTTGCAAAGAGACCTCGACATGCAGAGGTACTTTGGAAAACAGTAGGTGTAGCTGTGAGCTAAAGTTACTAGAAAATTAATCACATTAAATATTTTTATGGGATGTTATGTTGATTTCTTAATAAGACAGAGTAGATTTGCTCTTTTACAATGGGCAGACCTGCTAACTCACCTGGGCAAGTTTTTTTTTAACATTTCTGAATGCAGTTTTATAATTTTTAAAAATGGAGATAATAGTATCAATATATTTAAATTGTTATGAAGATTAATTAATGCATATTTAGTGCTTAACATAATGCTGGGCTATAGTAATTTTTCAACTAATGATAGCAATGACCATTATCATTATAGAGGTAACATATTCATATGATCAATGCATCACATATTTCATGTTTATATTTAAACACCCTTATAACTGGTTTATTTGCATTTGAACCAAACTCACCAGTGATCCCATTTAAACACTAGTTATCTTGAACATGAAATTACTTTTCTTAGAACCAAAACTTAATAAAGAATTAAAAGTTTAAAAAATATTTATCTTTCCCAAACATGCTTTTTTTTTTTTTCTTTTAGTGCAGGGAACTATGGAGCGATATTCATTTCAGACAGCTTATTTCAATGATGTTAAAGAAACTAACAGTTATCAGTTAAGGGTTTGAGAAAGGGCAGAAAATGGATATAGGCAGATCTAGCTATAGTTTCAGTGACTCACTAGTGGAAAAATTACAAATTTTCTGAATGCCAAATAGGAAGATCTCATAAGTTGAAATATTTGTAATGTTTGTAAATATTTGAAGGAGTGAGGGGAATGGAAAGGGACATACTTTTCTTTGAGACATGTATATAAAGTTAAGTTTTTAAAGATCTGAGCTCACAGAGCCCTAACATTAATAATAGGAGGTGTCATACTTCAACTTGATTAAAGTAAATGCTGAAAGAAAAGTTTATTTTTTTAATTCTTTTTATTTTTTTGAAAGAAATGTTTAAATTGGCCAATGTTTCATTTTCTTTTAGGTTGTCCCTGAATGGCCAGAAATTTCATTTATTTCCTCTTTTATTACCAAACAATCAAATTTAAAAGTCTGTTCAGTTTTGACATAACTTTGGGGTCCTTATAGTTCTCTTGTGAATTATGGAAATAGGAAAGAAAATAGGAAAACAGGAAAGAAATATGAATGTATATTTTTTCTCTGTTTCGTATATATAGTCTACCTACTTTAAGATTTTCATGTGTGTCATTATGTGCTGAAGAAGCTTTCCTGGCCTCTTTAGATATGATGTGAATGACAAAATTGGACAGATATTGGAGAAAATAATATATACTGGAGCTTACAAAATCTTTAAAAAGTTTCTCTCTCTCTCTCTCTCTCTCTGATTAAGACATTGTCCGAATCTCATGGCACGGTGGATGCCAGGGGGTCTATCAAATCTTCTAAACTGTTTTGTCATGTCTTTTTCTAAGTTAAATAGAGACCCCAATTCAATAATTCTCAAACTCAAGTGTACATAAAGATTTCATGGTAGGTCTATTTAAAATCCAGACTCTTGTGGTCCATCCCCGGGAGATTCTGATATAGTAAGTCTTCAGAGGGACTTAGGAATTTGCACCATTGTAAAACAGCCCAGATGATTGTGATATTGGTGCTCTAGAGGTCACACTTGAGTAAACACTGCCATAGAAGTTCTAGTTTCTCCCTGATATCACTATCACCTATTATTATTACAGTTACTACTACCACTATTATTGTTATTATTTATCTACTAATAGCTGCTCTTCCAATCAACTCTCCATAATTTTCCAAATGAGAGAGCAGTAATAAGAAGATCCAAAGCATTTTATATTTTACTGTGAATTGATTTTTGTATTTATATTTGAATATGAATATTTGATTTTAGCTGTAGGTCCCAGACCTTCATTCCATTAGCTGTTAGTGGGTGTGCTACAAGAAAAGAATTCCATGGTCAAATAGCTGATATAGTATGTGAAATACTTTGTCTTTTATTAGAGAGTTACAGACACGTGCCAGCATACAGAATTATGTAGCTTTGTTTTAAAAAGTCTTCCCAAGATTCTGACCCTGGAATCTTCCTAGTAAGGGACAACTGTTAATATCTTGCAGAAATTCTTCACAGAGAACTAAGTCCTATCTTGCTTTTTTGCTAACCCTGATATCTTTTTCAGCAATTCAGGCTACTACTTTGGCCTAAAATTGTCATTGGCATGCTTGAAGCTTACATGGAGAAAGATCGGTCAGAAATGGCAGTGTCGACAGCAGCTGAGGACAAGGTGTCTTCCAAACTAAACCCGATTATAGGAACTACAGGATTTTCATATGGTTGAAGATTGTGACAGGTGCAGGCAGTGTAAGATGCCCTCTGAACCCCTCCTTTTGAAAGACTTGGGAATAAAATCAAGTAGCCTTTGTGAGGAAAAAAAAAAAGAATTCAATATTTAGTGGATGAAATTAAAAATATGTAAAGTTACATTTAGTGACTACTAGTGTGGACTGGACTGTGGTCAAATAAGTTTTATAAACATATTTGAAGAAAGGTTCATTATTCATCACAGAGACCTGGAAAACAATGAACAGAAAAAATAATCGTCAATGTACACAGCATTAGATAGAAGACTATTTTGTCAAACACCAGGAGTAATATTGTCTAGCAAGGTTGTGTCTTTTGGGAGAAAGAATGTGTTAGGTTGAAAGAAACCGTTGAGGATCATCTAAATTCCTAGTGCTGATTCCTTGGGTAATAACTAAATTTCTGTTTTAGTTTTTATGTAATTCTGAAATAAACCATATCTTGATCTTGGCAACGTGTGCATTTTGGTCAGAATAAATTCATAATTCTTATTGTAAATGAATAAGTCGGTATTCTGTATTACATTCCAGTTTCTCAATTTATAGTAAGTTAACATCTCTGAGTTGGATCACATCTGAGAAACAATTGATTTTCTGGGTAAAGAAGTTTCAACAAAACCCAGACAGTAATGAAATCACCTTTTAAATGTTACCCTGAGAGATTTTTGGTAGACCATTCCAAAACATCCTGGGCAAACCCCCATCTTTCTATTTGCTTCTCTTCAAAATGCAACATATTCAATATAAAGATTTGTAATGGAACATCAGCCTTGTTTCTAATGAGCGTATTTTTGTTGTTTCAAGAAGTAAATTTAGTTTTTGCTATTTGCGGTCAGCTACGTGTTTGGCAGCCTTTATAGAAGGGATTATTCACTTGAGAATTGGTGTCTTCCTTTATTGCATATTCTCAGAACTCTGGCAAAATAAAGGAATAAAAGGAAGTTACTGAGCAAATATCTTATACTCTCTGCTTAAATCTTGCAAATGTAATTCCCAGGGTCCCTTGTCTAGAATCACTAGGTTAAACTCAGCTCATTCATGCAGTTCCAACGGATATGTGCTGGGACTTAAACAGCATAGCTCAGTTCACTTTAAATGTTCTCCCTGCACCTCATTTCCACCCAATGGAAAAATATGTAGTTACTACAGACAATTGCAATGTGCATTAAAGTGTACATAATTTTTAATAATTCCAATGGTGAGTTCTTTTGTAGGAACTTCGTAAGTGACATAAAAAAGCTTTTTCTGCCTTTCTTCTCCCTCTAGTCCAATATCTGGGATTACATAAAACCTAGAAGGTTTTTAGTACAAGTTACAAAAATATTAACCATTCATATTTCATAGGAATTTGTGAAATCTCCTCACCTAACTACAGAACTGTCTTTATCTTCTCACACATTTCAACTGAAAGACTACTTCATAGTGCTTTACATACACTTAGTCTCTCTTTTGTCAATACTTTTTATTTTGTCTTCTGGTTATTATTTTATTTTTATTTTATATTTTTTAAGACTTTAGTTTGAAGTAATCTCTATACCCAACATGAGGCTCAAACCCACAACCCCAAGACTGAGTCTCTTGTTCCACTGACTAAACCAGCCAGGAGTCCCTGGTTATTATTTTTTTAAAGAGAAATATCTGCCTACTAAATTTCCTGATGTACACATCTGAAAATCGGGCAATGAGACTGTGCTATTCTTATTTCCCTTAGCTGAGTTCATGGTAAAAATCACTAGAGTATTAATCAGTACCAGTAGCACTGAGATTTGTCTATAGAGCAATTTAACCATTATCCTACAGATTTGCTCTGATACTATAATCAGAAAAGCTTTATAGCTATTCCAAGAGGCAGGAGTCTCGACCTCCTCCTACTCCCCACCTGTTCTCTTTGAGGATGACTTATGTCTTATTTCATGTCAAAATGCAAATTTGTTGTCTTCTTACACCATCTTATAAGCAACTAAATTTATGTGGAATGAAAATTAATGTTTGAGTCAACACCTATTTATATATAAGTCTTCAAAAACATATTAAGACAAAAATTTATAATCAGGTAAACTGCTTGTCAGAATTATTTATTTTGGCATAATAAAATAAAACACCTGGGATACTTTGCCAATTGATGATTTTCAAAAATATTTTTTCTTAGTGTCTCATTTAACATGGCTTCATTATCACTGTATGAAATTACTACCCTTTTAAGAAATGAGGGGATATTTAAAAATCAATGGTTAGACCATGCAAATGATTCATGATTCACTTTGAAATGACTCAGGGGACTACCTCTTCAGTTAGTTTTCATATGTGCTTTGATATGTAATTATTTAGTACTTACATCAGGCCAAGTCCTGGGTATGGAGATATGCACTAGAGATATATTAATGGATCATGGTCAAATGGGTTTTAAAAACTACCAGAGGAGTCAGATAATCACACAATTTACACTGTCATTAATTATAAGGTCCCTGGGAAAAAGAGTCTGTTATTTTGTAAAAACCGACAAAGAAGGGTATGATTAGAAATTGGTGCATGATGAGTAAGTGACCTATATGACTTAAAGCTCAGGGAGAGATCCAGGCATGTGGAACCTTTATACCATGTTAATAATCCTAGAGCAAATCCAAGCTATTATAGACTTTTAAGCATGGGGACAATGCAATCTTGCCGGATTTACATATTTTCCCCACATATTGTTATGGGACATTTTCAAACATCAGAAAAGTAGAAATTATTGTGCAGTAAACTCCCAAGCATCCACTACCTTGATTCTTTAACTGTAAATATCTCATCTGTCCAATCATTTAGCCATCTATTGACCCACCTTATCTTTTGAGGCATTTTGAAAATTGAGGTATAAAATAAAATAAGGTGTAAAAATGATCCATCTTATCTTTTGAGGCATTTTAAAAATTGAAGTATAATTTACAACAGAAAATTTTACTCTTTTTGGTACACGTTTTTTTCTTTCTTTTTATTTTTTATTTTTTTTTTTTTTTTGAGAGAGAGAGAGTGCGTGCACACATGAGTGGGGGCAGAGGGAGGGGCAAAGGGAGAAGGAGAGAGAGATTCCCAAGCCGACACCACACTGAGTGTAGAGCCCCACGTGGAGCTCCATCCCATGACCCTGAGACCATGACCTAAGCCAAAATCAAGAGTCAGGTGCCCCACTGACTGATCCACCCAGGTGCCCCTTTAGTATACATTTCTATGAGCTTTGACAAATCCTGGTGTCACATAGCCACCACAATCAAGATATACAGCAGTTTAGTCTTATTTTTTAATGCACTTCAAAGTTTTTTCAGACACCAGCAATCTCACCCTTAAGCACCTCAGCATGCATATTGTAAATTAGAGTTCAAGATTTATTTAATATTATTTATATTTTTAAGGTAAAATGTTATACTGTGAAATACACAAGTGATAACCTTTCTATGAGCATTGACAAATGCATAAGCCTAAACTTCGCAACTGCAAACCCCTATCAAATGGTCTTAAAAGTTCTCATCAGGAGAAAAAAAAACATTGTAACTACATAGCTGATGGATATTAACTGGACTATTATTTTGCAGTATATATAAATATCAAATCATTACACTGTACATCTGAAACTAATATAATGTTATATGTGAAATATACTTCAATAAAAAAAGATGTAGGACATTTCTATTACCCAGATAATTGTTATATGTTCCTTCGCAGTCAACTCCTGTTCCCATTCTCGCCTCCTCATTGGCAGCTAGTGTTCTGAGTTTTTTTTTTAACCATAGATTAGTCTTGCCTATTCTAGAATTTCAGATAAATAGAATCAAAGAATATGTTCCATGTAAGGCTTCTTTCATTCAGCATAACATTTTTTGAGATTCAGACACATTGAGCCTACCAGCAGGTTGTTTTGTTTTGTTTTTTAAATTTCTGAGTAGTATTTTGTTGTATAAATATATGACACTTTATCCCTCCTCCTCTTGGTGGCTGCTTGAGCTGTTTCCAATTTTGGCTTTATAAGCAACCATGGACATTCTTATACAAGGCTTTTAGTAAAATATATATATTTTTCATTACTCTTAAGTGAATATCTAGGATTGGAATTTCTTGGTTATGGGGTAAGTATATGCTTGGTTTTATTATTGTTATTGTTTAATCTAGAGCTTATTCCAAAAGGATTATATTATCTTCTTAATAGTTTCTACAAAGATTCTGTCTATAGGATGGAGAATGGCTTGGAAATAGGTAAAAGTTGATAAGGGAAGACAAATGCAATGTTTGGGCATAATAGGGGTTAGTGGAAAGAGATAAGAATGAATATAATTAAGATATATTTAGGAGATAGAATCAACAAGACTTGGTAGTGGACAGGATTTAGGGGGAGGGAGATGGATTAGTCAAGTTTCAGGCACGAACAAATGGTTCATGGTGGTATAATTGAGCAAGATGAAGAGTTTTAATGGGGCACCGGGTTTGGAGGAAAAGTCCTGAGCTTCATTTTGAACATGTGCACTTTGATGTGGCTATTTTCTCTCTCAGAATAATGATTAGCTAATTTGTGACAATTTATATATTGTCAGAACCAGAAAAAAAAAAAAAAAGTGCAGCCTATTTTGCCAAGCACCAAATGGATTTGTATTTTCCAAATTTACCCTGCCTTTGAACTAAAATACTAAATAGTATATCCTCATGATTTAGCCAAAAAATGGAACACAGATTTATATTATTTCTTCATGTTTAAAGTTATACCATTAAAAATATAACCTATTAAATTCCATTCATTTCAATACCTTTGAGTGTATGACCTGTTTGAAAAAAATCACAGCACTTTTACTGGACAAGGAGATGATTTATTACATAAGACCTAATTAGGATAAATGAGGGATATGATACGGTACAATATTTTCACAGATGGTTGAAATCACTTTGGGGAAAGCTTGGATTCAAGTTCATCTATATAAGCTGCTTAGAATAATTTATGTGGAATTCAAAATAAATAAGTTTACTAGCAGTTTAAAGCATTAAACTTAAAAAAAATAAACACTAATCATAATTCTTGGTGAAGTTACTACAGAACTAAAACTCTTTAACCAATAAAGTAAAAAAAAAAATTAGTCTTTAGAGAGACTTTTTTTAATATACTTTATTTATTTATTTGAGAGAGAGAGACAGCAAGAGAGGGAACACATGCAGGGGGAGTGGGAGAGGGAGAAGCAGGCCTCCCGCTGAGCAGGGAGCCAGATGCGGGGCTCGATCCCAGGACCCTGGGATCATGACCTGAGAGGAAGGCAGACACTTAATGACTGAGCCATCCAGACGCCCCTTTAGAGAGACTTTTAAAGGTCTTTGTAATTCGTGTTTTGTTCAAAAATAATGACTGCCTAATGTTAATGAGGAGTCTAATAGAACTGATTTTAGGTACGATTGTAGCCAGAACACACTCTTTCAATTTAGCTATCCCTGAAATAAGGTAACAATATTTTTAATAATTATGTAAGTACTATATAACAAAAATGATAAACAGACATGTTACATATACAAAAGGAATCTCTAGTAGCCATTGAATCATTAAATGTTTTTATTACTCACAGTTTTATAAATGTTGGGAAAAACAATTCAAAATCTGTATTAGCAGTTCTTAATCTCATGTTATACCACCTAACATAGTTATGTAAAGTAATATGAGTTGTCATTAAATTGTAATTAAAGATTCACATTTCATGCCAAGCTGTCAACAAGCCTCATTTTGCTTAATTATCTACAGATTTTCAGGACCACCTGTTTTCAGGAGGGCTTTTCATTTTGAGGAGGTCAATAAAAGGAAAAGAAAATGAAGACTTTGCCAACCTCTTTGTCTACCATCCATTTGTTCCCGACTGCAGAATGACTCTACCTTCCTTTAAGGCTTGGTATTTCACTCTGACGTAGTGGCCCCAGGCTTTTCCCAGACACGGGCAACATCTGGCTAGAAGCTAGAAAGAAAACTATTTATTTTTTATTTTTTTACAAGTACAGACTTCAACTTTATTAATAAATATATTTATATTTAATCACAAAATGTATATTCTTTTGAAAAATGAAAACAAATACATGTCTAGTCACGGAGGGATGACCCCTTAGCTTCCTAGTGTCCACTGGCAGTAATCACTGTTAAAGTTGAAAATGTAAAGTTCAAAGTGCTTTTTTCTGTCTATCCTTCTCTCGGTCATATTTTTACTGAAAAAGAACTATTTAAACAAATATGACTTAAATCCTGCAAAACCTGATATTTGGTAACAGGAAATTTGTGGGCTTTTTTTTTTTTTTTTTTTTGGCCTTTCAAAGGCTCCTATTTATCTCTCTTACAGCTACATAAAGTTTTTATTCATTAGTGACTCATTGTTTCCTACTTACTATTGCAAGGTCAAGGAACATATGAACATATGAACTTTGATTAGAAAGATGTTTCCTATGATCTACATCAATATATGGAAAATAATGTTCAAAAATAAAGAATACTAAACTGATTATTATTTGTAAGAACTGACAATGAGAGGAGATCCTTGACTTACTTTAAAAAAAATAATCTGCCGTGGCTGTCTAGTTAGCATTTTGTTTTTGTTTGCTAATACACTTAGAGATTCAGTGGCATTTAGAAAGTAAATATTTTACCAACTTGTTAAATCACATATTGTAGTTTTCCTTCACATTTCTGTTTTTTTTTGTAATTTTTTTTAAAGATTTTATTTATTTATTTGAGAGAGAGAGTAAGCAAGAGAGAAAGAGCATGAGCAGGGAAAGGAGCAAAGGGAGAAGGAGAAGCGGGCTCCCCACCGAGCAGAGAGCCTGATGTGGGGCTTGATCCCAGGACCCTGAAATCATGAACTGAACCAAAGGCAGACACTTAACCAGCTGAGCCACCCAGGCACCCTTCCTTCACATTTCTTAAACTGGGCCATTTCTTATGGAAATGCAAGGAAGGACAGCAGTTAAGACTCAGGCTTTAGTGCCAAACTGTGTGGGTTTGAATCCCAGCATTATCATTTTCTGAAAATGACCTTGGGCAATATACTTAATCTCACTCTGATTTGAAATCCTCATCTATAAAATAAAGATAAGACCAACCCCCATATACGTGACACTGTTATGAAGATTAAGGACACGTAAAGTGGTTGTTCCAGGTAAGAGATGAAGTCTTGGCAAGTGATGGAGCTCCAGCGACACACACAGATCCTGGCTGTAGGATCTTGAATTCATCACAGGCATGGGTGGTGGGGAGGAAAGGAGCACCTCCTCAGCCTTCTTATCTGGAAATATTTTTCTTGAGCCACATAACAATTAGAATGGCACATTCAGGGAGGGAAAATGGAGCTCAGCTTGAGATCAAAGGAGAGCTGGGGATAAAGTCTGAAAATGGAGTGGAAAGTGTGTGTCCTCCTGGTTATGAGAATCCACCCAGAACCAAGCAAAAGATTTGGGCTGCTATGGCAAGTGAGTGTATGGGTCAAGGGGCTCACAAAATGAAGGTTATTTTAAAATTATCCACTTTATACCAAACACGCTGCTGAGCACTGGTGAAACAATGCAGAATATGCTAAAGTACTAGGAGTTATCCTGCAGTGGAAGGGATAGACGTATAAACATAATTATAATACAATTTTTCAAATGCAAACACACTAATCTGCAAAAAAAAAAAAAATCTTCAGAGGGTGCCATTAGAATTTATATCATGGGTCATGCATTCAATTTACATATGTTTTCCTCTACATCAGTTTATTAATGAGAAAAACAATGCCTTTAAATAAGAAAAAGAGTTAAAATATGTGACTACATACATGTGGTGTTTAATTTTATGTGGCCAGACATTTCCATGTGGAGAGCAAGACAGCCTTAACATTCCCCTTGGCTTAACAAAACTTTCCCCAGTTTCCTTCCTCACTCTAGGCCTGCCACTTCTTTTCTTAGAGTGCTTACTTTAGAAAACTTAAAATTGTGACTTCTTTCTCTGCCCCTTTGAGATATAGATCTTTTTAAAAGCCTCTTGCCAGTTATAAAAGCCAGGAATGTCTTTCTCAAAGACCTGGGAGCCATCCTTTTCAAATAAAATCAAGGAAGATAACGCCCCTTTGTTCCAGGCTAGGTAGGAACCTACCAAAGGAGAAGAAAATTTACTTTTCCTTTGGGTAAGCTACTTAGGAAATACAGATGACTTATGGTTCCCTCATCTCATATCCTAAAAACCCTGCCCCCTTTGTCTCAGAGATGAGTGTCGACGCTTGGTCTGTGCTCTTTCCTCCATCATTAGCAAAAATATTAACAAAATCAACTTCTGGGGCGCCTGGGTGGCTCAATCTGTTAAGCGGCTGCCTTCAGCTCAGGTCATGATCCCAGGGTCCTGGGATCGAGCCCCACGTTGGGCTCCCTGATCAGCGGGGAGTTTACTACTGCCTCTCCCTCGGCTTGTGCTCTCTCTCTCTGTCAAATAAATAAATAAATAAATAAAATCTTAAAAAAACAACCAAAACAAAAAAACAAAATCAACTTCTGTTTGCTCATCTTGTCCAATGAGATTTTTCCTTTAACAGTGGCCAATACATTTTGTCAATATTTCTTTCAGAATTTCTTAAATTTTATTAAACCATATTTAATTTGCCTATCTTTTGGATACTGTTCTATGTGCTTCTTCTTCCTTTTTTTTTTTTTCTTTTAAGTAGGCTCCATGCTCAGCATGGGGCCCAATGTGGGACTCAAACCTTACAACCCTGAGATCAGGAACTGAGCTGAAATCAAGAGCCAGATGCCCAACCAACCAAGCCACTCAGGTGGCCCATCTTCCCCTTTTTTTTCCGGATGAAGAAAGAATTCCTCTCTTCTGAAAAATCCATATTTCCACGTGTGCTCTGATTTCTACCCCCTCACTTTTTTAAGGACTTTGTTCCTCAGTCATTCATCATCTTTCCTGCAACACTGATGCCACTATATATATAGAATTTTGCAAACAACCTATAAATGTGCTTTAGTATCTTCTGCTTCTAAAAAAAAAAAAAAAATCCTCTCTTGACTGCCACTAGGGTTTTCTTGTTTCACCATTCACAAAACAAACTTCTCAAGAGTTGTCTACACATCGAATCCATTTATTGACCTCCCATTCATTCTTCAGCCTATTTATAACTGACTTCTGCCATCTAAAACTATTGTCCAGATCAGCAGTGATCTCCCTCATATAAAATCCAACGGAAACTTGTCAGCTGCTTTTGACCCAATTGGGCAAATTTTCCATCTGGAGATGGAAGGTTCTTCTCTAATTTAAATTCTACCTTAGCACATTCATTTCCATGTCTTCAAATACTATTTCATATGCACAGTCCAACACTCTCTTTTGGACTCAATATCCATCTGATGTCTTATTAGCCAAACAGTTGTATTTAGATGTGTTACAAATATCTTAAATATAAGATATCCAGAATCAAACTTTTTATTTCTACCTTCAATCCTTTCTTCAAATATTTTTCTCTCAAGCCTATTCTTTTCCAAGAATGACAATACCATTTCCATAGTTTCTCAAGCTAGAAGCTTGGGATTCATTCTCAATTATTCCCACACCATCCTTATGCTCAATCCAGTCCACAATGCCTGTTAATTAATACTTTTGAAGTATATTTCAAATCTGTCCACCTCTCTCTATTAACAAATTCTAGTGCAAGCCATCATTTCTGAGCCATTTTTCACAATTTCCGACTTCTAATCAGCTCAATTAATTTTCATATAGTGATCACACTGACATTTTTAAAACAAACTTGATCATTTTATTTCTCTGCTTTAAATTTTTCAATGGCTCTTGCTTATATTTAGAATTGCCTGTACATTCCTATAGAGGCCTATAAAGCACGTCCTGCTCCCCACCTCCAACAGAATAAAAGCTAATTTCCCAATTTCATTTCTCATTTTTTTTCATTTCCCCATGATCACCATGTGTCAGCTGTCTTGTTCTCTGTTCTTTTAGTTCCTATGCTCACCCCCAGGGCCTTTACACATCTTCTTATTCAAATCACTCCTCCTCACACGCCTCCTCACCGTACCATTAGAAGTTATACATCTCTCTATGTAGTTGTCCCAGTCAGTTTTATCTAAACTAGTTCTCCCTATACTTACTATCATAAAAAAATTGTTCATTTTCTTTATATCATGTATCTGTGATTATTATCTTTCTGTTTGTTTTGTTTGTTGCCTGCCTTCCTCACAAACCTGAATTGTCATGAGGTTCGGGACTATGTCTTCTTTGTTACAGAGTGTATCACTACTGTGCTGCCCAATACATTGAAGATGCTCAAAACATTTCTTGGTTGAATGAATACTCCTGTCAGAAATCCCTTTCTGGCTCTGTGTCGGTGAATTTTGCATATATGTGTGTGACCTAAATGGACTCACGTTGAGAGGATACAAACATTAGTTCAGAATGTTCTTGGTAGTTCTTTGACATTTTAAAATCACTGTAAGGCAAGGAATGCCTTTTTCTAAAGTAGTTTCTGCCTTTAGTGCTCTTTAAAATTTGTGCCCAACCAAGCAAGTTCTTTGAAGAGTACATTTTATAAAATTACCCTCACTGAATGCAAGTGGGCAAGGGATGGGCCGCATTTGGCTGCTCTTCGACAGTAATACTGTTTCCTGTCTACTTGAGATCACAGCGGAGGCACATTCACAGCCACCACGACTCAGTGCTGCTCTTGGCACTACTGAGATCATGAACAATAAAGAGACAGAGTCAGAGCCTCCCCAGAAAGGACAGGAAACCTGAGATCGTCTCAGTCAGCACAACTCTTGGAAATTGTTCCCCTGGAGAAAGTGGATGCTCAGGAAGACAAATTAGTTATTAGAAGAGCTTTGCTGTGAAACACATGTTTGAGTGTATTTACATGCACTTAAATGTTCCAACAAACATAAGCCCGCTAAATAGCTGAGTTGTATCTGAAATCAATTTTATTAAGTATTCAACATTGTGATAATCTATGATCGAACTATCAGCTTCATGAAAATTCTTATTCTTATTTTTTTTTTAGGGTGAGTTGTTCTTTTATCTTGCATGCGGCTGAAATGGAGTGGTTTTCTATAATTGCTCACAGAATTGAATAGGTTTTGAGCAATAATAATTAATGCATTAGGTTAAGAAAAACCATGTATAATTATTCTGACTTGAAATTTTATTCCCATTTTTGATTGTATGGCTTGGTGAACATATATGAGCTGAAGGTGAGAAAGTTGTATGTGGCTGGTTTTATGTTTGCTTCTCAAAATAAGTATTACCCTCAGATTAGATTTTCAATACTCAAATGGTTTGAAATGAATCCTATAAACTCAGAATAAGTAAATGTCTTATTTTGTGTAAAGCTTTTCTTAAACTCCAGATCTGAGTTAGGCATTGATTTCTCTGTGTCTCATAATGATTTGGACATGTATGCTTTATTGTTATGTTTAGTCCTTCATTTGTTTTATAAGACCCAAAGCAGGAAGAATAACTTTTACTTGTAGGTTTTTCCTGCATAAAACAGATGCTAAATGAAATTTTAAAATTTAATGATGGTTGAATAATATTTCCACAAAGAAGATTTTTACTTTTAAAAATTCATTGTATGCAATAATACATACATTTCTAACTGCAGTGCATTAATATGTAAGGTTAAGAAACTGAAATTTGGAAAACCTCAAATCATGTAAAGGGATAATTTATATAAAAATCAACAAAGTTCAGAAAATTTAAAGCATAAGCAATGAAAGATAAAATAATGACTATACACATAAAGACGCACATTATATTTATATATCAGACTGGTAATTTTTTTTATAGAGAGAGAGAGCGAGCACACAGGTGGTGTTGGTGGGGAGGGACAGAGAGGGAGAGAGAGAAAGAGAGAGAGAAATCTTAAGTAGTCTCCAAGCCTAGCATGGAGCCTGATGTTGGGCTCGATCTCAGGACACTGAGATCATGACCTGAGCCCAAATCAAGAGTCAGATGATTAACCAACTGAGTCACCCAGGTGCCCTGTAATTTTTTAATAATAGAAATACATGCTAGAGAGACTATAGTGAAAGAGCTATTACTATACTCAGTTGATAGAAATACATATTTTTTCAACCATTTTTAAAAGTAATTGAGAATTATGTAATAAAAATTTATCAGTGATAAGCACAAAGATTATTGTTCCAAGATATTCATAGTATTTGTTATAGTAAATCCTACTGAATGGGGGGGAAAACTTAAGTAGCCAAAATAAGAATTCAGACGTTCTAAAGTAGATTTTGCACAATTATTAGTATTATGTTTTCAAATAATTTTAAAGGCAGGCAATACTCATAAGTTAAAGTTAATTTTAATATGAACTATATACAATTATGCATGTGTGTGTGTGTGTGTATTGGTACAGTTTCTAAAAAAAAATTATATAAACACAAAACCTTCTAGTTCAAAATTGCAGAATAATTTTTTTTTTAATTTATCACTGCTCCACTACAGTAATTTTTAAATGAAAGTAAAGGAAACAAAAGAAAATAAAATATAAACTCAAAAGACAAAGGAAACAAGAGAAGGAAAGACACATGAAAAATACTGTGAGATGGAGAAGATTTGGATAAAACTGAACTTTGGGCAATATGACAAATTGCTCAGAGGGACCTTTCTATAATAGAACAATTAAGTCCTTGATATGATATAGTCTTTTTCAATGGATTGCTGAATTTCTTCAAGGAAAACTATCCTCCCTTCTTGGGAAAACAAACAAAAATAAAAACAGCAAAAAAACAAAACCAAAGGGGCACCTGGGTGGCTCAGTCTGTTAAGGGTCTGCCTTCGGCTCAGGTCATGATAACAGGGTCCTGGGATCGAGCCCTACATCAGGTTCCCTGCTCAGCGGGAAGCCTGCTTCTCCCTCTCACACTCCCCGTGCTTGTGTTCCCTCTCTCTCTGTCTCTCTCTCTGTCAATAAATAAATTAAAAAAAAAATCTTTAGAACAAAACAAAAATCAGTGATCTGGGGCTGAGATTGGGAGCAATGAGTAGATTAGAAAAGCAAAGGTTCCATAAGGTTGGAAGCTGCTATCAACACTGAATTAGATGCTGGGCCTTGAGCAATGGTGAAATCGTTGAACAGGGGCGCCTGGGTGGCTCAGTTGGTTAAGCGACTGCCTTCGGCTCAGGTCATGATCCTGGAGTCCCTGCATCGAGTCCCGCGTCGGGCTCCCTGCTCGGCAGGGAGTCTGCTTCTCCCTCTGACCCTCCCCCCTCTTATGTGTTCGCTCTCTCTCATTCTCTCTCTCTCTCAAATAAATAAATAAAATCTTTAAAAAAAAAAAAAGAAATCATTGAACAAATATTCTTCTCTCATACTAAGGTGGGACCTTTGGGGAGCTGTACAGTCATCCCAGATTGGTGGCATTCCCTGGTTCCTGTCAGAAGCAAAAGCCTCAATTTAAGGATAAGATTTCTGGGGCACCTGGCTGGCTCAGTCAGTAGAGCATGTGACTCTTGATCTTGGGGTTGTAGGTTTGAGGGCCACACTGGAGGTAGAGATTACTTTAAAAAAAGAAACAAACTTTAAAAAAGAAAGATTTCACGACCCAGCAACTGCACTACTGGGTATTTGCCCCAGAGATATAGATGTAGTGAAAAGAAGGGGCACATGCACCCCAATGTTCATAGCAGCAATGTCCATGATAGCCAAACTGTGGAAGGAGCCGAGATGCCCTTCAACAAACAGACGAACGGATAAAGAAGATGTGGTCCATATATACAATGGAATATTACTCAGCCATCAGAAAGAATACCCACCATTTGCATCGGCATGGATGGAAAGGAGGGGATTACGCTAAGTGAAATAAATCAAGCAGAAAAAGACAATTATCATATGGTTTCACTCATATGTGGAACAAAAGGAATAGCAGGGAGGACCATAAGGGAAGGGAAAGAAAACTGAAGGGGAAGAAATCAGAGAGGGAGACAAACCATGAGGGACTCCGCGAAACAAACTGAGGGTTAGAGAAGGGAGTGGGGTGGGGGGATGGGGTAGCCAGGTGATGGGTATTAAGGAGGGCACGTGTGGTGATGAGGACTGGGTGTTATATGCAACTGATGAATCGTTGAACACTACATCAAAAAGTAATGATGTACTGTATGCTGGCTAATTGAACATAATAATAAAAAAAAGTGACAAGCAAATGTAAAAAAAAAAAGATTTCTGTAGATCTGGTCATCCAATAAGCTAATAATTAAAAACCACCAACTACAGGAAGAGGCAAGCCACAAGTAGGAGTCAGAAGAGGAATATTAAATAACAGATTTACTCTCACACACTACATATGTTGAAATTTACAGCTACAGAATATAGAACAAAAAAACTAGGAAGTGTTTAAATAAACAAAAGATGGAATCACAAAGATTAGAAGAAAATCAGGTATCATCAGGCAGTGAAAAGATAACTAAATGGAAATGCAAAACACTACTGTTGATACTACAAACCTAAAGAATGGGTTAAAAAGTGTATTTAATTCAGCCAAAGAGGGAATTCTTGACCAGAAGATATAATTTGAATAAATTAACCAGAATTGTAACCTAGAGAAATAAAGTTATGGGAAACATTGAAAAGAAATTAAAATACATAAAGAAATGATGTGGGGCGCCTGGGTGGTTCAGTCGGTTAAGCGTTGGACTCTATCTCAGGTTTATGAGATTAAGCCCCAAGTCGGGGTCCGTGCTGGGCTTGGAGGCTGCTTAAGATTCTCGTTCTCCCTCTTCCTCTGCTTCCTCTCCCTGCCCGCTTCAAGTGCCCTCTCTTAAAAAAAAAAAAAAAAAAGAATTGAATGAGAAGGTCTAACAGGACTTTAGTAAGAATATACAGAATGGTTTTCAGTTCTGACCAAATGGACTAGGCTCACTACAACTTGTGCTTCTCTCTAATTCTAATGAAAAACTCTGGATAAACTACAAAAAGGAATTACCTAGAGACTCTGAAAAATAAAATCAGGCAGATTGGAAAGGGGAACTCAAACTTGGAGGAGCAACCCACATGGACACAAGTCCCCTATTTTTTTTTTTTTTTTAATTTTCTCATGGCTTTGCATAGATACAGAGCTTAAAGCAAACAAATTTGTTATCTCACAGTTCTGTAAATCAGAAATTTTGGAATGAGAGTGCTGGATGCTCTGTTTCACTGGACTAAAATCAATGTGTTTGCCAGTGTGGGCTTTTATCTGGAAGCTCTGGAGTAGGATCCTCCTAGTGCTTTATTTCAGACTTCCTCTTCTGCTTTTAAGGGCTCCTGTGATTTCATGGACCCATCTAAATAATTCAAAATAGTGTAGCCATTTAAGGTCATGTAATTAGTAACCTTAATTACATCTCACAGTTTCCAGGGATTAGAGCATGGGGTCTTTGGGAAGCCATTTTACAACTCAGTTTCTCACACTGCACAGAACCATTAAAACATGATTCTTCTTCTATTCTCTGAGCTTGTATATAAGGTTATAATTAGCTGTTTCTTAAATATTTGATATAGCTCACCTGTAATGTATTCCTAACCCTGTCTTTGCTTAGTGGGAAGGCTTTAAACTATTAAGTTTCTTTAAAATTAAAGGGTTAATTCAAAGTTCCTATTTCTTCTTGAATAATTTTGGGAATTTATATTTTTCTAGCAATGTATGCATTTCTTCTAACTTCTAACTATTTTGTACAAATATTTTATTATATTACTGAATTATCTTTCTGTTGTATCTGTTGTTACTTTATTCATTACTAGTATATTGTTCTATTTATTCATTATTAATACATTATATGGTTTAAGATATTTATCTCTTTTCCTAATCTATTTTGAGGTACTTTTCAAAGTTTAGATTTTTAAAAAATTTTTCTGTCACATTTAAAAAATATAATATGTCCCTGATGTATATTTTTTGGCGTTTGAATATAGAAATGATAAGTAGCTATTAGACTAACGTTAACTGTGTTGTTTAAATATTTCTATCCTTGCTGATATTTGTAAAAACAGACTTAGTCATTTGTATCTTAAAAAAAAAAGTTCATTAAAATCTTCTGCTATTAGGAATATCTCAAATTTTCCTTGTAGCACTTCTAACTTAAAGTATTTTGAAATCATTTTATCATACATAACATACGACATTTTCCTTCTCAGACCTTCTAGTAATAAGTTACCCTTCCTTTTGCTATCTCATAATAATTTAAGGCTCAGAATAAATCTAATAAAATTGGGACCAAAGACTTTTTTTTAATTGAGTTCCCCTATTTTTTTTTTTTTTTAAGATTTTATTTATTTATTTGACAGAGAAAGTGAGAAAGCACAAGCAGGGGGTCAGCAGAGGGAGAGAGAGAAGCAGACTCCCCGCAGAGCAGGTAGCCCAATGCGGGGCTCGATCCCAGGATACTGGGATCATGACCCAAGCCGAAGGCAGATACCCAACTGACTGAGCCACCCAGGCACCCCAATATATTTCTGTTTTATATAATTTTGTTTTCAACATTTTTTCCTTTTGTTTCAATCATGCATATTGCATATATCACATGGATATTTTTCTTAAAATTCTGTATATAATTTTTGTTGATTAACTGAAGAGTTTAGCCCAATTATACAGGTCATAACTATTCATGTAATATGGGAGTTTATATTTCTTTTTCCTGCTTTTTCTGTTTTCTCTCTTTTTCTACTTTTTTGGATTAATCATGTTTTTAATCCATTTATTTATTTTAATACTTTAGAAGCTATAGGATCTATTTCTGTTCTTCAAGTGATTACCCCAGAAATTTTTGCATGAATATTTAACTTAGCAAAGACTTACATTAGTCAATATCTTTACCCCCATGGATTTGCTCTTTCTTCTTTCATTCCCAGCTCAGAAAGACTTTATGAAGGATCGTTCATAATTTATTAACAATTTTGGCAATTTTTGCTGGGAAGGGTTTTTATAATTTGCTGGAAGCATAGCCCCCAAGGCAATAGTTTTTATTGTGAAAGAAATCCTCATTTAAAACTTGTTATTATATAACTTGTTGAGACAGACATTTTAACAAATAATAAAAAAGGATTGTGAACCAGGTAATACATTTGAAAAACTGAATGAAATGGAAAAGTCCTAGAAAGATATAAAATGCCAATAATGCACCAAGAAGAAATAGAAAATGTGATTAGATAAATAAAATTTAAGAAGTTGAGGTAAAATCAGAATGCTTTACAGATAAATTCTAACAAAAATTTAAGGAATAACTAATTATATATTACACAATTTATTTTGGAAAAATATTTCTACTATCAAATTCCTATCATATATTAATTTGTTTTTTATTTTAATCACTTTATTTTAGGTCAGTGCCTTATATTTGGAGATTTTTAAAAACCTATCTGAAAGTCTCTGTCTTCTATGAGTACAGATAATAAATTTGTAGTTAAAAAAAAAAGAAAACACATTTGTTAATGGTCCTACTTCTTCCAGCTTTGGAACAAATTATTTTACAAAATTAAGGCTATTCCAGATATTTATCCACTTTCTAACAAATATTCCTTGCTCTGTGATCATATTTTATAATTGTTAAAAAAAAGGGGCATGTGCTCAATGAATCTTCTCATCCACTTAATGTTGTAACAAATTTATCATCTTGGTTCACAAAGATGATCTGATCAAAGTTATTTATAGTATTTTTGAGATTTTCTATGGTGGACATTAGTACATTCTGAAATCATGGGTACCAGGATGTGGATGCTGATCTTTGTGGTCCTGATCAGTTACATGTTGAAGCTGACCCAGAAGTGGGTTTTGAGGGAAATCTTGGTTTTGATATTGTCATGCTGGCTGAGTAAAAAGAAATTTGAAATTTACCTTTTCTCCTTGTTCTATGGGCCAGTTGAAATAGCATTGTAAACTTCTGTTTTCTGAAGGATCAATATGGTTTTACCTAGCTAGTCCATTTTGGGGGGGTAACTTCCAAACATGTGTGAATGATTCAATAACCCTTGTTCTATTTAAAGTTTCTTCATTTATATTTGCTGGGAAAAATTACCAATTCTACCTAGTTTGCAACTGTTTTGTACAATTTTTGTAGAATGACTAAAGTATTGTCAGATTATTTTAAATATTTCATAAATAGATAGTTATTTCCTTATTACTGTTTTTTAAAAGTTAACACACTTTATGTTTTTGAGCAGTTTTAGGATGACAGAAAAATTGAGCATATGCAGAATTTCCATATATCCTTCCCCCAAACAGAACCCCACACTATTAACATCTTGAATTAATGTGCTACATTCATTAGAGTTAATGAGCCAATATTGATACATTATTGTTAACCAAACTCCATGATTTACATTAGGGTTCACACTTGGTGTTGCACATTCTACTGAGTTCGATAAATACACAGGGGTCACAGGTGATTTCTTCTCCTTTTTATTATTACGTTAACTAGAAGTCAATTTATTTTATTAGTTTATATAATAAACTGCTTTTTATTTTATTTATTAGTTCTACCACTTTTCTGTTTTCTAATTCTTCATTCATGTTTGTCATTGTTAAATTCTTCTGATACCTTTCCTTACAATATTTTCTGCTTCCTTCTATTGAATAGTCAAGTGGATTCTTTTATATTCTTTGTTAGTAATGGAGCCACTAGGTCAATATATTTTCATCTGAGCACTTTTTAACTATGCCACAAGTTCTGATATACAGTATATTCCTTATAGTTGTTTTTATTTATTATGCCATTTGTTTCTATTTTTTATTTAGTTCACTGTAACATAAATGTGGTCTAATATTATCTCAACTTTTTGACATTAGGTGAAATTTTATTTGTGACTTATAATGTAGTCAATTTTTTGTTAATGTGCCTGCACGCTTGCAGAAAATGTAAATTATTACTTTCCAATATATAAAATTTGGCTTTGCTATTTGATTCAATGTGGAAGTCATTTTCATTAATTATTCTTTTTTTTTAAAGATTTTATTTATTTGACAGTGAGAGAGCGTGAGCATGAGCGGGGGGAGGGACTTAGGGAAAAGCAGACTCTCCACTGAGCAGGGAGCCCGATGTGGGGCTCGATCCCAGGACACAGGGATCATGACCTGAGCCGAAGGCAGACGCTTAACTGACTGAGCCACCCAGGCGCTCCATTAATTATTCTTTTATTGTAATGATGGAAATACTTTCTCTTAGGTCTGTTGTCATTTTTTGTTAGAGTTTTCGTATTGGATGCTTCTTTTTTCTTTCTTCAACATTTTTATTATTAATGTTTATTAGTAATAATGTTTATTACTAATGTTTGCTTTCCCACTTTTTGGCCTTCCCACTGTTTTATGTTCATACTTAAATTAATTCGATTTTATTCAGTCTTTACCATACTTCCATTACCATGTTTTTTTCCCTTTTTCTCTTTCTTTTATTTTGGCTGGAATTCCTTATTGGTTATTATTGCCAAAAAGGGTTATATTTGTGGATGCTGTATTCCCTGGATTATTCTGCACTTGAAATTGCTGAAGTAAGTAGAAAGGCAGATGTAGGACATGCTTCAATAGCGGCTACGTAGTAATTTTTCCATTTATCATCTTTACACTTGTGTATGGGGATACCTACAACTGCTCTGGGTTTCATATCTACATAAAATTATAATGTCCAGAGGACGAGGGACAGCTTTCTTCTCTTTCAGCAGCAGTCTCTCAGGAGAAAGAAAACATTCCCCAAATATTCCTATGAAACTCATTGCATGTCATTGATTCAAATTGTGTGACATGCCCATGGCTGAGCCAGTCGGGGTTACTAGGAGAAGAGCATGTGATAATTGCATAGAACAGATTTACTGAACCCATCACTGAGAAGGTAATAACACTGACTTCCACCAATATGGGAGCTACACAGGGAAGCATGCTTACTTAGAAAGAAATACAAGACACAATTTGGAAATAGGGAAATGGATGCTGGTTAGGGAACTAGCAATAGCTCCATAGTATTTTCTTTTTGATTATTACTATGCTTTGAAGGGGAGCATTCATTCTGCCCCAGCCATTAATTGAAGTTTAGTGTTGGAGATAGATCAGGGGACTATGCAGAGTCAGCAGGGAGCTTGGATTCAGATATAATATTCTGATCATTTTCTCACTACCTCTACCAGGTAATCTGCCCTTGGGAGAGTGTCTCTTCTTTTTCTCTTAGAGGTCCATGTCACCTTGCTTTGGGGTGAGCAGGTAGTTGGTGGTCTGGTATATGATGTGACTGTATGTGCTTGTGTGTTTTGTTTTAGCATTTATTCCCACCCATGTGACTGTCATTCACAGCTGCAAAGTTGGTTGCACGCCTTTCTCCTCTGCTCTGCCACAATGCCAACTCTGCCAGCAGTTGAAAAGAGACTGTATCTTTAATATTTTTGTTCATTTCACATCCTTTAATAGGCTACCATCTTGAATATGGTTCAGGTACAGTCCTAAGTTTCATGTACTATGTGCCCCATGGCCTTATGCTATGGAGTAAGTGACTGCTGATTTGGTAATTCAGTTAGATTCAAAGTATGGGATGGGGCTATTATACTGAAATTTTCTAATTTTCCAATTTTTTCCAGTGTGTGTATTAGTTTCTAGGAAACCCACTATTTAATACTAGGTCAAATTTAAATTATGGAAGTATCTTAACTAAATTATGGTTCCCCTGCACTTCCTTTAATGGCAAAGTAATGCTTCTAAACTGAACTAACTCATCTAAAAGCCATGCATTAGGATCCTGAGTGTTGAATGAGGAATGGTACACATAGGTGCCTATGCTTCCAAACTTTTCCCATTTTACTTAAGATCCCCAAATTGCAGGAACTATTAAGGACATTTTCTGTGAGATACCTTATATTCATTTCTTCTAAATTTTAAAAAGAAAAATGTACATAAAAATTCAAGAGTTTTTCCAAAAGTGAAATGAGCTAATTTAGAGTGATGTCTGAGGAGAGTAAAAACTTTCTTTGTGAAAATAACTTTATGCAAAAAATACTTACATGAAATATTTTTAAATATGTTACAAATATATGAAGAAGAGTTGTCATATAAGGAAAGAGTAATTTTATAATGCTTGGATTAATTTTCCCAAAGCATTATTTCACTTACATGTTTAATTCTGCAGTAGTTTTCAGGCATTTGAAAGGGTTCAAGCAGTGAACAAAGTAGATCATCACCATGTTATTCTATTTAGAAGGTTCATCCATCTGACCTCATGTAATTTTTCTAGAGAGGCCTATATCAAGCAGAGGTGTATTATCTAACATTATATGTTAGTTAGATGATTTGGATCAACATGTCATAAATGGCTAAAGAATAACTAATGTCTAGGTGGTTGTTGAAAAACTCTGGTTAAATAAAATACCGAGGATTTTGGCAAATGCAAAACAATAAATATCACCAAAGACTCAAGGTGGCACTTTATTCTAGAATTTGGTATAAGCTACATTTTACTATTTACTCAGACATGTTTCAGTAATTAACTGAAACTTTTCAAGGAACTTCTACTGCAGGACAAAAGTACTTTATCTGTATTTTATCCAATATTTTATCTGTGGGTGCTGGGGTGGCTCAGTCCTTGAGCGTCTGCCTTCAGCTCAGGTCATGATCCCGGGGTCCTGGGATCCAGCCCCGCATCAGGCTCCCTGCTTGGTGGGAAGCCTGCTTCTCCCTCTCCCAGTCCCCCTGCTTGTGTTCCTGTTCTCACTATCTCTCTCTCTCTCTGTCAAATTAATAGATAAAATCTTAGGGATAAAAAAAAGTACTTTATCTGTAAAGGCTAAGTAATAATTAGTTTAATGCCTAGGGTATAAATAGTGAGGTACGCTTCTAATTGCAGGATATTGACAAGTTATTCACACCTTTCTAGATTTTTTAATTAATATTTTATTTGTAGTTTTGTGAAAAGAGTGTGAGTGTGTACATATCTTCAGGCACATTGCTTTTTAAGGGAATATGAACAGAAACAGATTGTGTGCCTATTATATAACTTTATAAGCTTGAAAAGATTATAACCATAGTTTTTGTGATGTTTTTTGGTGTTTTATTGGCAGCAGGTTTTCTATGAGGTAAGAAACGGTATTCTAACTTTCTAAAATAACTGCTAAATCTATTGATACAAAAGTGAGCGCTCAAATCTACTATTATTAGATTGATGGTCACACTTGTCTGTAGTACAGTTTCATGAAAACAGAATTTATTTTAAAAAGATAGAAACCCTTTTTTATTCTAGAGAACAAAAAGGAAAGGTCTTCAAAGGAAAACCCAATCTAGACTCTAGGCCATTTTTGTATAGCATTACCTTATGGATAGTAACAAAACATACTTGTTCTCTATTTTCCTATCTTCTCTCTAAACAGTCGTCTTGAAACCTTAGGTTTTCTTTCATAACAACAGACTTGGGGTGCTCCTTCAGTGTTCCTGGACACTGAGCCACAATATTATGTTTTCATCCCAAATCCAAAGCCAGCCCCCTAACAATCTATTTTGCCATCTACAGCCTGTCTCCTTCCAAATGCCTCCAAGCTCCCCCAGATGGCATTGGCCGACTCTCACCTGTAAGCTTTTCTCTATTGCATCAAACTGTGTTAGGTGTCTTCTTCTCTCCTTTTCTATAATGTCTTGGAGATATGTTCCTTTGAATTCACCAACTAAACATATTCTATTAATGAACCCTGGTAAGCTTTTTCTTTCAATACAAGAAATTTCTAGTTATGTTAACAACCAACATGCATGTAATACCCTCTTCCCACAATTTCTCCTTTATGCTTGGTGAGTCCCTATTCATCCTACAAAATCCAGCTTAAATAGGATCTCCTGTACTTAGTAACCAAAGATATTTGTAGTTATTTTTCCACATGTCCCTAACATTTGTTCATTACTCATCACATTTTATAAATTTATTCAGTTTTTTTTCACATTTCAATTTTATTTGTTTTACTTACAAAAAGTATACAGGTTCACCTTTTAAAAAAATCAAATACTGCTCAAAAAAAATTCACTGAGTTATCTCCTTACTGATGCTGTTTTGTAGAGTAAGTCCCATATATAGGCACTATCTCAATAGAAAACCAATTCCTCACTAACAAGGACAGAAACAAAACAAACTACGAGTCCTTTCATTAAGGTACTTAAAGTATTTTATCCAATATGTTGTGATATAATGATGTAAATGGGTTATCTCCTATATTTATATTCTATAAGTACTTTATACTATGTCTAACAGATAATAGTTGCTCAATAGGTATGAAATATTATCCTAAATCACAGGGTTTTTAAAGTTTTAATATGGTTGGTATTTTAAAGCTTGAAAAAAACCATACTATGTTCAACTGGCTAGTTTCCATGCAGTATCAATTATTTAGATACAAGCACTCAGCATTATTATTATTATTTCCTTAAAAGATAATATGACATGCTAGGAAACTGAAGATATTATCTGGAGGTAAATATCATTGAATAATCTCAACTCTTTAGAAAAACTCAGCTGGATTTTGTAAATAATATTTCAGTAGTCAATGTTTGGGCATTGTTTTAAGACCTATCATGACTAAAAAAATGAATAGACATTTAGTTTCAAAAAGAAATAAACGGAGTAAAACAAGATCTTTGTGCAAAATTTATTTTGTCATTTTAAAGCTGCCAAGAGGAAGGCAAAATGATTTGTCTCCTCTAAACAATGCCAATTACTGCTTTGCAAACAGAAATGGCAAAATACTCAGGAAACAATTGGGGCTGGATTAATTGCTGGACAACTGCCATCCTTGCTTTATAATCTTTATTCTTTCAGCCATTGTGACTGAATGCTTATTCCTCAAATAGTTTCTGATCATCCATCCCTGTAAAAGTGCAATAGGTTACTGAGTTTTGAAGCTTTCATTTCTATGACTTTGTTAGGAGTTAGTCTTGCATGAATTTTCACAGAGCATTTAGGAATATTTTAACAGGAAAGCTCATTAGAATTGATGAGATCATTATTAAATTTCAAACAGACATGAACCTAAGTGGACAATGGTGGGATGTGTGGAAAGAGATTATGATGTGGAGATCAGAAGTTGGGCTTTATTAGTGTAGACTTCACTGAAAAATGTTGGTTCCCAAATCAGCATCCATTTATTTGTCTTCCCAAAGAGTTTGATCCCTCCTCCATGCAGCTCTTGTGTATCAGGGGGAACTGTTCCCATCCTAGGCTCTCAGAATGGCCTTGATTGGTTTAAGGGCAAGCCCCAGTCATCCTTATATCCATGACCAGTGACTGGCTAATGAAAGTATACATGGCATTATTTGAGGACATATGACCCAATTTGAGTCAAGGAGATACAAGAAAATAGTAGAGGGAGTCTTCTGAGAAAGGATTCTCTTTCTCTTAAATGAGAATTGCCAGAAGAGAAAACATCTTCCCTTGTTCTCTGCACATTGTATACACACTTGAGGCTCTGAACTCAGCAATGTGAGAATAAGTGGAGAGAGTTTCTTACTGATATACATACCACTTTGAAGCAGAGTTTCCCGACCCTTTAGAGGACAGGGATTTCCTTTGAATATACATACGTTTTATTTTATCTACTACTTATATTTAGTTCCTCTTATGAAAAACATTTTAGGGGGATGTGGGGATTGTAACTTTTAATTAAAATCCTCAAATTATCCTTTCATTTTAGTTGATAACCACAATTTTCCTCACACAAGACCTTTTTCACAAGGTTTTTTTCTTTGTATATTGATGTCATTGGACAAATAAAAAATTGATTTGTTTAGTTATGTGGTAGTAGTATTTAAATTGTGTTTTCTTTTTTCTATCTTATGGCCAGTGATATCCATATGTAGGTAGGAATCATGACCCAGGGAATGATATACACACATCATCTTGAAATAATTGGATTTTTTCCTTTTTGATAAAACATTCCTGATATTTGCACCCAAAAGCTTCAGAAAACCTTAATTTGATGTTGTTCAGCACAAGTTTAGGTTTCCCACAAGTACTAGAACTAGTTGAAGGCAGGAAAGAATTTTCATTTCGATATGTATTTTAGTGAGTATCTACTATGGGGTAGACATTGTCTTAAAACTGAAGAAAGAGATAGAAACAAGACAGAAATATTCTTAGCCCTTATGGATAATATGTTCTAATATATCTAGTATGTTCTAATATGTTCACTGAAATGAACAATGAATGTACAGATTAACCCAATAAACTCAGATTCTAGTAAGTGTTATGAGAAAAATAAATGGGGTAGTGGGATAGACCTATAAGTGAAGTGTGAAAGCTTGAGATGGGATAGTCAGAAAGGCCTCTTTAAAGGAAAGAGAGCATCTATGTGAATAGCCAAGGGAAGAGGAACTTTCAGCAGAAACAGGGAAGTAAAATGAACCATGAAATGCGTAAGAGCTTGGCATTTTCAAGGAACTACACATTTTGAAAAGGGAGACAGTATGAGATGAAGTTGAGTTAGGGAAGGGTCAGATATTTGGTTATAACTGCAATGATAAGCCATTAGGAAATGTAAAGTGGAATAAAATGTGATTTATATATTTTTAAAATAGTTACTCTTGCTGTTTTGTGGAGAAGGGATGGAGGACGCAAGAAAAGACAGGGAGCTGCTGTGGAGGCTATCACAAAATCCAAACACAAAATGACAAGTTAGATTTGTATGCTGGAACTGCTACAGCCACTCCTGGAAAACAGCATGGAGGTTCCTCAAAAAGTTAAAAATAGAACCACCCTATACCCAGCAATTGCACTACTAGGTATTAACCTAAAGGATACAAAACTACAAATTCAAAGGGGTACACATACCCCAATGTTTATAGTAGCACTATCAACAATAGCCACATTATGGAAAGAGGCCAAATGCTCATCAACTGATGCATGGATAAAGAAGATGTGGTATATGATACAATGGAATATTACTCAGCCATCAAAAAGACTGAAATCCTCCCATTTGCAATGACCTGGATGGAGCTAGAGTGTATTATGCTAAGCGAAATAAGTCAGTCAGAGAAAGACAAATACCATATGATTTCACTCATATGTAGAATTTAGGAAACAAAACAGATGAACATAAGGGAAAAAAAGAGACAGAGAAAGGCAAACCATAAAATAGATTCTTTTAAAGATGTATTTATTCTAGAGAGACAGAGAAAGAGCAAGAGAGAGAGTGTGGGGGAGGGGAAGAAGGAGAAAATCTTCAAGCAGACTCTCCACTGAGCGAGGAGTCTGATGTGGGGCTCCATCCTACCGCCCATGAGATCATGACCTGAACTGAAACCAAGAGTCAGAAACTTACCCGACTGAGCCACCCAGGTGCCCCAAAATAGACTCTTAACTATAGAGAACACACTGAGGGTTGCTGGAGGGGAGGTGGGGGGGGATGGGCTAAATGGGTGATAGGCATTAATGAGAGCACTTGTGATGAGCACTGGGTGTTATATGTAAGTGATGAATCAATAAATTCTACTCCTGAAACTAATATTACGCTATATGTTAACAATTAGAATTTAAATAAAAACTTGAAACATGAAAAAAAAAAAGATTTGTATGTTGGCATTAGAGAAGGATAGTAGTGATGGAGCAAAAATATACTTTGGAACTAAAGTTTTAGGACTTGCTGATCAACTGGATTGGAGTATACAAGAAAGGGAAAAATTAAGTTTGGGTATGAGAAGGTACATAAAAATAACATTTGTTATACTTAAGATGTCTAATTACTGAAAAAGAGGAAAAAAAAAACAGGTGGTATTTTACTGAGATGATGTTACATTTAGATATCAACTAAGGGAGAACTGGTATCTTTATGATGTTGAGTTCTCTTCTTCATGAACAAGTTGCATCATTCAGCTTGTTCAAGTCTACTTTTGGGCTTTTCAGAAATGTTTCGACTTATCCTCATTTAGATTTTTATATTTTGCAACATTTCATCAAAAGTATTTTTTAAAAATCTGTTTCAGATAGGTTCTTCTAGGGGCGCTTGGGTGGCTCAGTCGGTTAAGCGTCTGCCTTCGGCTCAGGTCATGATCCCAGGGTCCTGGGGTCGAGCCCCACATGGGGGTCCCTGCTCCGTGGGAAGCCTGCTACTCCCTCTCCCACTCCCCCTGCTTGTGTTCCCTCTCTCACTGTGTCTCTCTCTGTCAAATAAATAAATAAAATCTTTAAAAAAATAAAAATAATTAAATTATCACTTTTTTCTCATTATTGCCTGCTTTCATCTTTGTGAACTCCTTTCTTCTGCTCTATCTTTTGGTTACTCACTCCCACCCCCCTCCAATATTTTTATAGGATATTTATCATTTCCACTCTTTCAGTTTTAGTGATATGAATTTTTTTCAATATGAATTTTCCTCTGAATATTATTTTTTATATATTCCAAAAGTTCTAATATGTATTGACATGGGAAACAAAGGCAAAAGAAAAATTGTATTTCCTTACTGCCTACAGCTCATCGACAAGCCCTTGAAGCAGGCAGAGTGACCTTTCTCTAGGAACTCAGCTGCCTCAATGTTAATATTTTGCTAGGGGCAAAAGGCAATCTTAGCTTAACATTATCCCAACTCCCCAGGATCCTGTGAATCTACTTTAACATATAAAAACTCCTTTGGGGGCGCCTGGATGACTCATTCAGTTAAGCATCTGCCTTCAGCTCAGGTGATGATCTCAGGGTCCTGGGATAGAACCCTGTGTCCAGCTCCCTGCTCAGCAGGGAGTCTGCTTCTCCATTTCCCTCTGCCCCTTCCCTCCAACTCGTGCTCTCTCTCTCTCTCAGATAAATAAGTAAAAAATATCTTTAAAAAATTCCTTTGGAAACTTCCTTTATCTCTACCCCCCCCCCCCCGAGATACGTGTTGGCACTCATCCCCCAAGCATATGGCCCACCGATATACATCTGAAGGGTCTCATGACTAAGGTTTTATTAGACAGTAATAAATGACCTTTTCCTAACAATAGCTAGCACCCTCAAGATCCTGGAAACCTTGCTTCCAAAATTCCTTAGAGACTTATGCTATCCTTAACCTCCTCCCAACCTTGATATTTGAAAATTATTGGCTCACATTTTCTTCCCCGTGTAGCTGGTAGACACTGTGCCATTATATTCTTGCAGTTAATGTTCCTCTGAAGGAGTCTGATGCCAATATGATTTTCTTTACTTTGTCAGTGCATTGATTAGGGATGTATAGGTTTTTTTTTTTTTTTTAAAGATTTTATTTATTTATTGAGAGACAAGAGTGGGGGAGGGGCAGAGGGAGAGAATCTCAAGCAGACTCCCCACTGAGTGCAGAGCTGGAGGCAGGGTTCTCACGACCCTGAGATCATGACCTGAGCCAAAACCAAGAGTCAGACACTTGACTGACTGAGCCACCTGGGTGCCCCTCTACTGTCTTTAAACTCTTACGATCTTGGTAAGCTAAGTGTTAATGTTTAGCATCCCAGGGCAACCTTCCCAGGCACACTGTGCACAGTTTCTATATGCAGATTCAGATATTTTAAAAATGAGTACTTATGGTATCCTAATTACAAATACATTAGTTTTGTTTTTGTTGTTGGTGTTATGTTTTATTCTTCATTTTTTTTTTTTCTTTTGGTATTCCTGCTATGTGTACATTGGATTTCCTTTGCTGGTTATGGGCCTTCAATCTTCTTTCTCTTCCCACCTTCTCTGTTTTTCTCCCCAACTCTATTATTTGTTTTTTTTTTTCCTCATTTCTATCCTTTCTATGTTATTTAATGTACTTTAAGTAGTTTCTATTTTCTTTTGGGTACCTTGTAACTTAATTTATAAGTTAATTTTGAATTATTTCCAAGTTTTAACATTCCACATTAACATCCTCTACTATCTACTTCTCATTACCTGACTCTTTTTAAAGTTTGTGACTTTTATTTTTTTAGTGTTCTTTCACATCTACAATTTTTTATTCCATTATTTTTAGTTCTGAGAGAAATCCTGCTTCTAGGAAGATTTGCTTTTATTTGTTTATGGAACTGTTTTGGTCCTTATTTTAGTTTTTGTTTTTTATAGGATGGATGCCATGATTTTATCTTTCCTTTGAATGTCTTATTTTCCTGGAGTATCGAGTAGGAGGATATTTCTTTTTTGTGAGGCACATTAGGAAAGTGGCTTCTTCAAGTTCTCATATCAAGGACTCTGTTTTTGTTGCAAGAAGGGATGGCAGTTTTAATATGTTAAATCACTATTTAGTAGTGGGGTAGCTTGTGTGTATTTTTAGATTCCATTTTGCTATGGTAGGATACTTGTCATCAGCTGCTTCTTTTCCTCTCTTTAAAGCCCGCTGCTGACTCCAAATGAAATCACTGCCGCGGAAATCACACAACATCAGATAATTGAAAGACCCGATGGAACTCCACAGGGTATAGTCACGTAAAACTTTTATGAAGGTAAAGGACACATTGAGCAGGAGAGAGGGAGTGTAGGCACGATGGAGAGGCCAGGATGTACAGTGCAGCCCTCCAGGGTCCTACCTCAGTCACACAGGACATGCTACATGTTTGGTTTATGAACCACCAAGATATGTACAAGATACATCAGTTTCATCTGAACTAAGGTGCAAGTTTACTGAGGAGTCTTTTATACTCTGTTGGTCACACAGCTAAAACGAGGCATTATCACTCATTAAACCAGTTGTAATTATCAGTCTACACATTTTCACTAACCACTGTAGATAACAAGCTAGCACAGCATGTCTCCAGTAGAATTTGACTTTACATACCACATTATAAATCAATAGTTAGTCTATTTCATCCTTTCCTTGGCCAAAGGTTAGCACTAGATTTCCAGGTTTCCCTGGAGATAAGCTTAAAAATACCCACACAAGCTGCAAGGCATCCCTTTTGTTAAACCACTCTCTTCCTAGATATTTTCCTAAAACTGTCTTTCTGAGCCTCTTCTTTTTGTTCGTTTGCCTGTGCTGTAATCTCACAAATCTGAGAAGTACTCTCTGTAGTTTCCACTCAGAGTGGGGTTCTCTGTTTCTGGAGGTGAACCTTTGGTAATATTTCCTGGATTTCATCACTACTGTCCACTACCCACACTTTTGTACAGCTACCACCAGACTTACATAAAATTGTGGACTCTGGTACCACCTCTGGTCTCTGGTACCACCTCTAGTCTCAAATTTACTCATAAATTTGAATTTATAATATTCCCTATTTTCTGGTTATGCTGTAAGTGTAAATTACTGGTGTTTTAATTTCTCTTTTAATCATTATGGTATTTTGGAGAAGGTATGGAAGGATTGGGATCTATAGAGATTCCATTATCGTAAAGCAGCCTGGAACTAGCTGTCTTGACTTTTAACTTTTCAGTACCTTCAGGAGCTAATGCTACTTCAGTGAAAATAAACATGTCATTTTTTGTCACATTTTTCCTATAGTCCTGGATATAACAATCTTACTTACTTCTTTCTTTCTTCTGCTTTTCCACTACCCTTTTCAATTTCAGAAAATTTCAAAATTTAAACTACTGCCCTAATTTTTTTTCTCTCATCATCTGAGATTAGTTTTCTTAAAATGTTCTCCCAGATTCTGGCTGGGTGTTTTCCATAGGAATGTATATGAAATCAATAAATTCTGTCCCAGCCAAAAGCATTCACTAATTGAACAAATGATGACACCCTCACCTCATTAAGTAATATCCATTCAGAAATTACCTCCCATCTTGAGAAAGAAGAACAAGACTGGAAGTATCACTTTTCCAGATTTCAAGATATACCATAAAGCTATAGTAATCAAAACCATGTAGTACTGGCACAAAAACAGACACATAGATCAATGGAACAGAATAGAGAGCCCAGAAATAAACCCACACTTAGATGGCCAATTAATCCATGACAAAGGAGGCAAGAATATACAATGGGAAAAAGTCTCTTCAACAAATGGTGCTGGGAAAACTGGACAGCCACATGCAAAGGAATGATACTGGACCACTCTCTTACACCATATAAAAAATAAATTCAGGATGGATTAAAAATCTAAATGTGAGACCTGGAACCATAAACCTCCTAGAAGAAAATGTAGGCAACAATCTCTTTGACATCAGCCTTAGCAACATTTTATATATGTGTCCTCAGGCAAGGGAAACAAAAGCAAAAATAAACTATTGGGACAATATAAAAATAAAAAGTTTTGCATAGTGAAGGAAAGTATCAACAAAACAAAATGGCAACCTCATGAATGGGAGAAGATATTTGCATATGATATATCTGATCAGGGGTGAATATCCTAAATATATAAAGAACTATTACAACTCCACACCAAAAAACCTACAAATAATTTGATTAAAAAAGATGCAGACGACCCGAATAGACATTTTTCCAAAGAAGACATGCAGATGGCCAACCAACACATGAAAAAATGTTCAACATTACCAATCATTAGGGAAGTGCAAGTCAAAACCATAATAAGATATCACCTTACACCTGTCAGAATAACTAGAATCAAAAAGACAAGAAATAACAAGTCTTGGTGAGAATCTGGAGAAGGAACCCTCATGGACTGTTGGTGGGAATGTAAATTGGTGCAGCCACTGTTCAAAAGAGTTTGGAGGGTCCTCAAAAAACTAAAAAATAGAAATACCATATAATTCAGTAATCCCACTACTGTGTATTCACCCAAAGAAAACAAAAACACTAATTCAAACACCCCTGTGTTTATTGCAGCATTATTTACAATAGCAAATATGTGGAAGCAACCTATGTCCATTGATAGACAAATGAATAAGGAAGATGGTATACACACATACACATACACACGAATATTACACAACCATAAAAAAGGATAAGATCTTGTCATTTGCAACAACATGGATGGACTTAGGGAGTATTATGCTAAGTGAAATAAGTCAGACAGAAAAAGACAAATATATGATTTCACTTACATGTGGAATCTAAAAAATAAAACAAACAATCCAAAAAACAGACTCTTAAATACAGAGAACAAACTGGTGGTTGCCAGAGGGGAGGTGGGTGAGAGATGGGTGAATTATATAAAAGGGACTAAGAGGTATAAACTTTTAGTTATAAAATAAATAAGTCGTGGAAATAAAAAGTACAGAATAGGAAATAAAGTTAATATTTTACTAAAGTATGGCGATGGATGGTGACTACACTTATTGTGGTGAGCACTGAGTAATGTATAGAATTGTTGAATCAATTGAAACTGTTGAATTTCAGGTTGTACACCTGAAACTAATATACAATTGTATTAGTTAATTACACTTCAATAAAAAGAGAAGAAATTACCTCCCATCAGACCAACATTTAATTCAAGCCTGTTCTAAATGTGACTGCCTCCCAGGACTTCCCATAATTACTTCTATATCCTTCTTGTACCTTCTTTTAGAAACCTAACACTGTAAATACCCTGGGTTTATCCCCTGAGTGTACATGTTATACTTACCTCACTTAACACAACAGATCTGTGAATTTGAAACTTAGTAAATGATGCAAAAATAGTCTATGTTTATTGTTGAAGACTTTGTTTCCAAAACACGTCCAGATTTTATGAAACTGCCTAGTTATCTATCTTAATTAACCACGGGAGTTTTCCCAGTACCTCTCTGGCACTCCGAAAGTTGTCTTCATTGGCTTCTTGTATTCAAACTGCCTCTGGAGTCATTCAAATTTAGACTCTGAGGTCTTCCCACAAATGGTGGTCTGTTCACCTCCCATGATACATGGCTTTTTCCTAGATCTATCCTTAACAGTAATTAGGAATGTTCATATCTCTCTTCTCTTTTATATATGTCTAGACTGGCCAACCAGATAGACATAATCATCCTAAGCAAATTCCCATCCTTGAACATGCCTTCCATGATAATCATTTTTATTTCTCTCACTACTCCTATACTGATTTTAAGAAAAAAAAATGCTGCTTTTAAACCAATCTTGTTTGTCCTTGAGAAATGCTAATTCTTAGAAATAAAATACAGGTATGAGCATTAAAAATTTTCTTCTTAGCCTTGTAATTTATGCTATATTTTTTTCTGTACCTCAGCTCAAGAAGATTATTACCCAAAAAGGACCAAAAATGTATCAGTCTTCAGTGTTTGAACTCATAGTCTCTCTGAAATCCACAAGTATCAAAATTTTGTTCATTTAATTTGTGATGATCTAATGAGAAATGTGGAGGTATGACTGGGGATTTTAAGACAATCCTGGTAATTTAAGAAGTAAATCAAGTCACATTCACCCTTTGGCCTTGGATACAATTTAAATCAAGGGAGAGAGGAATACATTTGGTACTATATACTAATTGTGCAGTCCTTAAACATGAAAAAGTAATGTAGAAATTCCTTCACTCTGCTAATTCCCCAGCCTGATGTTTTATCCAAGAAACACAATAATGGAAGCAATGTTCTTTTTCATGACCGAATGATAAAAACAGCCTAAGTAATGAAATGCTACCTATTTGGTAGACCTGTTTCTCACTTTACCATGAGTACTAACTTCTTAATGTGGGGGTCTAAATTTCCTTGGGTCTTCTTCTAAAGTACCTCAGAGAGCCCCTCCTAACTTCAGGGTCTGTTAAATACTAGAAGTCTCAGAAAAGTGGAAGTCTCTAGATTTCTAACATCAATCTTTGTTTATTTGAGCTTCTAAATGTAGTTGCAGTTCCTGACCGAAGAATACCAGCAAATCATTGCCTTCGTGCTTCAAACATGGTGGGCCACTCTGGCTAAGACTAGTCTCTTGAGGCTGCTATTCTTTTTTTTTTCTTTTTTTTAAATTTATATTTATTCATAAGAGACAGAGACAGAGAGAGGCAGAGGGAGAAGCAGTTTCCTCGCCGAGCAGGGAGCCCGATGCAGGACCGATCCCAGGACCCTGGGACCATGACCGAGCCAAAGGCAGACGCTCAACCATCTGAGCCACCCAGGCGCCCGAGGCTGCTATTCTTTTGAAGTTCACTCCTATTTAAACTAGCTGACACGGCCGCGGCCGCAGCTCGGGCTCAGTGTGCCTTGTGTAATTTTGGTCTCTAAGTCCCACTTCTTGGACCTATATTCAAGGCTTTTTAACCCACAAGAATGTCAGGGATTTTTGTCACAGCCATTGCTCCAACACTAAGAACAGGGATTAGCATATGTTAGTGTCTCAAGGAAGGAATAAATTCAAGGGTTGAACCATTCATTGTCCTTCCAAAATGAGAATCAATGTGTCACTTCATGAGTTTTTAATTTTAACTGCAAAAATACCTTAATATTGTGATTGAAATTAGCTTGATAAAACCTGAGTCATATATGAAGAACAACCTTTAAAAATATGACCTGATGATTCTCAGTCTATCATCATCTCACCAAGCGGCAAGTTTCTTTTTTCACTTAACCGAGAAGTTAATGAGTGTGGTGGAGAAAATAAACAGAGGGTGATTCTATTTCATCATAAGTGTGGAGCAAATATCTTTAGCCCTCTATGGAAAGATAAAGGGTCAAAGGATTAACTTGTACCTTGTTTTGAGGTACATAATAGGTTTTCACATAGAGCGGGCAGATGCAGTTGGTTGGG
Source organism: Phoca vitulina (assembly GCF_004348235.1). Taxonomy (NCBI): domain Eukaryota; kingdom Metazoa; phylum Chordata; class Mammalia; order Carnivora; family Phocidae; genus Phoca; species Phoca vitulina. Next base: position 75,177,885 of record NW_022589707.1, read on the forward strand.
GTTTGAACCATCACTGAAAATTAAGTCAATAAAATGATTAACACCATGATATGTCGCCTCTCTACAGTTCTCTCTACAGTTCAGCTGAAGTGGAGTAACACAAATTGTATTAAACAGAATTTTTGATAATAGCATCATAGTACTATTTCTTATGTTTATAAAGCATCACTTCCGAACTTAAAGAAAGGTTATACACAGCTTTGCAAACAGCCCCAGATTATGGTTACTCTAGTAATTTTATACCATGATTAATACTGGAGCTGCAGAGAGCTAGAGATTTTAAACTTGGCACAAAGTCCCTTAAAAACAAAAGTACAAAACACACGCTCAAAAAGTAAACTTGAGGCGCCTGGGTGGCTTAGTCGGTTAAGCATCCAACTCTTGATTTTGGCTCAGGGCATGATCTCAGGGTCATGAGATCAAGCCCCACATTGGGCTCCACACTCAGCGGGGAGTCTGCTTGAGAGTCTCTCTCTCTCCCTCTCCCTCTGCTCCTGACCCTGCTGGTGCTCTTTCTCTCAAGAAAATAAATAAATCTTTAAAAAAAAGAGTAAACTTCATTTATCACATGCTTTCCTCACAATTGAGGCTATGTTGGGAAATAGATATTTAAGAGAACATAGTGAGCTGGTGTATCTTTAATCAATATATAAATTCAAGCAGTTCTGGGGCACGTGGGTGGCTCAGTCATTAGGCGTCTGCCTTTGGCTCAGGTCATGATCCCAGGGTCCTGGGATCGAGCCCGCATCAGGCTCCCTGCTCTGCGGGAAGCCTGCTTCTCCCTCTCCCACTCCCCCTGCTTGTGTTCCCTCTCTCGCTGTGTCTCTCTCTGTCAAATAAATAAATAAATAAATAAATAAATAAATAAAATAATAATAAATTCAAGCAGTTCTTTTCTTTATGTGGGGGAATATTAACCAACAAAAAAGAAGATAGATATGTGAAGTGAAATGTATTTGGGGGCTGCAAATGACTATATATTAAGTCCACTATCAATTTTCAGATGTGGAAACCAAATAAAACCTATATCAAAAGTTTTGCCTAACATGAAACAGGCTGCTGGTGGCAATACAAAAGTCGAGAGCACTCTCCTTTTGCCCTGTGTCTCAGACTTTCATGGTGTCACCTTTCTTCTGGTCCAGTTATGATCTATCACTGTAAGGAAGTCTTTACAAGTTCCTTAATTCACTTATTCCACTCTCCTCTCATTTCAGCATTCAAGCAAAATCTATAATCTGAATAAATCCACTGCACATTATGCTTGTCTAGAGCCCAAGCTGCTGGGGTGCATATCTGGATCATCTGGGAGCTATTTCCTCTCGCTCCTCTTTCCCCTCCCCATCTAGCTCCAAATGACCGCTGAGTCCTATCCGTTAACACGTCCAACTCCCCCTCATGGTTTCCATTTCTCTCTATTCCCATCACCATCTCAACATACAGGCCATCATTAAACTCCAAAATTATTATTACAGAACATTGCAAACATATACCAAAGTATGGAGAACAGTATAATGAAGCTCCTCATCACCAATCTTCAATAATTCAGTAATTACAATGTAATCAGCTAATCTTATTTCATCTGTCTTCGGTTATGTTGAAGTCACTCCAGACATTATTTAAGTTCATCCATAAGTATTTCAGAATGTATCCATAAATATTAATGACTCTATAAAAAGCAATTATAGTACCAATTAATTCCATAGTATCATCAAATATTCAGTCAAGGACACAGTTCCCCAATTCTCTAATGTGTTTGTTTCACAGTTTGGTTGTTTGAATTGGGATCCAAATAATAATAATTCCATAATTGTCATAGGTTGATATATTTCTGAAGTCTTTTTTAATCTCTTACATTTATTTATGGCTTTTTATTGTTGTTGAAGAAGCCAGGCAATTTGTCATGTAGAGTTTCCCAGAGTCTGGAGTTGGCTGATTGCATCCCCCATCACCCCCATCATGTCATTCAGCATTTTCCTTTCACCTTGTATCTTTAATGAATTGTCAGTGAACGCTAGAAACTTGATGTGATTTATGTTTGGATCCAGTAGTGCTGTGGCATTCTAAAGGAGGCACATAGTCTGCTTCCCTCGCTTTAGTTATGTTAACACGAATTGATTTTCGTGGCCTATGTCCATTAATAAATTAGGTGTTGCAGAATTGTGATATTCTAGTACAAACTTCCAGTTATAAAATAAAAAAGTCATGGATATGAAAAGTACAGCATAGGGAATATAGTCAGTAATATTGTGTTAACGTTGTATGGTGACAGATGGTGACTACACTTACTGTGGTGAGCTTTGAGTACTGTAAAGAAATGTCAAATCATTATGTTGTTCACCTGAAACTAATATAACATTGTATATCAACTATACTTCAGTCATAAAAATTAAAAAAATAAAAATAAAATTTAAATTAAATAAAAACCAGGGGACACAGTTTGTGCAGGAAAGGCAGAAAACTGCCAGATTCTTTTCTTTTCTTTATTTGTTTTCATAGTACTGAGTTAGTCTTCAAGTGTCTTCTAAAAGTGATCAATGAATTTCTTACTTTGATTTAGCATCATTATTAATTTGTCAATTTAATCATATTTGATGTTTTTCAATACTTTCAATCTATTATTCTTAGGGGTGCTCAAATTTTCTGATTTTTAGGCTAGTGGAATTCTATTCAGGTTGGCTTCTCATTCTTTAGACATTCTGGAAGCCTTCATTCTGGAAGCCTTTGATGGCTTGCTTCCTTGCTTTTATTTGAACAAGCGGTTCCGTCTCATCTTGATATTTCCTACCCTAAACCCGGAATTAACTATTTTTCTAAGAAGCCCGGTTTCTTTTAGTGAAAAGTATTAGTTAGATAACAAAATCTGGGGATTAGGAGAGTTTACTGCTATTTATTGTTATGATCATTATTTCTAGACTGTTTCAATGGGTGGAGTGATAACATTTTTCATACTAATACTTCCAAATCAAAATCAGAATTACATGATTTTTATATGCATTTATTGATGGCTTTTCATCTATGCTGAAAATCTGGATTTTCATCTAGACCACCATATGACTCATTTGATTTATCTGACAGTACACACAAACAAGTTTCAGAATAGCAATATCAGTAGTATCCCCAACAATACAGTTACAGAAATCAGTTTAAGATTTTGTAGCCATTCTTTCTTCATCTTTAGAGTATAATCCCACCAAGAATACACAGACAAATTATTGTGTTTTAAGCCCACTCATAATATTTCATTTATTTATTTATTTATTTGAGAGAGAGAGGCACAGAGAAAGAATGAACAGGGGAGGAGGGACAGAGGGAGAGGGAGAAGCAGGGTCCCCGCTGAGCAGGGAGTCCATGGGACTGGATCGCAGGACCCTGGGATCATGACCTGAGCAGAAAGCAGACGCTTAACCAACTGAGCCACCCAGATGCCCCACTGATTTTTGGAATTTTTTTAGAACTAAGTTTATTTTGTAAATATGTAAAATAGTTATAGGTGTCCAAAATAAAATCATAAAACATATTATATTAAGGAACTCTAACGTCTGTCCTTGCTTTCTCCTTCCTATATCCTCTGTTAATATCTACAGGCAATTGGCAAGCTTATTTTACTACAATGTATCTATGTTGTCAGGGCATGTAGCTCTTATATTCCACACTGTCTCCCTTATGTCATTTAATCTTACATTGTTAGGTAAATATAATTTTTTTTGCTTAATACCAGTCCTTATACTAGTCATGTTGGTTGTTTGAATGATGTTCTCTAGTAAGCTTCTCAGGAAGGGCTCATAGAACTATTTTCTCAGAAGTCGTGCTTTTCCAAACTGGTAGTCTGCAATCTTTATTCTTGAGTCTAAGTTTGGCTGGTACATATAATTCTTAGCTAAGACTATTTTTCTTCTTGTGAATTTCTTAAATATGTTGTTCTTTTACTTTTTGGGATAACGTGTAGCTGAAAGTCAGATTTTCTTACCATTATATGTGACTTTTTGCTTGTGTATGCAAATAATTTATTTTCTTTTTCTTAAAATACAATAGATTTTTTTTTATAGCATGTGACTATCTTGGCTACTTTGGATCTGTTTCAAGGTTCATGGTCTTAATATTTATTTTTTAAATGCAAGTTTTGATGGATTATAATTTTTATTATTTGTTCTGTTCCATTCTCTATTTTTAATATCTATCATTTTATATCAGGTTCCTGTTGTTACATTATTCATCCCTTTTTGATATTTAAAACTGTCCATTAAGACTGTGATAGTCTAATCTCCAAGAAAATAGCCTATATTATATACTTTTTTTGTGCTGCTGCATTATTCCATTTTTCATGTCAGAAGTTGAATTTTATCTCAATATTTCTCCCTATATTTTTTTCTTTAAAAAAAAATAAATCACTTTTCACTTCACTCTGTTCTGATGGATCTATTGAACCACCTAAGAAAACGGTCTCAGGAATGAATTACTCTAAACTTCTCTCTCACAAGTTTTATACTTCTGATGCATATTATTTTGCCTTGATATTCTATGTCTAAAAATACTGAAAACACTGAACTATGTTAATATAGGTAACGTTATTAAAATTAGAAACTTATTAACCAAACATTTCCTCAAGATGTACTATATTTTTCCTAGCACACATACTTGAGGACCTAAAAAAACATAAAAATTAAAGAATCAGTTTGAATTTTTTTAATTTAAGAAAGCTTTGAAAGCATACTAAGGCAACTGCTGGTATTTATTCATTATAGAAGTCAAATTAATATTCCTTCACAAATGAAACAATACATTGTTCTTTGTATTTTCCTTTCTTACATTTGTATTTTTGCCCTGGGGTTCCTGTTTTTGGGAGGTGGGGACACAAATGGGTGCTCAGTTCCAAGTGTATGGTAGAACTAAAGCATGGGGAATATTTAGCTTGCTCTGATCTTCTTTCCTTCTCTTCTTTCTTTATTCCTTTCTAAAGCTTTATTGATTTAGTTATAAAAACTGATTACAATGAAAACCTTTCTTACCATTTTTGGTATGAGGCTTTTCTAACCTGTTGCAATCCTAAAATGTGGCTCCAGTAAAATGATTTTGCAGCCTTTTTCAAATATTAAGTTCAAAGAGAGGATGTTCTTACATCCTTGAACTACCAACGACACTTTTAAAGTTTTGTTAATATTAAAATATTCAGGGGGAAAATATTACATCAAAGTAGAGGCAATCATAGTATAATATGGAGATACATGAGGAATGAATGTACAGGAAATCTTAAAAGTATGGCAAGTCAGTTACATATTAGAAATTAGACAAAACAAGAATTTAAGGACATCAAAAGGAATTCCAAAATATGTGATGTATAAGTACATCAAAAGTAGAGGATAAGTGGGTGTCTTGATTTGATAAAAGTGTAAAAAGGCTCTTGAGTCTAAAAAAAAGTGATCTTTGCCTAAAAGATTTGAAAGATGACACTTTCAAATTATTAGCACTCTGGAAATATTAACCAGCATTGGTATATTAAGGTATGTTTAATATGTAAGTGTTCCAGTACTAAGACAAAAATTAAGTCTTCTAGAGATTTTTGGAAAACTTTTGGCTAAAATACCTAACCAGATTAGGGGAAAAAGGGGGTAAAATTGAGCAACTTTTTGAAAATCTTTGAAATGATAGCCAACATTCAATTTGAAGAGGATTAAATTAATATGCACAGATTCACAATGGAACAGAATAGAAAACCCAGAAATGGACCCACAACTACATGGTCAACTAATCTTTGACAAAGTAGGAAAGAATATCCAATGGAAAAAAGACAGTCTCTTCAACAAATGGTGTTGGGAAAACTGAACAGCAACATGTGAAGAATGAAAAATGAAACTGGACCACTTTCTTACATGAAATAAAAAATAATTCAAATGGATAAAAGACTTAAATGTGAAACAAGAAACCATCAAAATCCTAGAGGAGAACACAGGAAGCAACTTCTTTGACCTTGGCCATAGCAACTCCTTACTAGACATGCTGCTGGAGGCAAGGGAAGCAAAAGTAAAAATGAACTATTGGGACTTCATCAAGATAAAAAGTTTCTGCACAGTGAAGGAAACAATCAACAGAACTAAAAGGCAGCCTACAGAATGGGAGAAAACATTTGCCAATGTCATATCTGTTAAAGGGTTAGTATCCAAAATCTATAAAGAACTTATCAAACTCAACACCCAAAAAATAAATAATCCAGTTAAGAAATGGACAGAAGACATGAATAGACATTTTTCCAAAAAAGGCATCCAGATGGCTAACAGACACATGAAAAGATGCTCAAAATCACTCATCATCAGGCAAATACAAATCAAAACCATGACAAGATAATACCTCATACCTGTCAGGATGGCTAAAATTAACAACACAGGAAACAACATGTTGGTGAGGATGTGGAGAAAGGAAAACCCTCCTACCTGTTGGTGGGAATGCAAACTGGTGCAGCCACTCTGGAAAACAGTATGGAGGTTCCTCAAAAAGTTAAAAATAGATCTACCCTCCAACCCAGCAATTGCACTACTTGGTATTTACCCAAAGGATACAAAAATATAGATTTGAAGGGATACATGCACCCCGATGTTTATAGCAGCATTATCAACAATAACCAAACTATGGAAAGAGTCCGTAGTGTCCATCCACTGATTAATGGATAAAGAAGAAGTGGTTTGTGTATATATACACAATGGAATATTACTCAGCCATCAAAAAGAATGAAATCTTGCCATTTGCAATGACATGGACGGAGCTAGAATGTATTATGCTAAGTGAAATAAGTCAGTCAGAGAAAGATAAATATCATATGATTTCACTCACATGTGGAATTTAAGAAACAAAACAGATGAAAATATGGGAAGAGGGAAAGAAAAGACAGAGGGAAGAAACTATAAGAAACTTAACAATAGAGAACAAACTGAAGGTTGATGGAGGGAGGTGGGTGGGTGATGGGTATTAAGGAGGGCACTTGTTATGATGAGCCCTGGGTGTTTGTGTAGGTGATGAATCACTAAATTCTACCCTTGAAACCAATGTTACACTATATGTTAACTAACTAGAATTTAAATAAAAACTTGGAAGAAAGAAATATGTACAGATTCAGTCTTAGAGAAAAGTAGGGTTTACCACAAACATGTAGCTTGGGTGATCTATGTCTCTACCCGTAGCTTTCTTCCTTTCAACCAGGAAAGCCACAGTAATTTCACTGAGAGGGCACTTAGAGCTCAGATATTCATTTCTAAATACTATCTCCCACTGAAATGAATCAGAACCCTTAGTGAAATGCTTGATTATAGATCTTTATCACGGAAACAGGAGAATGAGCTGGAATACCTTGTTGTTCTAGAAAACAAGAAAATGTGCAAAGAGTGATGGGGCTATGCTAAAAAAAATACATTTTACTGAGGAATAAAATAGTATCCGAAAAAACGCAGATGTCTGCCATGTTTCTGGAGTAAAGACAAACTAATCTATAAATTTTATGTAATTCTTATTAATATAACTATATAATTTTAAATATAACTAGACTGGATAATTTATAGCTTATGTGAAGTAAAAAATGAGCACTTTGAAAGACAGAGCTGTGATATCTTGTGATATTCTGACAGGAAAAAAGAAAAAAAGAAAATACATCCCTAAAAGTATCAATTTGAAGACTTTAGTGCTCATAGAAGAATGGAAAAATAAATGAAACCAAATATCCAGAAACTAATACTATAAATGTGGGCTTTAAACAAAAATTCTTAGGAAACTATATGTGGAGGAACATTCCTACCTTATACCATACAATAAATTCCAGGTAGATAATACATCTATTAAATTTTTGACAAAAATTGAGTAAAATAGTTAATATTTATATATAATCTGAAGTATCACATATATAAAAATATCCTATTATAAATAACAAGAACTTCTGTGGAGTTAACAAACATAATTTTAAGATCAGTTTTGATCTTAAAGACAATTCCTCTATTGAGCCCCCATCTCCCATTATTCTGTTCCCCTTCATGGAAAAAAATATATAGAATGAGTTGATGACTCAACCTGTTTCCACGTTCTTAAGTCCTTTTACTACTTAGTCACTCCCTTTGTCTCTGGACCCACCAGTCCAGCTCAGGTCTTATATTCATCAACTCTAACCAGGATTGAACACAGCTTTCTTGTTTAAACTTTATTCTCTTATTTTCAGTGACAACTCTCCTCATTCTTCTTTGATCTCTCTGGCTCCTTCAACTCACTTTGCTTTGTGGGCTTCTCTACTACTCTTGCACTTCCAAATGTTGGAGTGTTCTAAGAATCTGTTTCGGATACTCTTCTTTCTCTTTCCTTAACACTAGGTAATTCCACTGGGTTATTATTGTTATTATTATTATTATTATTGGTTTTAAATATAGAGTATGCAGTGATAATTTTCAAAATTCTATCAATATCCCTGAACTCTTCCTTGCACCACGGTACTTATATATTCAACTACCTACTTGACAGCTCTCATTATATATGTAATATGTAACTCAAATATAGAACATTTAAAATAGTACCATCTATCTATGTCTTTTTCTCCTCTCATAGTCTTTGCCATTAATAGTAAATGATGTAATGATTTGATGAAAAACTTAGGCTACATGCCTGAGAGTTTTCCTTTATTTCACACATTAAATTCATCATCAAGTCCTATAGAAACAACCTCCAAACAATAACCAAATCTTTATAGATTTCTCCACATCTATACCATCAATCTGGTTCAAGCTACCCTTATTTCCCACTTGAGTCATTATAATATTTTCATAACTGGTTGCACTTCTTGCATACCCTCAACCCCAATTCACTTGGCACAAATAATCTAGTTTATTCTCTATAAACAAATATAATCATGTCATAACTCAGCTTAAACTCTTTAGGGACTTCCTTTTGGATTTAGTTTTAAAGTTCAAAATCCTTATCATGACTCATAAATCCTATGCAATTTGACTTTCTGCCTGCATTTCCAATCTCTTCTTCTTTTTTTTTCTTAATTTTATTTATTTGACAGAGAGAGAGGGCAGAGAGGGCACAAGCAGGGGGAGTGGGAGAGGGAGAAGCAGGCTCCCCACTGAGCAGGGAGCCCAATGCGGGACTCAATCCCAGGACCCTGGAATCATGACCTGAGCTGAAGGTAGATGCTTAACTGACTGAGCCATCCAGGCGTCCCTCCAATCTCTTCTAATAGAACTACCTCTTGATAAATATATTCTATTCCTCTTTACTGCCCTTCAAACCCATTGGGATTGTTTCCAGTTTATAGTTTTCCCACATCTTAATACTCTATCAGAAATACTTTTTGCTAGATTATATGGCTGGCATGTCACTCAGGTCTAAGTTTAATGCTAACTCTGACTGTCCATCTTTGCCCTATTCCTTTAATCTGACTCCCTGACTGTTGTTCAGTATTATGAACATAAATGTTTAACAACTGACAGAAAGAAAAAAAAAAGAGCCCTGATATATAGTATTTGCTAATTTCCATGGTGTAAATATTCCCTAATGTCACCTATTAACAGGACTTTATTGAATGAAGATTTGGAGGAAATAAATGGAATCGGTTTTCACAAGCAGATACAATCTTCTCCAGCTACCACTGGACTATTTGTGAAGAGTTTTTACTCACCAACTACCTTGATTTCTGTTTTATCTAATATCCATTATTAGTAAGATATAGAACCTGGGGATCTTTTACCAGGTCTATGGTGAGATAAACACAGAAATGAGGGAATCAGAGGATGTTCTGATATTGCCAAACCATGATACGTGTTTACAGTTCTATAAATTTGTTTACTAACTTAAAAATTCCATTCACTTATTTGAAACTTTTGAATATAAATAGAAATGGTTTTAACAAAAACAGCCACAGAGAGTCAATATATAAGGAAATATATTTATAAAATACAAATATATTTTTTTTCCTGGAGAAAGAAATCTCAAACTTAGAGCAGCACAAAACCAGAACTATTCCAAATATAAGGTAAAATCTTTTTCAAAGACGTACATATTTGTCAATCCGGGATGTGGTTTCTGCTCGTAGTGTGAACATAAAAGGCTATGCAAATAGAAAGGAATAAAAACTCTCTTTAATTACAAATGTTTTGTGTTTTATGAATAGAACCTTGGAGTGTTGTAGCTGAAGGATTTTTTTTTTTCCAGAAATTTTCAGTACAATTCCCTAACCTCTGGAGATGAGGGCTGGTTTAAGATACACTGCTGATTGTGGCAGAATTAGGACTTAATTTTAGGAATCCTAACTTACAACGCAGGGCCTGTTCCTGACACCAGGGATGAAACTGTCCCTGTGCAATGGCTCTTCCTTATGCAGCTCCCTGAAAGCACTCAGACCGTCTTGTGTTTGATTCAAAGAAGCTCTTCTACTTTGTAAGGACAAGTCACTAACTCTCTTTGCCAAGTATTTAACTGTCTTTCCTATTTCCTATATGGCAACAAAATGAGTTTGTTCTTCAGACAGAAAGGAAATGACTTGTCTTAAACTAAAACATGCTTTGTGAAGATGATATTGACCATTTATTAGCTATAAGTTATAGTAATTTCAACTTGGAAAAACATGCATAAATTAAATAAGGAGAAGTTTTAGCTAACCACCAGGAAAAGCTAACCACCAGGAAAAACTTAATCAAGGTGGGGCGCCTGGGTGGCTCAGTTGTTAGGCATCTGGCCTCGGCTCAGGTCATGATACCAGGACCCTGGTATCGAGCCCCACATTGGGCTCCCTGCTTGGCGGGAAGCCTGCTTCTCCCTCTCCCACTCCCCCTGCTTGTGTTCCCTCTCTCTCTGTGTCTCTCTCTGTCAAATAAATAAATAAAATCTTAAAAAAAAAAAAAAACTTAATCAAGGTACTAAAACATTGAAATCAGATGATTCAGATGATCTATAATTCATTCATATATCACTGATTTGGTTAGTACCATCTGCATGTATAGTACTGAAGTACATGATAATCTGTTATGATGTTTCTCTGTATTTACACGTTTCATAGTCTACTTTTCTTGAATTTGAACCTGTGACCTAAGCAATGCAACATGGCAGAAGTGACAGGACACTTTGCTAGTTCTGAAAGTCCGGGGCTTGAGCTTGGCAACATCGCTTTTGCATTTTGGGGGCAGTGCACCACATGCACAAAGTTCAACTACCATGAGATTGTGATGCTGTGAAAAGCCCAGCCTAGTCACGTGGAAAGACCTCATGGAGGAGAATACAGTCCTCAATTAACAGCTTTAGCTGAGCTTCCAGCCAACAGACAGTATCAACTTTGCCCTCAGCTTATCATTGAGGCTATCCAGGAGTTCACTCTAACATCAGTCAACTCAGCCTAATTGATGCCATGTGAAGGGGAGATGAGCTGTCCCCATTGAGCCCTGCCCAAGTTACAGAATTGTGAACAAATAAATAAAATGATTGTTGTCTTAAGACACTAAATTTTGCGGGGCGCCTGGGTGGCTCAGTCAGTTGGGTGGTGGACTCTTGGTTTCGGCTCAGGTCACGATCTCAGGGTCGTAAGACAGAGCCCCACGTAGGGCTCCGTATTCAGTGCAGAGTCTGCTTGTCTCTCTCCCTGCCCCTACCCCCACTCTCTCTCTAGTGCGTGCTCTCTCTCTCAAATAAATAAATAAATAAATAAAATCTTAAAAAAAAAAGACACTAAATTTTGGGGTATTTTTGTACAGAGCAATAGGCGACAAGAGAAGTTTAAGACCTGGTCTTTGATTGCCAATAGCCTCCTACCTAAAGATCATAAAGAAGAAAATAGACCCATAAGCAGTGAAGATAAGTAGACATTCACCTACTGGAGGTAGCCAGACAGAGCTACGTGATTGCTTACTTTTTATCTAGGAGATTATAGTTTGTTAGAATGTGGAATATAAAGAACCCTTCCCACTTCAGCATAAAAATGAAATCATTACTCTGCTTTTGTGATATATTAAATTCTCTACCATTTTACTAATAACTGGAAAGAATTTCATTCATGACCTTCAATTTATTTTCTCTTTTGAAATGGAAAACCGTGGTAATACTTTACTATTGTCCTCAGAGGAGTCATCGTCAATAACCTTTTAAGTGCTGTTTACATTTTGATACGTATGCAATTCAAAGTATTTCATGAGAAAAGTATTACCAGAGCTAGCATGGTTGATTTCTTCTGCATGGTTTTACTATGCAACAATAGAGATTTACTTTGGTTCAAATCCGGTAATAATAATGAATGTATTGTTTACTATATTTGCAACTGTCATGATATAAGATAATAGGCTTCATCCCCAGCAGGGTCATTTCCACCATACTCCCCTATAGTACATTCAGATATAACGTTCAACTATATTTCCAGTCAGCTTCTGGAAAAGCACATGCATTCTATTTAGTTTTTAGTAATCTGTGCCCCCATGAATTTCAATCAAATCCAGTTAATAATAACAACACAATTCTCTGTGAAGTATGATGCTGTTAACTTTCATATATTACAATATGCATTAATGCAAAGAAGTTTTTGGCAGAATTATTATCATTTTTTATTTTAGTATTTTGACCTGGAGCATACATTCACAGAGATTTTTACCTAGCCCCACCAAGAATGTGTTTGATACATTGGGCACTGCATATGTTGCATTATTTTAAATAATTTCTTTAAAAGCTTTACAATTTCACAAAACTGTTTATTCGAAAAGCGAAATTGCTATCACCCTCCTTGAGATATGAAAATCTATCAAGCAGCTTACATATGCGCTGTCTCAATTTTCTCAACTTGAATTTCCTTTCCCTTGAAAAATATGTAAGGTGAACATTTTGCTACTTGACTCTAATCTTAATTTTGGTCTTCAGTCTATTTTTTTATTTTTGTTCTCTTGCAAGGAATTCAAATTCAAAGGTCATATTCAAACTTAAGCAATATTTTTCATCAACATCTTTCCCCAAAATTTATATTAGAGATCATAAAATGGAGTGGTAAATCTACAAAGAAATACTAGTTGAAGTGGATCTTTGGTATACATTTTCAAAAGAAATCAATCCTAAAGATAACGTGTCCCCATGGCAGGAATATCTGGACCATTCTAGACCATAATGTAGTAGTTTAATAAAGTAAAATCTTTCTGCATTTCCTGTCGAGAGGCAATTGCGCTGTGTTTCCATGAAATCCACACATTTCAAGTAGAATTAGAAAGAAATATCATCTAGAGATCCTCAGCAAATTCCTTTGTTTTTAAGGTTAAAGTGTTATGTACATAATAGATAATCCACAGATAGGTTCTCAGCCTCAACAGTGGTAAACTGGACAGAAGTTTAGGGGAGAAAGTATGCATCTTCGAGACCCAAAGATTACATTTAAAACCTGACATCCTATTAAGTTTTATGAGATTACAGTTCAGAGTACATACTGAGATTAAATATTCATTATTATAGTCATTAGGAAACATAAAGGACTGATGGGAAATACAAATGTGGATGGAAGGGATAAAGATGTTCTAAGAGATATTTTATAATTTTTTTTCCTCTTTCATACCACTTTAGCACCTGAACAGTTTTTCTAGAGAAGGAAAAAGTAGAGCACAACTAGGTTCATACTCATTACATCCGGTCATGATAGAAATGTTTCCTAATGCCCAAACTACTAATTCTTTTATCTGTATTTTTTAATGACTTCTGGCACTTTTTTTGTCTTCTACATTTGTGTCATCATTTATAAAAAATGGCAATTTTATATAAAGTGAAAATATATTTATTTTTGAATCAGGTATAATTATGTTCCTAGCTAATAGGCTTAGAAGCAAGTATATATATATATATATATGTATATATATATATATATATATATATATTAGGTTTTTTAAAGATTATTTATTTGAGAGAGAGAGAGAGAACAAGCACATGCACGCACAAGGAGGGTAAGGGCAGAGGGAGAGGGAGAAACCAAGGACTCCTACTCGCTGAGCAGGGAGCCTGACACGGGGCTGGATCCCAGGACCCCAAGATCATGAACTGAGTCAAAGTCAAATGCTTAACTGACTGAGCCACCCAGGCACCCCAGAAGCAAGTATATATTTAATTCTATTAATTTTTATATGAATTCCCAACTCTTATAAATCATCTTAATCTTATAAGTAATATTTGAAAAACAATAAATAATTTTCTTAACCTCTGAAATATGGAATTTAGTCATGTAAAGATTAAGCAGATCCATTTTCTGCAGCTTGAGAAAATAGGTACAATAAATGACTTCCTGATTTAAAAAAAAATAAGAACCTTTGATAAAATATTTTTTTTTTAAAGCCTTTTAAAAATCAATGTTGAGCTGCTAAGATATTAAAGATATTAAAGAGCTAACTCATCCTAAGGGCATTTGATAAGAGTGATCTTGAATTTTACTTTTTGTTGCCAAGATACAGGGGGAAAGAGATGAAACCCAGGAACCACCCTTTGCAGAGTGGAAAATCTAATAGCAGACAAACTCACTCCTACAGCTGGGACGCTAAAAGGCCATAGCCTTATCGAAAAAGGAACTAGAAATAAACCTGCTTCTTTAAGAATTTAAGTGCTGAATGCAGATTTAACCCAAAATAAAAATGTGGTAATTCATAACCACAGGCCAGTTGTCCAATGGAATATGTTTATCTGAGTAGACTAAAAAAAAAAATACAAAACCAACAGACAAAAACTCAAGCTGAGATTTCAGTTTTAAGTATTTCTAGTTTATAGTGTCCTAGGAGCCTAAGAAAAAGCAAATTCAGATCTTATTTGGAGAAGCCTGTCTTCAAGCTAGGTTTCAAAGAGTTTTCACAGAAAAAAAATCCAGGGAGTAAGAACCTCCATTGAAACTCATGAACCAGAAGAGAATCAAGGCATTGATTTTTAGAGCCAATGGGGGACACAAAAACCAACAGCTTAGTAAAAACATAAAAATTATTCAGTATTTGAATATCAAACAAAGCATATGTAAGAAAGAAGAAAAGACACCAAATAGTAGTTACTCAGATAACATGATTTTCCATTTAGGAAACACAAGAGAAACTACAGATTAATTATTAACCTACTGAAAGAATTTACCAATATTGCTGAATATAAAATTATTATTAAAGAAAAGATTGCATTAAAAAAGAACGAATTAGGAGGATAGGATAAAGTGCCAAGAAACAAACCATGTTCATATGACAGATATGGCTTTGAGGATAGTGGAGAAAAGATGGAGTTTCAGTAAATAGTGATGGGATAATTGCTTTCCCAGGAAATTGAGTCCTTACCTCAAATCACATGCAAATAAATTCTAGGTCATTTCATCAAAATGAAAAGACAAACTACTGAATGTTAACTAGACTTATTGTGGTGATAATTTTGCAATGTATATAAATCTCAAATCATTATATTGTATAGATGAAACTAATATAATATTATATGTCAATTATATCCCATTAAAAATACATAAATAACATAAAATATATGTTTAGAGAACAATAGAAAATAACAATTATGAACATGGGATAGTGAAAGATTGCTTATATTATACATAATAAACACAAATAATAAAAAGGACATTGAAAGGCATAACTACCTTAAGAGTTTCCATTTATCAGAAGATTAAAAAGTATGCAAATAAATGCTACAAGATATTGCAATTGATAAATATTATTATCAAGATATACAAATCAATAAGAAAAGCCAAGCAACATTTGGTAGATGCTATTTGTTGGCTCGTTCAACTGCCATTCCTCTATTTTTGCTTCTTCTTGTACCTCAAGAGCTATCAAACTAAAAACTATGTTTACTAGATTCTCATGCAGCTCAGTTTTCTGGATGCCAAATGGATCCTGCCAATCAGAGGAATTCACATTGAATTTGTTCAGCTGAGGCCTTTTGATTGTTCTTTTTGGCTGTTTTCCTCTGGGCAAACTGAATAGGTGGAGAAGTGCATCTTTTTTTCCTGTCTTGGCTAGCCTTAGGAGTGGTTTATTGTAAGTTCCTCTGTGCCTGTCAGATAGACCTCTCGAGGACTTACTTACCAAGCGTTGGCTATACCTCATGGTCCAATCCAGTTCAAGTCTGAACCTTCCCAACCTTCTCTCTCTCTCTCCCTTTCTCTCTCTGTGTGTCTCTCTCCCCAGATTTACTAAAGTGTGTATTACATATAATAAAACTCATCCATTTTAAGTATACGGATAACTGAGTTTAGGTAATTGTGGGCAGTTTTGTAAATATGATCACGATACATTATAAAACACTTACGTTACCTCAGGAAAATTTCCTTGGGCCTCTTTGAAACGGATTCCCTTCCCCAATTGCCAGACCCAGGTAATACCCACCTGCTCTCTGTCATAATATTGCCTTTTCTAGAATTTCATATAAATGGAACCATACAGAATACAGTGTTTGACTACCTTCACTTAGCAAAGTTTTTGAAATTCACCCAAGTTGTTGTGTGTATCAACAGTTTGTTTCTTGTCAGCCTTCCCCGGTTCTGCCATCACCAACCAAGCTTTCCGGGCCGCGAGGAGCTTGCCGCCGGTGCCCCAGCTGGACCGGCCACCATGTTCTGAGGAGGTAACACCCTTCTGACTTCAGCTCCACTCACCAGATGCACCAACATCCATCCACAGACAAGACACCACTGAGAAAATCCCAGAACCCAGGGGTGAGGCTAAAGCACCCCCCTGCACCACAGAAACCAAGACAGACCCCATTAGGAGGGTAAGCGAAGTGGCTCCCGTCCCGGTCGCCACTGCCCCAGGCCGGCAAGCGCTGCCTCAGGAGGGCTCCTCTGGGCCCACAGGGTCACAAGGGGGTTAAAGAGAACCGGAGGTGGACATCCAGTTGCCCCAGTACTGCAGGACGTTTCCCGGGGGCCCACTGGGGGCTCGCCTGGGCGCGATCACCGGGGGGATGGGCGGGGTCTGACGGGGTTGGGGGCGGGGCTTACCGCCTCCAAGCACCAGCGCCTACTTACCGTTGCACCTGAGCGGGGATCCCAGCCGTGCCCTGCTGGTCGTTCCCTCTCGCCGGGGACCTTGGCTGGCAGTTCTGCCTAATCCGGGCCTCTAGTCGAGCCGTAGCAACCCGTTTTACGGCTGCCCCTTGACAGGGAAGCAAATCTGCGGCCTCCAAGGCTGCGCATCCCGGAAGCCTGGCAGAGAACGGGGGCAGCGGCAAAGCACTACAACCTACCGTGCGGCTGGGGCAGGGAGCCGGGCCAGCCGCCCTGCCCGCCTGTGGAACGCAGTCTGTGGCCCCCCGTAACCCGGGAGCCCGAACAGGGACCCTGGGCAGCTGGGGAGCATAGCCCACCGCACCACCAGAGCGCTCAGCCGCCTCCAGCCTGCCCAGCGGAGGAGCCCAGCCTACGAAACGTGCCGCCTGGAGACCCGTAACTGCCCCCGGAGCTTCCATTTACCAAAAGACAAAAAAGTATGGACATAGATTCTGCAAGACATTGTACCTAATGAGGATTATTATCAAGATATGTTGGTAGGAATGTAAAATGATGCAACCACTTTGTAAAACTGTGAGGCAGTTTCTTTAAAAATTAACCCTACGCTTCTATGTGTGCCACTCTACTACTGTGTATTTACCACAGAGAAATGGAATTATAGTTTACACAAATACTTGTACATAAATGTTCATACCAGCTTTTTTCCTTGTAATTGCCAGAATTAGAAACAGCCTAAATATCCATTAACTGATGAATGTGTTAATAAATTGAGGTATAGCCATAAAATGCACTAACAGTCACTAATAAAAAATAATGAACTAACTGCCAAGAACTCTAACGTTTCTTTACTGTATTTGCCAGCTAACAAGCTAGAGTCTCCTGGGTCAGAGACAAGGAACTCTCTTAGGCATAACAATAGCAGTAGCCAGAGTAGCATGGGTTCCCTGAACCCCCAATTCAAACAGGACACTATGAAGAGGGCTCAGGCAATACTTTATGTTACAGAACAAGGACCTCAAGCTTAGGGACTCAAGTATTTTATAGGAAGCTTACTGCTTAAACTTTATCCTGTAGGAAGACATCTTTATCATACTGGACGGTACACAAACCTGTCCTTTGCTCTGGAGGGAGACGCTGTCTTCCCAGTGTCTTCTCTATACAAACATCCCTGCAAAAACAATCCAGAACAAAAGCAGTCGGTGACTCTGCTCAAAAGACATGTAGAAAATATGAGAGACCCATGGAGGATCGTCTTCCAATTATAATAACATGGATGAGTCTCAAAATAAATATGCTGAGTGAATGAATCGAGATCCCCCCCAAAAAGGGGGGGAGCACATACTGTATCATTGCATTTGTAAAAAATTATAGAAAATGCAAACTAATATACAGAAGCAAAAAACAGGTCAATGGTTGCCTGGGATGAATAAGAAGGGTAGGAAAGGGTTATAAAAAGGCACAGAGAAGCTTTCGGGGGTAAAGAATATGACAATTCTGTTGATTTGGCGAGACATTCACAGGTGTATACTTATGTCAAAACACAAAATTGTACTCTATAAATTAGCAGTTAACTTTATATAAATTTACCCTAAAAAAGTTGTAAAAGAACACACAAAAGAAATCATTCACAGCCTCTCCTTCTTTTTACATATTTGTGAAAATAAAAAGTTATAAAATTCCTGTCTGCTCTAATATTCTTTGAATTTACTATCAAATTGCATATTGGGCTGACATAGGAATCTGCTCATTGCTTGTGCATTCAGTAAATTATCTCTCACTTCTCTTAATTAATACATGGATTTTCAAAAACATTTACATTATAATGAGCAAGGAGGCTGAGAATTTTATATTTGTGATGGAGTTTCTGAATTCTAATCTGCATTTACCTAAAAGAAGTTTCTTATCTTCCATTGTCCTTATGTTAAAGCCTGTAATCTCTGAGAAATTCAAGAAAAAAAAAACAAAAACTGGTCTTGTAAGAGGTAATAGAAGCACACTTGAGGAAACACATTTAACTGCATCAAGATAGGTAAAAATAATTTTAGAATTTGACAGTACTTTAAACACTAAGTCCAAAGCCCTTTCTTACAGTTTAGGAAAGTGAGACCCAGAGAACTGATATTTGCCGAAGGGAAACTAACTCTGGTAGTTACAGAGTAAGGATTAGAGCTCAGAAGTCCTGATTTCTAGGTCAATATTTTTTTCCATTATACAAGATCTATTCCTGGTAATAATATGTATTTCTTCAGTTTTAGGAAATGCATTCTTCTGTATTCCTCCCGAAAGGGAAAACAAGGCAATTACATTGCTTGAAAAAAAAATACTGCTCATATATTATTTCAGAAAATCAATTCAGAGGGTGTAAGGAACAACTTATTTTTCTACCCAAACACAACTGAGATCGAAATGTTCTCACAGGAGCTTATTTACCTCGGTGACACTAATTGTGAGCAAAGTGAGCATGATTAAAGTGGACTTAAAAAAGAAGTTAGTTATTAAGTAGTTAACCTGTCTTCCAATGTCTTTTTTTTTTTTTTAATGTTTTCTGAACAATTTTGTAAGAGCCATCATTGACTCCTTGACAAGCCACACAATTTTTCTTGCAGGATCCATTGCCCAACAACATATGCACACACAGATACGAGAGTTAAAAAACATTTGGATTTTGATGGCTCTACAAATTACCTTACGTTTTAGCAGGAAAATCACTTATCACTTTCGTTTGGCATGCTTTTTCTTAAACCAACAAGCATTGCACTGTTAAGTGGACCTTAGCAGATGGAGCAGATGGAGCAGCGACAGAAGCAAAAAGGGAAAGCAGGAGGGGAAAGCCAAAGAGTCCTGAAGGCAAGAAAGAAAGGCTGATGACTATTTTTGGTTTGGGGCTCTTTATTATATTTTTATCAACTTTAATTTACACATCTAACTTATAACTCAGGATTCTGACAGAAAGCACTAACACAGCTTCAGTATTCACTTTCCCCTTATCAAGCAGCCTTGTTTTACATTCTGATGATCGAAGAGTTGTGAGCAAGTGTGTTCAGCTTGTTAAAGATTTTAAGACCAGGTTTTAGGGATCCATATAAAATAGTACATTCCTATTATTTGGAGAATTCTGATGTATACCATCTGCTCCTCCCTTTATAGCCATAGGTATTTTATGTCTGGAACCCATTCTTTTATGTGTGGTCTCATCCTCTTAGCCACTTCTGTGTCCTAAAACTGGGGAAACAGTTTGCGTGTTGGAATAAAAGTCTAAACAAACTAATATCTGCTGTCATTTAATCTCTTTGTGAATACCAGGGACGAACACATGAATCTCAGGTATAAATGCAATCCATAGGGAGAGGATTGTTCTCATGTTAAAAATGTGCAAATTATTTTATATTGAATTATTGGATAACTAAAACATAATTTCAAAAATCATTAATCAAGGCAGAGAGCCTTTTTTGGTTATTTGGGCTTTGTTTTTGCTTTATGTTTTAGATGATAAAAAAACTGGAAAGATATATTTTGGAAACATAATCTAGTTGTCATTCAGTGTTCAAAAATTATTACCATGGTTAATTTTTTTAAAACATGGTCAAATTGGCACCACCAGGGTATGCCAGAAATCAGAAATTTCAGATTTTGTTCCAATGTTGGTAAGGACGTTGTGAGTAAGCCCTATTTGTACATTGTCATCTGTGCTCAACAGTTAATAGTTTGTTTTTCCATTTTTGCTAAATAGAAGTATACTTTAGTTTGATGACACATTGCCTGTAAAGTACTTTGGCCAGTCAAAAAATGCAAGATGAGGATGACAAAGTAAAGATAATGATGATTAAGAGTGGGAATGAGGAAATTCTAACATTTCAAGGGCAGGGGGGTTCATTTACTCAAGCAATTTTGTAAAGGAATACCTGCTTTATATATGTAAAGCAACTGGAGAATTGTAAAGCCAATGGCGACCAAAAAAGCCTACCACACTGCTGCTAAAAATCTTAAGATGAGCATGATTTGTTGATCTCAATCTTGGACATGGATTATTAGCTCTTTCATAGTGGCTAGTTTACCAGAATGTCTACTAGACTCGTCACATTGCCAAGAGCAGAAGGAAGTGAAAGAATGGGGCGGAGACTGGGTAACGTTTGAAGCCAGCATCTACACAGAGTCGGAGTATGTAAAAAGGGGTTTAGGGGCACAAAAAAACCCCAAATTTATTGGCATAAGCAATATCATAGAATGCGCAGGGCTAGGAATTTAGCATCAGGAGACCTGAGATTGAATCCAGCTCTGACACTTGTAAAATGATATTGAGGGACTTTGTATTTATGTAAATACATATCAGCAATTATCATTACTTTTCTTAAGGGGCTCTACCTTTTAGTTAATGAAATATATTTATTCAGGATTAAAATAATAGAATAATACTGACATGAAATTAATTTGTAAGTCAAAACCTGGCTTCTATTTCTAATCTACTGAAATGGTAGGTGGATCAAAGTTTGAACATTAGCTAACAAAGACTGCATAATAATGTCAGAATGCCTTGATCATTACAATTAATTAAGCAAAATACAATTTATTCAATACCAGTGTGTACTTGACATCATTACAAGGAAAGAACAATTATATGTCTACATTTTATTCCAATTGGAAATAATCATTGCAAATAAAGATGCTTCTTTACATGAAGATAAGACATTTCTTTAAAGCCTTGTCCATTAAACGTGTCATTTATAGAAGTATTTCTTCTAGTATGGGTTTTCTTTAAATAAAAAGAAGATCGTAAAATTTGATTGTGTTCAGTTCATTAATTGTGGCTAACTTGCCATTCTGATTACTTTTACTTTCTGGAAACAAAAATAAATGTTTCCCTATATCAATTTAGAGGACAGAAGAAAAGTTTAGCTGGCAATGTAGATTCTTCCAAAATTTTCCCCACAAGTGTACTTTAGGCTTTCTAAAATTAAATTCTTGGAGGCCAAGTTACACAATGACGCTACTAAGTACAAAAATGAGATTACACTAAGTGCTATAATGATATTTTAGAGAGTTCACAAGTCCTGTCATGCCTGCTTTATTACCCACATTAATTCAAGATTATTTTACCCACTTGGGAAGCTCATTCCCTTTTAACATATGTTTCTGATTCAGCTGTAACGGCACACTGACCAAGCCAATGGATTCTTCACTGATGCTTTACAGGTTCCTAAAAATCAAAACTGCACCTACCACAAATCAGTAAAAATTACTAATTTTATCAGCAATAATGATTTTGTTTATTACGTGAATATTTAATACATACTTTGTGTCAGCACTTTTTAAGTTCTGGGAGCTATTAGAGTTATGAAGAATTAAACACTGACCTTACTCAAAGTTTTGAAGTTATTTTGTCGGTTGGTTTGCCTTTAGAGCCTAGTGGGTAGGAAACATGTCTTTACAATACAGTTGATAAGAGCAATGGAAGTGCTTTGCACAAGGGTACTAGGCGGCACAATATTGAGGTGGCAGGTACTGCCTGATTGGAGAAGTAGGGTTGACTCTCTGCTTTTATGAGTTCAACTTTTTTAGTAGACTAGGGGGTAGGGGAAATGGGGAGATGTTGGTCAAAATGTACAAAGTTTCAGTTATGCTGGACGAGTAAGTTCTCATAGCTAATGTACAGTGGGGTGACTACGAGTTAATAATCCTGTATTGTGCACTTGCAATTTACTAATAGAGTTGATCTTAAATGTTGTCACTACCAAAACAACAGCAACAGGGCGCCTGGGTGGCTCAGTTGGTTAAGCGACTACCTTCATTCAGCTCAGGTCGTGATCCTGGAGTCCCTGGATCGAGTCCCACATCGGGCTTCCCGCTCAGTGGGGAGTCTGCTTCTCCCTCTGACCCTCTCCCCTCTCACGCTCTCTCTCACTCTCTCTCTCTCTCAAATAAATAAATAAAATCTTTAAAAACAACAACAACAACAAAGGTAATTATGTGAGGCGATGAACATTATAATTAGCTTGATTGTGATAGTCACTTAATAATATGTACCTGTATCAAAATATCACATTGTACACCTTAAGTATATATATATTTTTGTCAATATACTTTAATAAAACTGGAAAAAAATTAAAATTTTGAAAATGGATACAAAAATTGTTTTACAAAGTACTTTTTTAAAAAACATTTACACCTTGCAGATGAAAAACAACTGGGACACAGAGAAATTAAGAAAATATCTCAAGTGTACACAACTAGCAAAGAGCACAGCCAATGGGCTAATCCATCCTGTAAAACCCATCTGCACATTCAGTTTTCTTTGAATAGTCAACAATGCCTTTGAGAAACCAAAGATCCCGATAGTTCTCAGGTCGAATGGGATCAATGCAGTTAGTGAATAGAAAAAAAGCTTCTTATTTGTACATTCCTTCTGGTCTTGTAATTAACAAAGTGGCTCATCTTTATTACTTGGAAAAATGTAGCAAATGTGCTGAGTAGAAAAAATAGAAGGATGACAGGGAGAAGCTCAGCTTCTTGTTGGTTTATTTGCTTTTGCATATGTTGCTTTTGTTGTTTTTTGATGTTTGTTGATCAAAGAAAAGTGAATTTATGGTTCACAAAAATACTATGAGCATCAATAAAAAACCTTAATTCTAAGATAGACTCAGATCCTTACTACTATCTGTTAAGGTAAACAAAAATTATTCTGAACTGTTCTAAAAGAACTGTGATACCAATATATTTTTCTTTCAGCATACCCGACAGGGAAGTCAGACTCATAAAAAACAAGAATGTGGGTTGATAAATTTTTATACTAATTTATAAGATTTATTAAATGCCATGGGCATTAACATTATTAAGGGAAATAAAAAGTACTGAAATAAAATGCTTTTGTTAAAGAGAGTAAAAAAAATCTCTTCAAAGTACAATTTAGAATTCTTATTTATTAAATCAATAAACCAAATGGAAAATAAGCAATGGTGTGTATTCATTAATTCTATGGGACAAACTACACATTGAGGTTTATAGTAAAACCTAATTTAAGGATAACACATTTTATTTTTACATTCAACTTAATAGGTTTATTTTAAACTGTAAATCACTCTTTAAAGATATTTGATATCTTTACAGTTGAGGGTTTTGATACTTTTTTAAAAATTCTATATCAATTTCATTGAAAACCCACACGAAATTCTACTTATAATTAGATGGCACATTGTACCATGCATGAGAAATATTACCTTTTTTATCTACTCCTTTAGACATGTAGAAAAGCATATATCTTCCTCAAAGTTATGGCATCCCCTTAATTCTTCCACACCTTGTTGGGTTGGCGTATCAGGTGGCCAATTTTTAAAGAAAGGGCTTGGAATCTTCACTCTTTTTTGTACATAAACCATTGTGCGTTTGAGGATAACATGAAAGTATCATCAATCTGTGAGAAAACAATGTATGTGTGCTTTTTACGGTTATCATCCAATTTAAAACTTACTCCCAGGATTAGAGCTCATTTAATCCAATACTCTCAGTTTATAGAAGAAGAAATTGAAAACCAGAGGGGACAAATTATTTATCCCAAATAATAAATCTAACTATTGATAGCATCAGGCTTAGTTTTGAGTTTCTGGGCTTTTTCCTTCAAAATGACTTTCCTGAGTTAATTCTCTCTTATTTTACCTGCTACTTATTTTCAGAATATAAAAATGTGGCATAAAAATAATCATCCAAATAATATAGTGTACAGGGGCACC
The DNA here is from genome assembly GCF_004348235.1 of Phoca vitulina. Lineage (NCBI taxonomy): Eukaryota > Metazoa > Chordata > Mammalia > Carnivora > Phocidae > Phoca > Phoca vitulina. Next base: position 75,202,560 of record NW_022589707.1, read on the forward strand.
TGGGTGCCCAGTCAGTTAAGTGTCTGCCTTCAGCTCAAGTCATGATCCTGGAGTCCTGGGATCAAGTTCTGAGATGGAGCTCCCTGCTCAGCCTCTCTCTCCCTCTACCCCTCCCCCCACCACTTGTGTTCTCTCTCGCTTACTCTGCGCTCTCTCTCTCTCAAATAAATAAATAATCTTAAAAAAAAAACAAATAATATAGTGTACAAAGAAATGACTAATGAATTAAAAACACTTTTGTACATTCCTCATATTTCTATCGTATTTGCTTACTAGTTGAATGGCATTTTACGAGGGACAAAGTACCTGATACGTTGGAAAACACAAAAGAAATAGGATTATTCTTACTGAGTTTACGAATTAAAGAAGATTTGAGAATAATTTTGAAATGTATCATTGAATGTTAAAATGCATATACTACACGACAATGATTAACGCTAAGAGCTCCAGGATATGCAACTGATCAGTTTGGTTTTTCAGGGAAGGTTTCCTCAAACACAGAGGTTCTAAAAGTATAGTCCCTGGACCAGCAAGCAACATCAGCATTATCTGTGACTTGTCAGAAATACAGTTGTCAGGTCCCACCTGACACCTACTGAATCAGAAACTCTGTGGGTGGAACCTAGCACTCTGTGTTTGAACAAGCCCCCAGGAGATTCTGACGTCACCTCAAGTCTGAGGATGACTGATAGTTAGATGAGGTTTGAGTCACACTTTTGAGAAGATAACAAATTAGGGATCCTCTGGCAGATACTTAAGGTAGAAAATAAACCTTTTTTAAAGAATAAGGAACAATTTCCTTCATTAACTACTTGGTCTACTTAGGACAATAGCAGGGTATAGGTATTCAGAATGATCAGTAATAATATTCTCCACTAAATATCAACAGAAAATGAAGCATTTAGTTTGGGAAAGAGTAAAAATAATTTTAAATTTCTGTAATTTAAAAAAAAATTAAAGTGTTTCTTCTTCTGAAAACTTTGCTCTGAAATAATTATTTCAGATTGGAAATATTTTGTGTTAAATAGAAATTATATAGGACTGTGAATCTCATTCAAAACAATTTACTATCATGTCTTTCTTATACTCTAAAATGTACATTTAAGAGAAAGAGGTAGTTCACAAAAGAATTTTCAAAACTATACAAAATAATATACTTAGAGAAATGCCCAGGAAGTAGTAAAGTTTCATTATATTTTTCTGCACATTTTACTTCAATCTTTATAGAATTAAACAGTAACTGTTTTTTAACGACTGATATTTCTGAAATACTAAAAGAAACCCACTCAACTTTGGCATATATTATATTTGTCATAATTTTTTAAAATTTCAAATTAACCAGAAAATTTAATATATTGGAACACCACATTAGGAAGGCAAGGATTATTATTATGTAAAATATAGTATGCATTATGAATTTCAATGCTTTCTAATAGTTTCTCTCTTTATGATCATATGGGTAGCCACACCATGGTACTTTGAACAGTTGGAGAGCATAAAAGGCATTTAGCTCTTACCAGAGTGAGATGAACCATATGCTTGAGTTAATTAGTTCTTTTTGTTCCTGAAATGTTTTTCTTAACTCCTTTGTCATATTTTTGTCACACTCTGTTCCTTCTCCCACTTCTTCACAGCCCTTCACACAGCTGAAGAAACATTTCAATAAAATCCGGGTTAAAATTTAAAATGTTTCCTCAAAAGAAAAAATTAAACCTACTTGTTTACAAAGTTGCTATCATGAGATTTTTGGTTAAAGGTAATCTTCAAGAGTATTAACAATGTTACAATTTGATTGGGCAACAGTACATTTTCCAAATTATATGTTTGCACATATGTGAATGAAAAGTTTTAAAAAGTTAAAAATGGAAACATTTATAAAACCAAGTTATTTTCTTTCTGATAAACAATAATAAGTGGTCATCTAGTTTTGATACTTTCATTAAATCCACTGCATATATTTTTAAAGGTTTATTTATTTGTTTGAGAGAGAACATGAGAGTGGGGGGGAAGGGCAGAGGGAGAGGAAGAAGGAATCTCAAGTAGACTCCCCACTGAGAGTGGAGCCTGACGTGGGGCTTGACCTCACAACCCATGAGATCATGATCTGGGCTGAAACCAAGTCAGAGGTGCTCAACCAACTGAGGCACCCAGGCCCTCCTCCACTGCATATTTTAAACTCATGGAGACAAATTCGTGAATGAATTTGGTTTGAAGAGTCTTCTGTGAAGGAATGCTAAGAAGGGCCCAGATTTCCAGATCATCCCACTTCCTTCACTCCCTCATGTTGAGACTTTGGGGAAGTGAGTTGATATGTTAAACTGTGATTTCTTCAGCTGTAAAATGACAGAAGAGTAACCCCCTCATTGTATGGCTCTGCTAAATAAATGAGATTATGCCTTTGACACATTATATAATAAGTTGCCTAGTACAATGTGTTTTTTTATAAATGTCAGCTACTACTTTAGTTATCTAATTAATAAGAAGTTAATTCGTTATAATGTTAAGAAAAGATTCTAATGATCAGGGAGCATTTGTTATCACAGCTCCGTGGAGAGCAGCTACTGTTTTCTGGTGAGCAAAGGCCAAGATTGATGCTAAATTTCCTGCAGGGCACAGACAGCCCCATAACAAAGAATGATTTGGCTCCAAATGCCAAAAGCACTGAAAATAAGTAACCCTGTGTTATAACATGGCTTGACACTGAGCTCTACCTTGTGCTTTTTGAAAGCTCTTCTTAAGTAATACAGATTCAACAACTGACAACTGAATTCCAATTTTATACAGCTTATAATATAATGTATTAGTTATTTTTGATACTTTCTCTAAGTAAACTGGGGAGGAAAAAAATCAGTCTAACTAATGCCTCAAAGTGGTTCGATCATCCTCATCATTTAAAATTTAAATTTGATTCTATTGTTAGGGACAAACTTGAGTTCTAATCTATTTCTGAAAACAAGTCTTTACCTCACCCCACCGCCACCCAGAAAGTCAGACTCCTAGAGCAGAAAGATACGTTCATTAGAAAAACAGTTCTACTGATTACGTGCCTTTTTCTAATGTCAATTTGACAGTATACTAGAGGGGAAAGGTCACTAAAAGAATCCCTGACACCTCCTTTCCTCTCACAGGACACAGCCAATCTGCCAGCAAATCCCGGAGGCTCTATGTCCAGAATCTGCCCACTTGTCGTAACCTCCACCATTACCACCTTGGTCCAAGCCACCATCATTTTTCCCTCCTAACTAGTCATCAGCCTCTAACCATGCCCCCTGTAAAATCTCCCACAGAAAGATTCACTTTTACATTTTGCTTTTTACAATTATAATGTAAGGAAAAATACATTTTTGCTCCACTAAAATTCTTGAATTGTATCTTTTTAAAAAAAAGTTTTAAGTAATCTCTACACCCAATGTGGGGCTTGAAAGCACAGCCTTGAGATCAAGAGTCACATGCTCCACTGACTGAGCCAGCCAGGTGCCCCTCGAATTGTATCTTATCTCCTACAGAGCAGAGCAGGAAGGGGGAAAGTACCTACAATGCCTTAGCAGTTGCTATTATTTGAATATCCACCCAAGTGAGGCATTTGGAGCTTTCCACTTGATCTTTCCTTTGCCTGTCACTTGCTTCCACCTAACATTCACATGGTTCATTCCCTCCCTCCTTTGCGTATGTTATTACCTTTTTAGTGAGGCCCTCCCAGACCATCTATGAAAATTGCAATTGCAAATGCATGATCGATAGTGCTTTTTCCCACCAGCAACCCCAATCCTGATTCACTGCCTTATTTTTTCCACAACAATTATCATCTGACATAGTGTATATTTTATTAATTTGTTATTTGTTTTTCTCCTTATGTAAGAAGTTAAATTGCTTTAGGGCTGGAATTCTTTTTTTTTATTCCCCTCTGTTTTGTTCCTTGCTTTTTCTCTGGAGCCTAGACAATGCTTGGCACATAGCAAGATTAAATCAATGAATAAAGACTATAGAGGAATGCAAAGGATAATGTCTGTAATGTAGTAATTTAACTACAAAAAGAACTACATTGTTGAACCCTATTATTCTCCACTTAAGAGCAGCATCATAAATAAAAATTCAATCTGAGCCACAGTTTTTAATATTCTAGTAGCATTTTTAAAAAGTTTAAAAAAGGTGAAATTAATTATAATATAATAATATATTTTGTTTAAACCAGTATGTCTATAGTAGTATCTTCTATGTCTTTTTTTTTTTTTTAAAGATTTTATTTATTTACTTGACAAAGAGACAGCGAGAGAGGGGACACAAGTGGGGGAGTGGGAGAGGGAGAAGCAGGCTTCCCGCTGAGCCAGGAGCCCGATGCGGGGCTCGATCCCAGGACCCTGGGATCTTGACCTGAGCCGAAGGCAGACGCTTAACGACTGAGCCACCCAGGCGCCCCTCTCTGTCTTTATATCTACAAACATCTCAGTTCAGACTAGCCACATTTCAAGTGCTCAATAGATGCAGTGGGTAACGGCTCCACACTGGACTCTAGACAAGAGTTACACATTATTATTCAATGAGCCTAAGCTTATGTCCGCAAATAGAGAAAATAATACTGTTACGTTCTGATGAACTTTGTCTATATGTTTACATAAATATATGAAACTAATTTTTTAAATTAGTGAGATTTATATAGTAGTATAATTTTTTTAATTAAAAAAGATATATACTGCAATTTACATATTTTAACAGATTTGGAATGGAAGACTTTAAAGTTGTCCACTCTAGCCCTATCTGAATATAGATTCTTTATTATATTCATATTAATATTATTGAACATTTAATTGAAAAGCACTAGTGATATGCTGACATAAAGCCACCTTTCCATGCCAATTATGGACAGTTTCATAGGGAAGCAAATTAGATTAAGTCAAAATCTAATTTGTATATCTTCACAAATAGGTCTCAATAATTTCCTTTGAAACCACAGAGGAAAGTCCGGATACTTTTCCATGTGAAAATTGATAGAGATTTTGAATATTGGATATGATGATCTAAGTCTTTTTTTCTGCTTAAATATACTTAGTCTTTTGAATAAGTCCTTTTATGTTATGTTGTCCTCAAACTTTACTTTTCTTATCCCTGTACTCTAGACATGCTTGAGTTTGCTGGTGATCCTTTTAAAATTGTAAGAACTTAAGAAAGGCAAATATTCAAGATCTCACTCAAATACATTATTATCCTTTTCTGGTTTTACTGTCAAGTTCTGTCCAGACTCCATCCTCTATTTCAGCAATTCTCTTGCCTGCGCCCTCAATGCTCTTGTCCCTTTGTTCTAACACTCCAGCCAGTTTAACACCTCTACATCACTCCTCAGACCTAGCTGTTGACCCACTTTCTACAGATAGGCTGCCGAACAGGACACCCCTCAGTGATGCAGATGGGCACTACAATGTCAGAATCTCAAGTCTCAGCTGGTGCTCAGTGTTGCCTTATGATCCTCCAGATCTTCAGCAGCTACCCTTTCCACCTCATTCTCTCTGTCAAACTACACAAGTATTTTCAACGCACAGAGCAAAACCCAACACACTCCACTACCAGGTTATATCACTTCCTAATTCTTAAAGAATACAAAGGCAACCATGCACACATTTCTCATCCCTCTACAGTATAGCTTTTGCCCAACTGAAATGGTACAGTAAAAGGAAAAGTAAGCATTAGCATTTCTGAAAACCCCATTCCATTGCTGACATGTTGAACATAACTCTGCTTTTCCATACTGTAATTATTAATTCATATATGTTTTTTTCTTTAAAACTCCATTTATCTCTAGGAAATTTTACCATATTAAACCTATTATCCATTTCTTTTCAAGTATTTTTCAAGTATTCAATGTTACTGCTATTTTTTCTACCTTCTTGCAATCTGGTAATGGGATGATCACACCTGGGATGACTTTCTTAAATTATAAACAATACTGGGAAAAGAAGATAACTAGATAAAGTTAAAAGGTCACTAGAACTCTTTTTAGGGTCAACTCAGGGGCAGCTTCGTGGAATGAACAGCCTTCTAGGAGTCAGGTGAACTAGAAAGGTTACCTCTCTGTCTAACCAGCAAGCTTTGTAACCTTGTTCAGCATCAGCTACCACATTATTCATCTTTCCCTCAGTGACCTGATTCCTGAAGGCAGGGATTGATCAGTCTCCCTGGCCCTGCTCCTCTCAGGTCTCAAATCTAATAATACACTGAATATTTTGAATCTCTAATTAATATAAAGCTTTGAGAATGACTATTGACTGACCCAAGTTTTGCACTTTCTTCTTTATGATTTTTACTAACACATTTAAGCCTTAAAAATTATAGGGCTATCTCATGATTTCTATATTAAATACAAGTATTTTAAGTTTTTATTTTAATCTCAGTCAGCTAACATACAGTGTTATATTAGTTTCAGGTGTACAATATAGTAATTCAGCACTTCCATACATTACCCTGTGTCATCACAAGTGCACTCCTTAATCCTTATCACATAGTTAACCTATCTCCCTACCCACCTCCCCTCTGGTGACCATCAGTTTGTTCTCTATAATTAAGAGTCTGTTTCTTGATATGTCTCTCTCTCTCTTTTTTTTTTCCATTGCTTGTTTTGTTTCTTAAATTCCACATATAAGTGAAATCATATGGTATTTGTCTTTCTATGACTGACTTATTTTGCTTACTGTTATACTCTAGCTCCATCTGTGTCACTGCAAATGGCAGGATTTCATTCTTTTTATGGCTGAATAATATTCCATTATATACAGCCACCTCTTCTTTATCCATTCATCTATCAGTGGACATGGGCTGCTTCCCTATCTTGGCTCTTGTACGTAATGCTGCAATAAACATACGGGTGCATGTATCCCTTTGAATTAGTGTTGTATTCCTTGGATAAATACCCAGTAGTGTGATTGCTGGGTCATAGGGTAGTTGTATTTTAACATGTTGAGGAAATTCCATACTGTTTTTCAGAGTGGCTGCATCAGTTTGCATTCCCACCAACAGTGCAGAAGATTCCCTTTTCTCCACATCCTCGTCAACACCCGTTGTTTTTTGTGTTGTTGATTTTAGCCATTCTGACAGGTGTGAGGTGGTATCTCATTGTGGTTTTGATTTGCATTTCCCTGATGGTGAGTGATGATGAGCCTTTTTTCATGTGTCTGTTGGTCATCTGGATGTCTTCTTTGGACAATTATCTGTTCATGTCTTGTGCCCATTTTTTAATTGGATTATTTGTTTTTTGGGTGTTGAGTTTTATAAGTTCTTCATATATTTTGGATACTAAACTTTTATCAGATATGTCATTTGCAAATATCTTCTTCCATTCCATAAGTTGCCTTTTAGTTTTCTTTGCTGTGCAGAGGCCTTTTATTTTGATATAGTCCCAATAGTTTATTTTTTAAGTAAAGGTATTATATAATAATAGTTTTATTGTGATCATTTCAACATTGGCAACTTTTAATTTACTTTCAGTAAAGGTGGAATATTGTTCATTACCATGGTCTCATTTGATGCTATACTGACATTTCAAATGAGCATGTTCACAGAGAAGTGTCTTACTTGAATTAGATTGATATTGATTGCACTAGGCAGCGTTTTCTTTTATTACTGAAGGAATTGGTTCTTTAGAAGTTGATGAAAGTAGAATGATTGCAGATTGCATGGAACTGAAGAATCCTCTGACCAACAGGTTTCTTTAATAAAAAATGTGTTAATGTTATTTTTAAGGAAGAATTGCATTTTCCAAGTACACTTTCTCTGTAAGGAAAGTAGATTTGTGGTAGTTCTATTTATTTTGTTTTATTTTTTGATTCAATATTCCTAGTTTCAATTTCCCAAAATACTCCAATATAGGGAAACCAAGTAAGAAATTTAAAAATAATTGTGTACTATTATTTTATAAAGCAGAGTTATAAATTGATACTGAAACCCATCTATCCAGAAGTGGTTATAACTTTGGACAACATACATAGTACATTTAGTAAGTAGGGTAGAATACTAAATAAATGACTCTTTTAAAATTTAAGTCCCTTTCATTGGGCATCTGTTACTTTTCTAGATACTGCTGATGACAAATTCAAAGTCATAAAAAAGACAGAGTCACTGACCTGTAACCTAAGCTTACAATTTAGTAGATGAAATAATATGTAGTACACATAACTTTAATACCAGGCAAATCTAACTTACTATAATTGTCACTTGCACAAAAGACTCTGGACCATGACAATTATTCAACCAGCCTAGAGGAAATTGAGAAGGGCTTGATATACAAAATGTCATTTTGAGCTGATCTTTAAAGGATTGGAAAAGTTAGAAGCTGAAGTGGAAAGAAAGGAGTCTCCTAGTACAAGGAACAGTGCAAGCGAAGACAGCCAGTGACAAGGAGAAACATACTTATGGCTAAATAGACAATGCCTTATGAATGAAGTAGAGCTTGGAAGGGAGTAGCAATACATATGGGTGAATTGTTATGGAGAGCTATAATGTCTAGAGCTATAATGTCTAGATTGTTTTTAGGGTTAGCTTAGAAATCTGATTTTACTTAGTAAGGTAGTGAGAGATAGATTTAAACAGTTTTACTGAGGGATAGACTCCTTTTTCTTAAACACCTTGCTATCTGAAAAATTCATGTATGTACACAAGTAAGAAAAAGTGTACTGTGTACCCATACTCATCTTCAATAATGACCAGTTTATTGCTAATATTGTTTTATTTATACCCTGACCCCACCTCCTCCACCTTCCCATTACAGATTATTCTGGAGGAAATCAAAGACATTTGATTTCATCTGTAATGTAATGTAAGTACATTTTAGCATGTATTTCGAAAAGGTAAGAATAATGGCGCAACACTGCCATTATCACACCTTAATAAACAATGACTCCTTAGTATCAAATGACCAGTTAGTATTCACGTGACAGGGATTGTTTACTAAGTTTTATTTTCTTACAGTTTTGTTGAATTGGGATCCAAATAAAGTCTATACAATGCAATTAGTTGATGACGGTACCCTCCTATCTTTTCTATATACTTTGTCCTTTACTTTTTGAGGGAATCTGGTTATTTGTCATAGATTTTTTTTTCAGTCTGAATTTTACTAATTCAATCTGTGTGATTATTTAACATTTTCTCCCATCATCCCTCCCCCCCGCCCCGCCTTTTTCTTTGCATTACAGAGCAATTCCAGAAGCATCCTTCAAGCTTTCTGTAACCATGTGGTCAGACACTGCTGGAGAAAATGACGCAGTGGGTCATTCTGTGTTCGTCGTCACCAGTACCAAAGAGGTATCGCACGATGCTCAGGAGTGTCAGTGTATTCCTCTAGGAAATAGACTTTCCAGCATCTGCCGGGCCTTTTCACACCGTTTAGGAGTATCCTTGACTTTTCTAAAAGCCGTATTTTTATCTGATAATCCTGTTCCATATTTTCTCTAAAAGAACAGAAGCCCTTAAATTGGAGATCCCACATCTTCCCATAGCCACTTCCTCAATACTAGTTGTATCTGCTCCATTCTTCCTTTCGCATGTTTACAAAAGGTGTGTGCATGCTGTCTTCTTCCATAAGAAACGACTTATAAATCTAGTACATCTCTAGTTTTAGTATTTGTCGCGATTTCCAAATGTACTTCCTGATTTTTAATTTTATGTCAATCTTTCCAACTATAGCCTAGAAACTCTGTGGGGTAAAAATCGTTTTCTTTCTCTCTCTCTCTCTTTTTTTTTTTTTTTTTGCAGGTTTCATCCCATATTCACATCTAGACTAGCAGAGTGCCTCCTTATTATAGTCACTCAATAAATAGTCATTTAAGGAGAGTATAGAAGAATGAGTGATGAGTGAACAACCAGAAAAACAGAGAAGTCCACAGAGACAAAAACAAAATAAAATGAAACAGTATGCATTACACAGGATAAAGATGAGTGTAACCTATTCTCATTTATTGTGACTTCTTTTAATGTCTTGAATTGATCCACATGTACGAACTGTCTGCCTTAGGGAAAAAAAAATTCTATCAGCAACTACTATTCTTTTCTGACATCTTAAATATTTGGAAATTGTACTTTACAGTGCAAAATAACTAATTGAAAGTAAAAAAGGCATTAATTCAAGGCATCATATGCTTTGGTCTAAGATTTTAAATATCAAGAAAGAACAGTGTTCACTGATATATTTTACTTAAGTGAAATATTTGAAGCTACATCTAGAAGTTTTAGCTGTTTCTCTTATTGAAAGAAAAAAATGGGCACAGAAATGTTCAGATCAAATTCACATTTTTCTAAATTTGCTTACACTGCTGTTTTCTGCTTTTGAAAATGCACATGGACTTTCATAATTCTGCAATAGAAATAGAAATGATAATTTTATGAATTTATTAATAGAGACAGATAATTAGTCATTGCTTGCTAGGAGTATAATTTATAGATACAAATATTTCAAACCACTATTGTATAACCTGAAATGAATACCTCCAATTATAAAAAGATGAAAAATTACACATTCCAATGATTTATCTATTGTATTTGTTTATACATACAATGATGTATGTATGTATACACTTTTAGAGATTTATGAATTTGGTATTTCTTCATTCTAATAATAAGTACCTTTTGACAAATGCATTCATTTGTCTTTACATAATGAGATTATCATTAGAAAAGAGGCCATCACAGTTCCTGGAACATATATACTTACTGAATGAGATAAATAGGCATTATACCAAAAAGAAAAAAGTGTAATTACTTGGTTTGTGATCAATAGTAAGCCACAAGTATAATTTTTATGCTAATACTTAGGTGAATTGATTAAGCACTCAAAGAATATTCCATGATGGACAAAAGGCCTGCAAAGGAAATATTGAAATAATGTTTTTAAGGGAGTGGATCAAACCACATCATATCTATTGCTCCAATAATGTTGGTGTGTTGTGTAACAGCAAATGACTTCAACGACTGTAGTTGGACAAAGGTATTCTGGAGCATCTATGCCCAGTGCCGTGGCGATCTTTTGTCTTTGATTGCTTAACATGCATGTACCTATAAATGCATGTTCACCTCAAAATCAGTATGTAACCCTTGGTATTATATATTGATCTGATTGGATGTGTTAAACTGAACCTTTACCCCATTACAAATAAAATATTCAGATTTTTTTTCATTTTTGAAAAATGCAGATTTTAATTTACATTGTTTTTTCATTTTTGTATGTACTGATAGTTACGAAACTTCTAAATAGTTTTAATTTATGCATATGATATTATTTTACTATCATGCAACTACTTCTCTATGAAGAATTACATATCTCAAGAGCAAACTTGGGATACATATTATATTCAATAATTCATATTACCTGTGGGTAAAATAAAAATGCTTAATAAAAATCATTTCTTTTAACATTATGTCATTTTTCATTACCTGTTTCCATTTTTTAATTTTAGCTGCCAAAATTTTTACAGACATTGTAGACAATAAAGAAGACAACTCTCAGATGTTGTACACTAAATATTTCAGAAAAGTGCAATTGGGTTTTCTAGTCATAATTAGATGATCATTTTTTCAACCAAAAGAGACATTTTTTTTTTTACATTTTCAAATTTTAGAAAAGTAAAAACCAAAACAAATAAAATAAAAATTCTATTGAGGCTTTACCAACATCTGTAGCTTTTACATGGCTTAGGAAGTAGATGTTGTAAAATGATAAGAAAAAAAAGTAGTAGACCATAATGCAGATAAAAATATGGAATTAGAGGAACAAATAATCTTCCTCTTCTTTGTCAGGTTGCTAATACAATTGGTAGAGCACGTGCCATCTAGATATGATTGTGAGTGAGGATCCTTCCTTCTGTATCCCAACTGTGGGTAGATGCAAGCTTTGAGGTTCTTATAAGGAAGGGAGAAAGGCAGACATACACATCATATTAATTTAAACAAGGCATTGCACTAATTTATTTGTTCTACTTTCTAGTTTATCTATAGCCATCCACAACTCTTTGACTGGAGATAGACTGTGTTGTTATTTTTTTAAACACTTGATTATCCAGGTTAAAATGTTAAAAATTGTGACATGTTAAGTGACAATTAAGTGCAACAATCATTTTGCTGCTAGAATCAATACCGCTGCATTTTACAGTTTGTTCTCACGTGTCCTGAAATAAGCTTACAGCATGTGTGTTTATACCTGCACCTGTGCATTCTAATCTAGAGTTTAGAGTTAGAATTTTTATCCATTATTTAATATATTAGAAGTCTTTTTGAAAAACAGAGGTTCAGTCTACATAGCTATTTAAGAAAATTAATTTATTGACAATTTTTTAAAAGATTTTATTTATTTATTTGACAGAGAGAGAGACAGCGAGAGAGGGGACACAAGCAGGGGGAGTGGGAGAGGGAGAAGCAGGCTTCCCGCGGAGCAGGGAGCCCGATGCGGGGCTTGATCCCAGGACCCTGGGATCATGACCTGACCTGAAGGCAGACGCTTAATGACTGAGCCACCCAGGCGTCCCTATTGACAATTTTTTAATCCAAATTCTTTTATTGCAAGAAAAGTATTTTTTTTTTAAAGATTTTACTTATTTATTTAAGAGAGAGAGGGAGAAAGCATGAGTGGGGAGGAGGGGCAGAAGCAGACTCCCTGGTGAGCAGGAGCCCCAAGAGGGCCCGATCCTAGTACCCTGGGATCATGACCAGAGCAGAAGGCAGATGCTTAACCGACTGAGCCACGGAGGTGTCCCAAGAAAAGTATTTCTCACAGGGAATTGAAAACTCAGCCAATTGACAAAAACCTTAGAGATCACGTGGCTCAACTTCACCGCCTCTCACAGCTGGACTGGCCATTAACAACTAAGACTTCAGATATATTGTTGGGGAGTTGGAGTTGCTTATGCCTTTCTGAGCATTTCATTCTTCATCCCATTTCATTTTTCATCATGAGAACTCTTTTTTTAATGGAATCTCTATTTTATTTTTTATTTTTTTAAATTTATTTTATGTTCAGTTAGCCAACATATAGTACATCATTAGTTTTTGATGTAGTGTTCAACGATTCATTAGTTGTGTATTACACCTAGTGCTCATCACAACACCTGCCCTTCTTAATGCCCATCACCTGGCTACCCCATCCCCCCACCCCACTCCCTTCTGTAACCCTCAGTTTGTTTCCCAGACTCCAGAGTCTCTCATGGTTTGTCTCCCTCTCTGATTTCTTCCCATTCAATTTTCCCTCCCTTCCCCTGTGGTCTTCCGCACTATTCCTTATATTCCACACATGAGAACTCTTAACAATTATTGCATTAAAGCTTTTATACTTCCCATTAGTCTTTTTAAGCTTGCAGCTAAAGAATTTTCACCCTAAGTGATGTGATATGGTTTCACATTCCTCTTCCATTCAGGTTTAAAATCAAGCCTGGGTGGCTCAGTCGTTAAGCTTCTGCCTTCGGCTCAGGTCATGATCCTGGGGTCCTGGGATCCAGCCCCGCATCGGGCTCCCTGCTCAGCAGGAAGCCTGCTTCTCCCTCTCCCACTCCCCCTCCTTATGTTCCCTCTCTCGCTGTCTCTCTCTCTCTGTCAAATAAATAAATAAAATCTTAAAAAAAATAAAAAATAAATAAATAAAATAAAATAAAGCCTAACATGCATGTATGCATTGGTTCAGTACTAAGGGCTCATATAGATTTTGTGATCAATGAAATCTGCTAAGTCTTTCATATAAATAGTGTTGATATAATTATCCATCAGTTTGATAAAAAGAGAATTTTAAAGATAAATATTTACCTCCTCTATCCTCCAAAATAAATTCCAAAACAATTTTGAAAAAGAAAAGCACAGCTGGAGGTATCATAATTCCAGGCTTAAAATTATACCACAAAGCTGTAGTAATCAAGACAGTATGGTACCAGCACAAAAATAGACACATAGATCAATAGAAAAGAGTAGAAAACCCAGAAATGAACCCACAATTATATGGTCAATTAATCTTCGACTAAGCAGGAAAGAATATCCAATAGGAAAAAAACTGTCTCCTCAATAAGTGGTGTTGGGAAAACTGGACAGCTATATGGAAAGAATGAAACTGGACCACTTTCTCACACCATACACAAAAATAAACTCAAAACAGCATAAAGACTTAAATGTGAGACATGAAACCATAAAAAATCCTAGAAGAGAACATAGGCAGTAATGTCCCTGACATCGGTTGTGGCAACATTTTTCTAAATATGTCTCCTGAGGCAAGGGAAATAAAAGCAAAAATAAACCATTGGGACTATGTCAATATGTACAGCAAAGAAAACAATCAACAAAACTGTAAAGCAATCTACTGAATGGGAGAAGATATTTGCAAATAACCAAATAAAGATATTAGTTAGTATCCAAAATATATAAAGGGTTAGTATTTAAGATCTATAAAGAAATGTTACAACTCAACACCCCAAAACCAAATAATCCAATTAAAAAATGGACAGAAGACTTGGCAGATATTTCTCCAAAGAAGACATCCAGATGGCCAACAGACACATGAAAAGATGCTCAACATCACTCATCTTCAGAGAAATATAAATAAAAGCCATAATAAGATATCACACCTGTCATATTGGATAAAATCAAAAGCTCATGAAACAAGTATTGGTGAGGATGCGAAGAATAAGAAACCCTCACGCTCTATTGGTGGGAATGTGAACTGGTGCAGTCACTGTGGAAAACAGTATGAGGGTTCCTCAAAAAATTAAAAATAGAACTACCCTATCACCCAGTAATCACACTACTAGATATTTACCCCAAAAATACATGAACACTAATTCAAAGGAATACATGCATACCTATAAATATTTTACAATAGCCAAATTATGGAAACAGCTCAAGTGTCCATCAATAGATGAATGGATAAAGAAGATGTGGTATATACATACAATGGAATATTAGCCATAAAAACTAATGAAATCTTGACATTTACAACGACATGGATGGAGCTAGAGAGTATAAAGGTAAGCAAAATAAGTCAAAGAAAGGCAAATAGCATATGATTTCACTCATATGTGGAATTTAAGAAGCAAAACAAACGAGTAAAGGAAAAACAGAAAGAGAGAAACAAACCAAGAAACAGACTCTTAACTACAGAGAACTGATGATTACCAGAAGAGAGGTTGGTAGGGTGATGGGTGAAATAGGTGCTGGGGATTAAGGAGTACATGTGTCGTGATGAGCACTCGGTGTTGGATCTCTATAGTGTACACTTGAAACTAATATAATGCTGTATGTTGACTATACTGAAATTAAAATTTTTAAAATTTCAGATAAAGATCAAGATGTAAAAAGTAAAATAAAAGTATAAATCTTCTAAACTTATTCAAGGAAAAGAAAATATAGCAGAAAACACTGATGATCTTAGAGTAGTGGAGAATTGCTTAAACCTGTAAAAAAGAAAAAAGTGTTTCATAATAGAACAAATTGGCAAGTATCTTAAAATGTCCTTATGCAGTTTTGATATCAAGGTTCTATCAGCCTCATAAAAGGGTTTGGGCAACTTTCCCTAATAGGGATTTTTTTTTTTTTTGTCCTTGAATTCATAAGAATGGCTAGTGAAGCTGTTTGTACTTGAGATACTTCTGCTTTCTCCTTATTTTTTTGCAGGGTGCTGGGGAGATGTAAGAAATTTAAGTTATGTTATTTCTTGTAGGGGTTTTGGTATGTTTTAATTTAAATTTTTTCCTTGAGCCATGTTTTTTTTTTCTTATGTTACTAAAACATTTTAACTTTCATCTGTTTTAGTGTGTATGTGTTCACACAGTTTATTGGTATAAATTAAATTATGATCATATCTCATGATTTTTTTAGTATGCATTTTATGGATAGTTATGTCCCTCCTTTTCTTTCCTGGGTATTTATACAATATTTTACTTGCTTTTTTACTTTAAGATCAAGCTTGCCAGATGCTTGTCTAACGTATTATTTTTTTCTAATTTTTAAAAATTTTGTTAATTATCTTTTATTTTTGTAATATATTAACAATTTCTGATTTTATCTTTGCTTCTAATTTCTTAAGGTACATTTTATGAAGTTTTTCTAATTCTTAAGTTGAACCATTAGTAATTAATTTTCATCCTTTCTGTTTCTAAACACCGTTCTTATTGCTTATCATTTCTAAATATTTTCTTTCCATTATGATTATTTCTTTAACCCTAATATCTTTAGAATGATTTTATTATAGCCATTTATTCAGTATTTATTTACTATTTGTTTATTGCATATTCTCATTTCTACCCCTTTCCCCACTCTGTTTCCCTTATTAGTTTAATTTTTATTTTTTAGAGAACATTACTTTTCCATTAAAAACAAAAATAGAGGAACTAGTACAATGGGAACTCATTGGATAATTAATCTAAATTAAGCTAATGAAATTAATCTAAATTGGAGAAGCACATAAATTCCTTATTCCTAAGGTATTTACATTTATTTACTTCATTTATTGAATAATGTTGTAAAAGAGTTTGTATTTGTTCTCTTTTTCATGTTTTCATCATATTATAATATAAGCAATTTGATAAAAAGTTTTGCAAGAAAGATAATGCAAAATAAATAATATCATCATCCATTAATATTTCAATGATTGTAACTTCTTTATAATCATTATAAAATGCATGATACTTCTAAGAAAAAAAGCAAAGCTAGCAAAAGGCAAGAAACCAAGCTATTTCAAAGTTATTTTGCTCCTAATAATTCCAGTCAAGAGATAAGGGTTGTGTGCTCTTCTGATAAGTATTAAAGTAAAGCAATTTCCCTGACACTTCATATAAGAGAGCTATTCAGTTAAGATGACATGCTTCCTATTTCAGAATATTTTATTTTAGTGATGTTGGTATTTATCTGAAGCAGGGGATGAATGCAAATAACTTTCTTTCAATATTTTGAACTAGCAGTATTTTCAGTAACAGTTACCACTATACTTTGAGGTGAAAATTAATGCACATTTATGCTGTAAGAATACAAATTAATAATTTTATGTTCTCTTTTACAGGCAAACATTTTAATTTTTTAAAAAAGCTTATGGTGTTTATATGTTTAAGGTATTTGGAGTAATTATATATTCGTTATATAATTTAGTGCTATGTTTTCAATATAAAAACTAATTGCAAGAAGAGCCTACTTTTAACTTTTGGATGTAATATAATATAGAGGAATTTGGAGCCTCAAATTTCAAGTCAAAATTCAAAGAAAAAGTAAATAATTCTGACTATTATTACAGAAAATAAAAATGTAAAGCTATAGTGGTTAATAGGCAGTATTACCATTTACAGTATGAAGCTTCCTTTCATAAATGTTTCACACCATAAAATAAAGTAAATTATAGTAAATTATATTAATTTATATGAGTATTTCTGACTAATACCTTCGAAAATAGTATATGGTATATTATCTACTATATTATCTTTATCATAAACTCTATAAAATCTACTCAGAAATAAAACATTTAAGTACATTTAATTAAAAAAATGTTATTGTTTCTTCATACAACTTCCTCCAGATTATGCAGCACCTTTACACAGAGCATTTATGCCAAACTACAGGCTATTTTGGGGGCTTAAAAGTAACAGTGACCACCATGAAATATTCATTTTAAATAAAATATACTTACTGTGAATCTATAAGACATTGTTAAATTGTTAATTTTCAGATAGTTGAGGCATAGCATTTCAATTCTAAATCCTCATTTTAAAAAATTACTTCTTATGAAGAAGTATAGCATTTTTTCAGTCCAAGTTAGTAAACTTATTGAGAGTCTGCTTTTTAATATGGTCATGAAGGTCTAAACACTTATAAAGTAAAGTAAGCTTTCCAAATCCAGAATAAAAAAAGAAGCCTAGAATTTGTTAATTCTGTTTTATCAAAGACTGGTCATTCCATCCGTCTGAAGTGACCTAGACAATTCTATTTTTAGTTACTTTTTTTACTTTAATACTATATCTGTAATTTAATGGATGCCTGCAACATAGCTAAGCAAATATCTTTAAGGGAGAAGGCCACTTAATCAATTTATTAATCCTCAGGGCATCAGAAAAGTAGTCATTACTATTTACCATCTGAGTTCAAGGGACCTTATTTATTTATATTTTTAAGTCATTTTATAAATATTTATATTCTTGAGTGTATTTGTAATACAGTTTAAATGAAGTTTAAAAATTATTTTGCCAGGGAGTCTGGGTGGTTCAGTTGGTTAAGCGTCTGACTCTTGGTTTCAGATCAGGTCATGACCTCAGGATCCTGAGACTGAGCCCCCAGTTGGGTTCTGGGCTCAGTGGGGAGTCTGCTTGAGATTCTCTCCTTCTCACTCCTCTCTCCCCCCCACATGCACACACACACACACACTCTCTCTCTCAAATAAACAAGTAATCTTTTAAAAAATTATTTTGCCAATTTTATACTATAAGCCCCAAGAGGGTAGGACTATTTGCTTTACTCACTGATGTATTCCAAGTGTCTAGCAAATCCTTATCACTCAATAACCATTTATTTAATTTACGTATATATAATAATACATTTTAGGTAGATGTATTCTTGAAAGAAGGAAGAAAGATGAAGTATGGTTTCTGAAAGAATTTTAAATAACTTATCTTTTAGCCTTTATAAGAAATCAGATATGGGTTTTTTTTTTTAACATTTTGACAAAATAATATATAAATGGAAGCATTATATATTTTCAAAGTTTGCTTAATAAAGTCACTGGGTAAACATATACTCTCAGATATCACCTTGGTGTTATTCTATTATTTTTCATGTACTTAGAAATAGCATTTTCAAAAAAAAAAAAAAGGAGAAGAAGAAAAGAAACAGCATTTTCACAGGCTTTTTTGTCTTGTCATGTAGGTCAAAGTAACCTAAAAAAAATTTTGGGTGGGGTATCTGGAAACTTGCAAAATAGCTTGTATAGATAGAAACTCATGTCTTTAGTTTATATGTAAATTTTAAGACTATGTTTTTTTCCTTTTATTTTGAAAGCGTTTAACATCTTGGACATGTTTTTTTATGAAATTTCACTATATGACCTGCCATTACCTTGCATTTAATTTCTACCTTTTTTTTTAATAAGAAAATCTATGAATGTTAATAGCCAATGCACACATCTGTTATTTGGCATTTATAAAGTTCATCAGAAGCACTTATATTTTGTGTGTCAATTGGGATGGTACCACATTAGCCCTGATTTACAAGTATCATCTATCAAAGATAACACCTGCAGCAACAAAAATATCACACAAGGTCACTTTTTCTCTTAATATCTCTGCTGCAAATTTATTTGTTTTATGAAGTTTCTTACTGGCATTTTATTATTTTTATCATCTGTTCTTAATCAGTAAGATATGAGTCTACATCTTCATTATGCTTAAAGGGCCATATACACATAAAGTATATAATATATAAATAATATATGATATATATTATATATGCATATTTAAGTTTTTCCTAACTTTGGTTATGTATACTTAATCCTATTCATCTATTCTATAAGTTTTATAGTACAGCAATTTGAATGCAGATTCTAGGAGATTGGTTAATATTAACCATTTGTGGTTTACATTATAATGAATATTTACTGAATACTATTTTATAGGTGGGAGTATTTTGAGGTTTTTTTGAAGTTTTTTGTAGTAGGATTTTGTACTCATGTGTTAACATTAGATAGTATGCTAAAATTTTACTTTACAGAAATAATATTGTGGATGTTCAAAGTCTTCAGGGTAAATGTTTTGATGACTTAAAGAATCAATAAAGAATGACTTTAGGGGCACCTGGGTGGCTCAGTCGTTGGGCGTCTGCCTTCGGCTCAGGTCATGATCCCAGGGTCCTGGGATCGAGCCCCGCGTCGGACTCCCTGCTCCGCGGGCAGCCTGCTTCTCCCTCTCCCACTCCCCCTGCTTGTGTTCCCTCTCTCGCTGTGTGTCTCTCTATCAAATAAATAAAATCTTTAAAAAAAAAAAAAGAATGACTTTAATATGACTTCCATAATTGATGGAGGGTGAGAATATCTCTCCTTGAGTAATAGTGTAGCTCAGAGACTTAGTATTATATATTTTGGGAATCCAATCTTGGAGAAGTAGCTACCCTTACAGTAGACCCGCTCTATAACGTTTGCTGTCCCTAAATTGGGTTGTGTTGACTATCAGTAACTGTAAAGAATCTAAGATTTTACTCTACTTGCAAGCTAAGAAGTTAAGACTTTTACCTTTTCATGGATGCTGGTAGAAAATATGAAACTCTGGTCACAATAAAAGGAATTTGTTATTTGCAGCATAGCAGGAAGTAAAAGCCTCATTTTCATGACAATTCTCCCTGTCCCTCAAGTCCCAATGATGATGGGGAGTAGCCCAGATGGATGTAGCACATGCAGTAGGAATCATGCACTTAAAGAACTCAAATCTTCTATGGTGGACAATAAACTTGCCTGAACTTTGCCCCAGAGGGACAAAGGCTCCCAAGGCTGTTTGCTATCCACATATCTTTGATAACACAGTCAGTGCCTCTTATTTCAAAATTGGGCAGAAATGGTAGAGAACCATGGAGAATTATCTCTCAACAGCGACTCCCTTAAAGATTTTCTTTCCCTCAGGACTCTTGCCCTTGTTGGTATGTAACTTTCAGGCAATTATCAGGAAATGGTTTTTCTGTAAAAAGGATAGTGGGACTCAGAGAGATAAACACATGACCCCACTTGTAAGAGTTATCTTTTTCAGGTTCAAAAAGGATCTCTTTATTAAAAGAATAATAGGTATATTTATTACCTATGAATACTGATATATTTTCTAATTTGAAGAAAAATAACAAAGATTTAAAAAAGGATGAAACCTCAACTGGGATGACCTCACTGATATTTTAGATGTTCTCTTACTAACAAGTTTCTTACTATGTCTCACTCTTTACGAATCTGAGTCCACCACTGATCCTGCCACTAGGAAGTTCAAAACAAGGCCTGGAAACAGCTAGGGAAATTATAAAATTACTCCACAATATGACAATGGTTTAATGAATGGTTAGTATTGTCAAAATACCATGAAAAATAAGATGTAACTTCTTAATATTTTATGGCATAATTCAAGAGATAAGATTTTTAAATGTGAGAAATTGACTAAAAGTATTAAGTACCAGATTGAAATGGTAATGTTATAAATAACCATGTGAATAATTGTTAAAGCTTATGTTAGCAAACAACCCTGATGCAAAGAATTCATGTAGGAGATTACTGGTAAAAAAATATCCTGTTGCAATAAAGTAGTTATCTCCTAGTTTAGCTCCCAATACATAGTGGGCCCTCAGTGTAAATTAATTGGTTGAATGAATGGAAAAATAAATGAATTGCATACATTACCTGCATTAGTGATCAAAATTGCCTCTTCTTGCAAATAACCTAGAGGTTCTATAGCAGAATTTCCTAGTGGTTAACTATGTACTTCTTTCACAGCTCTGTAGGGATAGAGCTCATTCTCCATCCCTCCAAAACCTCTTATACCCATCGTCAACACACATTGCCTATTTGTGAAAGGTACCTCGTCCAGGGTTAGTTCAAACAGATTTTTCTCTTTCTTTTCTTCTCCTCCCCAGGGGAGAAAAATCTCCAAAACAATTATAATTAAGAAAAAGATTTGTTCTCTAAAACAAAACCAAACAGCACTAAAGCCACATTGTAATGGTCACCATACCCCACTACTTCTCCAATAATTCCATTCCCAAAAGAGTGGGAAGAGTGAGAACTAATAATAGTTCTGTGAGCATATATTTTAAAAAATAAATGCGAGAGACAGCACAGGCAGGGAGGAGAGGAAGAAGCAGGCTCCCTGCTGAGTAGGGAGCCCAACACAGGGCTCGGTCCTAGGACCCTGGGATCATGACCTGAGCTGAAGGCAGACGGCTTAACCAACTGAGCCACACAGGTCCCCAAATAATCTTTTTCTATGAGCTTTTTTTTTTTAAGTTTCTACATATAAGTAAGATCATACAGTATTTTTCTTTCTCTGTCTCACTTACTACACTTAGCATAATGCTCTCAAGCTCCATCCATGTTGCAAATGGCAAGATTTAATTTTTTACGACTGAATAATAGTCCATTATGTATATATATATATATATATATATATATATATATATATATATATATAT
>NW_022589707.1:75224703-75281449 GCF_004348235.1 Phoca vitulina
TATATATATATATATATATATATATATATATATATATATATATATATATATACCATATCTTTTTTGGTTCATTCATGTTGTGGCAAATGGCAGGATTTCCTTGTTTTTCATGGCTGAATAATATTTCATTATATGTGTGTATGACATGACTTTACCCATTCATTCATAATGGACACGTAGGTTGTTTCCATGTCTTGGCTATTATAAATAATGCTGTCACTATGAAGATGGAACATAGATATCTTTTTGAGTCAGTGATTTTGTTACCTTTGGATATATTCCCAGAAGTGGAATTGCAGGATCATAGGGTAGTTCTATTTTTAATTTTTTGAGGATCCTTCATACTGTTTGTTGTCGTGGCTGTATCAATTTACAGTCCCATGAGTAGTGCACATGAGTTCCCTTTTCTCCACATCCACACCAGTATTTGTAACATCTTGTCTTTTTGATCATGGCCATTCTAACAGGTGTGGTTTTAATTCACATTTCCCTAATGACTAGTGATGTTGAGCCTCTTTTCATGTATCTGTTGGCCTTTGGTATAGTTTCTTCGGAGAAATGTCTGTTCAGGTCCGTTGTCCATTTTCTAATTGGGTTATTTTGATTTTGTTGCTTGTGTTTTAGTGTTACATTAAAAAAAAAGTCATTACCAAAATCCATGTCAAGGAGTTTTGTGGGGCTATGTCTCTGCTCCCTTGCTTGGGGGCGGGGGGTGGGAGAGAGGAGGGGGTGGAGTGCTGTAGACTACTTTCAATTTTCCAGACTCTGTGATTGGGAGGGGCCAGGAACTACCCCCTGCCTTGGCTGTGAATTAATCCTCCTGCCTGTGCTTAGCATGGGAAGGCCCCATGCCCAGTACTTGCCTTGCTCTAGGGGCAATCAACCTGCCTGCCTCTCAGCTAGAGTGCCACTGGGTCACACAGCTTCCAGGAGTTGTCACCAGTCCTTCTGGTCAGATGGGGCTGGAAGGCAGTCTCCACTGTAGGTGGAGCCATGACTCACACTTCGCCTGGACATGGGCAAACTGGGCTCTAGGACCAGCAAAATTCTTTTTTCAAGATCCGACGTAAGCAGATCTGCACCCCACCGAGTTCCCTCTCAGAATGCACCCCTAATTTGGTTCTGCAGATGAGCAAAACCACTGGTTGTGATTACTACTTAGGCACTACAAGTGTGAATCAGGTCTGCTAAAATCCATGTGCTGATTGTTGCAAGCCCTCTCCTTTCTCCATCGTGGTCAGATTCCCAATGGCTGAGTCCTGCAGATTCCCCTCCATCCCTGTGGTGCAAAATCAGAATAGGCCCTCCCACAAAGCAACCCACAATGCTGGAGGAGGCTGGTTTTTCCCTTGCAATCTCTTTCCCACAGGAGGTACCAGGGGCTCAGGGGAGACCAATCTGCATCATGCAGTGCTGGCCTGTAGGAGGGACAATGCACTCAATGTGTAGCTGCTCTTCTTACCCTTCCAATGCAGTCTGTCTTGGTCTCTGTGGTGAGGGGGGTGCTTCGGCCTCACTCCCATGCCCAGACCAACTGAGCCACTCAGGCCCCCCTGCATCTTTTTCTTAATATGCTTTGCAAATATTTTGTTCCAGTGAATAGTTTTAATTCTCACTTTCTATAATGTGTATTTTATTACAAAATTTTAAATGTTTAGATAGTTAAATGTATTAATCTTTTCATTTGTAAATAATCCACAGACTAATCTAGCAAAACCTTCTCTACCTTAAATTGTAAGAGTATTTACTCATATTTTATATTTATGAGTCATACTTAAAAATGTAAACATTATAAATATTAAACTAGTCTTTAAATTTTAATATGCAAATATCAAGAATGTTGCTTTTACGTATGGTGTAAGGTTGTCATTAATTTTTCTCCAAATCAGGGTGCATGAGTGGCTCAGTCAGTTAAGAGTCTGCCCTGGGCTCAGGTCATGATCTCAGGGCCCTGGGATCGAGCACTCAGCTGACAGCCTGCTTCTCTCTCTCTCCCTCTGCTGCTCCCCCCTGCTTGTGTGCTGTCTCTCAGTCAAACAAATAAATAAAATCTTAAAAAAAAAAGAAATCTACTGTTAAAAATTTTTTTTCTCCAAATTGATAACCAATTATATAAATAATATAGATTTACTTATATACAATTTTTCCTGCTTATTTGAAAACAACCATATATTCTCAATATATATGTATGAGTATACTCCTTTCTGCCTTAATGATTTCTTTGTCTATTCTTATAAAATATCACATTATTCAATTGTGTAATTTTATATTTTGTTATAATATGAGATAGAATAAGCTCCTCTTCATTATTTCCTTTGTTGAAATATCAATGACTATTCTTATAAATTACTTTTCTGCATGAACTTTAGAATAAACACCTTGAGATTTATTTTTGAGTCATATACATGTACATATATACACACACACATACATGCACATATATAAATACATATCTTATTAAAATATTGAATAGAACTGTATGGGTTTTATAATTTAATACAAGAACAATTAATCTCTTCTTTAATATTGAGTCTTTTTCATTTTAAAACATGATTTTTCTCTCCAGTCACTCCTTTTGGCCTCAATAAAGTATTTAACATCTCTTACTATGAATATTTGTAAGTATTTTGTCATTTTAGATGCTATTTTCATTGGGATTTTTCCAGTGCGTTTTCTAGTTGTTGATTGTTGCTGTTATCTACAGGAAAGATACTGATTTTTGCATATTATTTTCCTACTTTACACATTACTAGATTATTATATTAGTTATAACAACACTTCTTTGATTTCCAGGAATTTTCTAGAAGCACTGGCATTTCTTTTGCAATTTGAGAGTTTTGTCTTCTCTTCTCCTTAGTCAATTTTTAAACATAATTTGTTATTTTTGTGTTATCTGGGTCTTCCAGAATTAGGCTGCTTATAAAGGAAGAAAGTATATGGGAGAAGTGTTCAACTATTGTGACAAACCTACATCTTTCAGGTATAGCTATGATGGAACACCTATTTGTAAATGGCTTAGTGAATGAGTTAGATTCAGCAGAGTGCAACGTTGAAAGCAAGTTACTAATTTCTGTTGTTCATTCATTTTATGGCAACAAAATCTTTCAGGTCAAATTTTTATTTCTGTTCCTTTTTTTGTTTTAATTTTTGAGCACTTTTTTAACATTAAAATAATCAAGCCAATCATTATTTACAGTATCTATTTTTCATATGCCCTATACATATGCAAATATCCCCAAAATACAGTCATTGCAAAACCACTCTACTCAATAAATTTATTTATTTATTTTATTTAAATTTAATTAGCCAACATATAATACATCATTAGTTTCAAATGTAGAGTTCAATAATTCATCAGCTGTGTATAACACTCAGTGCTCATCACATCACATGCCCTCCTTAATGCCCATTACCCAATTACCCCATCCCCCCACCCACCTCCCCTCCAGCAACCCTCAGTTTGTTTTCTATAGTTAAGAGTCTCTCATGGTTTGTCTCCCTCTCTGATTCCCATTCAGTTTTCCTTCCCTTCCCCTATGAGCCTCTGTTGTTTCTTATATTCCACATATACCTACTCAATAAATTTAGAAAAGTTTGCAAGATATCTTCACAATCACAAACAAAACACTATTATATAGGATTAATCTTGTTTTCTCCTTGAAGGATATAAGATCCATGCTGATTTCACTCTAAATTCAGGTGTGACTAATCAACTAAGGAAAGAGATCATAAAAATTCCAATGAACAAAAACATTTTCTTCTCCATAATGTCTTATATTCTTAGCAAGTAATTAAAAATTTTTTATTGTATTAGAACCCACATTTGTTATTTATTCTGATCCCAAACTTTAGAGAAAGGATCAATAGAGCATGGTATAATGAATTGTATGTCACTAGAACTATTTTACCATTCAGATGACTCTATCACCTATTGTAACTCTTTTATATCTCATTCTGTACTTTAATATTACAAAACAAGCAAAAATCCTCATAATAATTCATAAGCAATAGCTATCATTTTCCATTTTCCATAATAATTTTACAAAAACTGTCATTATTGCCAGAATTAGCTTTTTAGTATTTTTTAAAATTTTACTAATTTTCTTGAGTTATTTCTTATAAAATTTCTGAACATGTATAAGTAAAATAATTGTTTAAACTGTTTGTCCAATATGATAGATACTATTTCCAGTGATTATTTAATTTTATTTTTTGAGAAAGAGAGAGTGGGGGAGAAAGGGTAGAGGGAGAGAGAGAGAATCCTCAAACAGACCACCTTTGTGCCCCTCCAATGGCTATTTAAATTTAAATTAAAGTTAAGTAAAATTAAAAACTAAGTTCCTTAGTCTCACTAACCATATTTCACATGCTCAATAACCACTTGTGTCTTGTGTTTACTGTGTGGGATAGCACAGATATAGAACATTTCCATCATTGCAGAATATTCTATTGGACAGCACTGGTTTCGAGTATGGCAAAACTAGCATGTGTTTATTACTTATTATACATTGATTTTTTTTAGAGTTTAATAGTTCATTATAAGTTCTATAGAGATTAAATTAGTGAGATTTAGTGTTATAGTAGAAATAATAACTATTTTCAATTTTAGCCCTGTTTAAAAATAGCACCAGAACTCTCTGTGTAGAAGCTGCTGAAGAACCTAAAAATCAGAAACATCAGGATCCAGGAGAAAAACTGGGGAGGGGACTATCAAAAGCATAGTAAGGAGAGGCCACTTAAAAACTTTCTCACATGATGATATTGGCTTTTTTTTTTTAAGTTTTTATTTTAATTCCAGTTAGTTAACATACAGCATTATATTATCTTCTGGTGTACAATATAGTGATTCAACAATTCCATATATCACCCAGTGCTCATCACAAGTGCACTCCTTAATCCCCATCACCTGTTTAACCCATCCTCCCACTCCTCCTCCCTCCTGGTAACTATCAGTCTGTTCTCTATAGTTAGGAGTCTGTTTCTTCGTTTGTCTCTCTCTCTTTCTCTCTCATTTTTCCCCTTTGCTAATTTTTTTCTTAAATTCCACATATGAGTGAAATCATATGGTATTTGTCTTTCTCTGACTGGCTTATCTTGCTTAACATTATACTCTCTAGCTCTATCCATGTCATTGCAAATAGCAAGATTGCATTTATTTTTAAAGATTTTATTTATTTATTTGACAGAGAGAGACACAGCGAGAGAGGGAACACAAGCAGTGGGAGCAGGAGAGGGAGAAGCAGGCTTCCTGTGGAGCAGGGAGCCCGATGTGGGGCTCGATCCCAGGACTCTGGAATCATGACCTGAGCCGAAGGCAGAAGCTTAACGACTGAACCATCCAGGTGCCCCAAGATTTCATTCTTTTTTATGGCTGAATAATATTCTGATGATACTGGTTCTTATACTACTTGGATTCCTCATTCATCTATTCATTAATTCCACAACTATTACTGAGCCCCTATAAGTGTCAATTATTATAAATGCTAAGGAGAAGCAAAAATAATACATATAGAATGTTATATGGTAGTAAATGCAAAAGCCAAAAAAAAAAAAAAAATGCACGGAAGTGAATGGGTATTTGGGATTGGGGAGGGATTCCTATCTTAGAGTCTTAGAGTAATCAGAAAAGGCTCCAGTCAGGTAATATCTGAGCAGGGATCTGAAGAAGAACCTACTGTGTTCCTGGCACTGACTCAATACTAGATTCTGTGTTAGACTCAAGAGTATTTTTGTTTTAGGCATTATGCTAGACTTTGGAACCACAGAGAAGGAAAGGGCTTTTAACTGATCCTCAGGAAGATCTACTGGAGCTTAGGGAAGAAGATGAAAGAGAAGATAACCCATTACCATACCACTTGCTAAATGACATATTAGAAGTATGTGCATGTACCAATGTTTCCTTACCCACTAGGTAGTATTTTTTTCCCAAAGTCATGTTAAGTAAGCCTTATTAATAGTATTAAAAATAATGATCCATTTCCTTATTCAATATCAATTTTAACAGAAAATAACTAATGTTAAATACCAAATTTTAAAAAATTTATTAGCCAAAGTTGGCCTTATTTTGGATAATATAAACACTTTAACTACTTTTCATTTTTTTTTTAAAGACTCTATTTATTTGACAGAGAGAGAAAGAGAGAGTGAGAGAGCACAAGCAGGGGGAACTGCAGAAGCAGGCTCTCCGCTGAGCAAAGAGTCTGATGCAGGACTCAATCCCAGGACCCTGGGATCAGGACCTGAGCCGAAGGCAGAGGCTTAACTGACTGAGCCGCCCAGGCACTCCTACTTTTCATTTTTTGAAGTTAAACCATCTTCCCTTCCAGGGAAATAAGGTAACATTTGACAAAGCTAATAAACATAGAATCTAAAATGTAATAAATAAACAAAATTTATGTGTCTTTTTTTTTTTGGGCCAAGTATATCCTAATAAATAAAGGTGATAAAACACGGAAACTTTTTATAGTAAATCTTATCCTACTGACAGGATTTATCAGTTTTTACAACTGTTTTGGGTAAAATGTAAATTAATTGAATTTTCCCATTATTATTCTCAGATTATTTTTGAATAACTCCAAAAGTAAAATATGATATCCAAAAATTTGTATTTTTGAGTTTTCATTTTCTAAACTGAATATTAACAATCTTAAAACAGATATAATTTTTTTATGTATTTCATGATGGATGCCTTAGAAAGACTTACATGGAGAGAGATAAACACATCTATTAGTTATCTCCAATTAACCATGAAATAAATAAAAGGCAGATATATGATTGATTACTAAAAAGCTGTGAGTAATTAGGTAGTAAGGCAAAAGTAATGTTATATATTCATAGAGTATAATCTAAGAACATGATTTTGTTTGTATAAATTGATTACCAAGCAGTTGAAATTAATATGACTTTTAGGTAAGGAGTTTTAAAGAGAGCAAACATTTGAAAACAAAGCATTCCTGTAATTTTTTATGTGACTATAAAAGGATATCTTACTCTACTATATTCAAAGACAATTACTTGTTTTGGATGAGACTTATAAACAAAAAAAAAAGGTATTTATTTAAAGCCTGTGTTTTAATTAAGCAAAGCTTTCGATGTAAATTAATTCAGCCTAGATTTTAGTCATGTGTAACATCATATAATTTTACTGTTATTTCTACAGTCCATTAGTTTAAAATTGATTCAATTTATGCTAACAGTTGAGTGATTAAGTAATTTCCAAGGAAATTTTAATTATCACTGTGCTGTTTTCTAGATATAAATTAAAAGGTCTTAAACACACACAAGTTGAATTAAGAAAAAGAACTTTTTAGAAAATTCAGACTCTATAGTGGAAACAAAAGACATTTCTGTTCTATTTACCATTTTTCTTTTAGTTCTCCTTATTTTTAAGTCATATATCAGTGTTGGAGCAAGAAAGATGACTTGAGAATTCATCTATTTTATACCCATTATTTTGAGGATGACCCACAGGGCCTTTGCACGTACTGTCTGTGCAACCTATAGTACTCTTTCCCTGAATATTAGTGTGTTTTGTTCCCTCACTTGATTCATGTTCCTGCTAAAATGTCACCTTTTAAGAAAGGATTTTCCTGATGACCCCTAATCCCTTACCCTGCTTTATTTTTTCTTATAGCACTTACAAACAGTGCAATATTCTTCACTTATTTCTCTGATATTCAGTCTTCCTTTAACTTTGCCACGGGAGTAAGATGTCTATTTTGTTTAAAATATGTATCCAGGGCCTAGATGAAGGCCAGGTAATGTAAAAGATGCTTGTCAAGATATCTAGGAAAGGATACGTGATTAAATGATTATCTGTATATTTAGCTATCTCATGTAGTCAGATGTTATTCTATAGGCACAAATGATCTTACAGAATTCAGTTTCAAAACAAATGAAAATAAAACCCAAAGCAACTGACTAGCAAACCCAACTCTTTCCGTGGTTTCAGGAAATAAAATATTGGTTTTAGTTGCATTTCCTCATGTCAAAATGTTGATTTAGGATTGTTCAAAATTAGATATCCTTCATGATATCCAGATATCTAAATTATCAAAGAGTGTCTTTTGGTTTCTCTCTTAATTTTCTTTATCCAAATTTCCATATTTTTCTAAGCCTTTCAAAATGCACTTCAAGGGGCACCTGGGTGGCTCAGTCAGTCAGTTAAGCATCTGCGTTGGGCTCAGGTCATGATCCCAGTGTCCTGGGATCAGCCCTGCCTCAGGTGCCCTGCTCAGCGGGGAGTCTGCTTCTCCCTCCACCTGCCTTTGTGCTCTCCCTTGCACTCTCTCTCTAACCCCCCAATTAAATAAATAAAATCTTTTTTAAAAAAAGACAAAATACATTTCAGTATTAAAGTTCCTAAATTTGGTTATAAGCTTAGGATTTTATTTGCCAAAGCCATATTTTTCCCTCACAAATTATTTCCAAATTTTAACATATAGATGATTTTGAGTTTAAAGAACCCCTCTCCATGAGTTAATCAAGTATTTACCTGCCAGAAGATGAGCATTTTTTATCAAAATTTTTTGCAGTGATGTGCTCTATGTTTAATTTTTTGACATAGGAAAATGCTTTCTTTAGAGTCTTGAGTACTTCATGGACAAAATGTTGGAGGTATGGTAGAGTGAAAAAGAATGTATTATTTAATTAAAACAACCTGAGCTAAAATTCAGCTCTTCCACTTTAAAGATTTTGAGACTCAGTGTCTACATTTATATGGAGTGTGAAAAGGAATACTGACCACATACCAGGCTGTTATGAGATACACACACACACACACACACACACGCAGTCAATATAAAAATTTCTCAAAACAGTTTCTGTTATAAAGAGAACACCTGATACATTTAATTCTCTTCTTTCCCTATTTTGTCTCATTCTCCAAAAGTGGCTCAAGTACCATTTTCTTGCAGAGGTCTTAATTCTCTTAATTCAACATCATCTCAAATTATTTATGACAGAAAACTTTTTAACATCTATTGCCTTTACTCTAGATCTTAGTCTTAGAATAAAGCTATTACATTACCTTAATTTGCTTATCAAAATTGTTTGTTTCCTAACATGAAAAAGATATGCTAGAGGGATGCCTGAGTGGCAATTAAGCATCTGCCTTCAGCTCTGGTCATGATCCCAGGGTCCTGGGATCTAGTCCCACATCAGGTTCCTTGCTCAGCGGGGAGCCTGTTTCTCCCTCTGCCTGCTTCTCCCTCTGCCTACCACTCCCCCCTGCTTGTGCTCTTTCTCTCTCTCTGACAAATAAATAAATAAATAAAATCTTAAAAAAAAAAAAGATTTACTAGAGACTATGGCTATAAAACTTAATACAAGGTATAGTACCTTTTAAAAATGAACAAAACCGGGGCGCATGGGTGGCTCAGTTGGTTAAACGACTGCCTTCGGCTCAGGTCCTGATCCTGGAGTCCCGGGATCGAGTCCCGCATCGGGCTCCCTGCTCAGCGGGAAGCCTGCTTCTCCCTCTGCTTGTGCTCTCTCTCTCTGACAAATAAGTAAATAAAATCTTAAAAAAATTAAAAAAAAATGAACAAAACCATAGGAAATGGGAAAGGAAAAAGAAGAAGTTGAGGGAAGACCAAAAATTAAATGGATGGGTATTGTAAAATATAATATACAATATACATTTTAAAAATTATAAGAGGAAAAATAGAGTTAACACATGAATACCTATATGTGTGCTGAATGCACAGAACAACCAATTAAGCCAATACAGTTTTATAAAGCGCAGGAATGTTTCACAGAGAAACTGAAATTGGATAGGCATAGAGGAAAAGTAAGATTCAAAGGGATGGAAAGTAGACAGAAGGTCATTTCAGAGCCAGAATAAAGTGAAGAGATTAAGAATTTCAAAGCTACCTGAAATGATATTTTTCAAACTAATGTAATATGACAAGTGAGCTGTAGCCTTAATGGATCAACACCCATGTCAGGTGAACTCCCAGAGATGGATAAAGTAGAGAATACTTAAGTGCTTTGACTTGTACAAAGAAGACCCTTGATTTTGTCCTTTTTTTTTTTTTTAAGATTTTATTTATTTATTTGAGAGAGAGAGAAAGGGAGAGAACATGAGTGGGGGAAGGAGCAAAAGGAGTGGGAGAAGCAGGCTCCCCGTGGAGCAGGGAGCCCAATGCAGGGCTTGATCCCAGCATCCGGGATCATGACCTGAAGCAGAGGCTTAGCCAGCTGAGCCACCCAGGTGCCCCTTGATTTTGTTACATTTAAAATTAAATGTAACTAACAAAAGAAATATTTTGTTTTTAGAAAATACGCAAATTCCCCCAACATTAAGTTACCATTTTACTATTAACCAGGGTTAAATAGATATGCATAAAGGTGGAAAGTACCTTTCGCCAGCAAAATTCTAAGGATAGGTTTCCGTATCTTTTCATTAAAACGTACTGTAATTGAAAAACAGCTCTATCCTTACTAGCCTACGAATTGGCCATTTCGGAAGAGAACGTCAATCAGATAGGTGAAGTCAGACATTCAGAGATGCGTCTTCTTAGTTCTCCTGCTCCACCCTAGTCTGGATTCTGGCCTTAGCATACACTGCTGCCCCTTCCCCAGCCTATCGTTTTCTTTTCCCTTGTGCATGGGTTTTCTTCAGTGCCTTACGGGCAAAAATTGTTTTTGCTCTTACTCCCGTTAAGGCTTTTATTCCATAGAGAAACCAGTCTGTGTTTGTTTGGGTATTAGAGTAAATCTTGTCTTTTCTATTTTCTGGAAGATTTTGTATATAATTAGTATAATTTCATCTGTAAATGTTTAAGAGAATTCACCAAGGAAGTATCTAGGCCCGAAATTGTCTTTGTAGGCAGGTTTGAAAGTACAAATATAGTTTCCTTAAAAGTTGCATGGACTATTCATCTACATTTTCTTGATTGAGCTTTTACAGTTCCTGGTTTTCAGGAAATCTGTCCATTTCATTCAAGTTGTTGAATTTATTTCCATAAATTTTTCATAATATCTCACTATTTTCTAAATAGTCTACAGATATTTATTGATGTCACCTCTCACATTCCCTTTTGATGTCTTTTTGACCCACAAATGATTTTAAAACTTTTTACTTAGGTTCCAAATATTTGGGGATATTCTAGGTATGTCTCTTAAATATCTTTTGCTCTATAAAAATAAAACAGTTCCCATACACATATAAGTACAATTTTTCCCAGGCCATTTATTTTTTTAAGGAATTGGGTTAATCATGTTCCACAATCTATATTTGACTTATTGCTCTCTCTTGATACTATTCAACACGTTTTTTCTTTCCTTTATATTTCCTGGGATTAAATCTAGAAGTTTGCAGATTCAGACTCAAATTTTGGTAAGAATGATTTGTAGGTGGTTTTCTATATATCTTTACTATTACTTTATGGGCACATATGGCCTGGTTTTTCTAAGATAGATCAGTGTCTTCAGTTGTTGTTAGCCAATCCATCCATTATTAAGTTCACTAGCAACATTTCATGTGATTTTTATAGCATCTGGTAAGAACTATTATCTAGATCCATTATTTAATTTGGCCCTGTAAAATGATGATTTTATAGATCTTTTTGTTCCTTTATTAGTTGGATTTCTATAAAGGAAATTAACCTTAGCAAATATTTGGCTACCCTTAAACAGTTTATATTATAACGTAGTTATAATTTCTTCTTTTATTTGCCAATTTGCAGAATAATGAGTTATTATATTAGTACCCTACGAAAGTAGAGAAGCTATATAATTTGGCCTCCAAATGGAAACATTTATGAGTGCAACAAGGTGGTATTAACCTAATGCAATAGTCATTGAGAATATTCCAGGCAAACCTAGCCAAAGGTGATCCATGAGCATTTTAAAAAATTCGTTGATTCTTAGTATTTTATGTTTTACTTCATTGCAATCATTATTCGGATGCCCCAAATTGTTTTATCTTTGACCATGCAGAGCCATTTCAACTTGGCTCCTGTGTCCTTTTAAGATGATCTCAGTAGTCTTGGATGGATTCCTTGCTTTCTTAGACAAGATACATCATGTTCATCTTATAAGAAATATATATATATATATATATATATATACACACACACACACCTTCTCCCAGATCTGAAAACTCAGTAATTTTTCAAGGTATCCTTGTTTCTTTTAGTGAGTGGCAGTGTTATTGCTCACTAAAAGAGCTGTAGAAGGTGATTGCTTCTGTGCTGTCATTGTCTTTATGCCTTTTCAACGAACAGAGCTTGAAAAATGTACTTATTTTTAAAAAAGGAAGATTAATAATAAGTGTATCTGACATTTTTAAATCAAAAGAAATATTACTTGGATTTTACTTAACTTCTCTATTCTATATTTGCTTTTTCTTTTATTCTAAAAATACTGATTATATCCTTGCTTCGTATATTACCTATATTGTTTACTATAATATATATTCACTTAATATCAGTATTTTTACTGGCAATGACTATTTAATTCAGTTTCAAATTTCTTTGGTGATATTTTTAATCTTTTTTTTTTAAAGATTTTATTTATTTTTGACAGAGAGAGACAGCGAGAGAGGAAACACAAGCAGGGGGAGTGGGAGAGGGAGAAGCAAGCTTCCCGCTGAGCAGGGAGCCCGATGTGGGACTCGATCCCAGGACCCTAGGATCATGACCTGAGCTGAAAGCAGACGCTTAATGACTGAGCCACCCAGATGCCCCGGTGATATTTTTAATCCTTAAATCCCAGTAATATGTCAGTTAAAATACCGTGTCTTTAAATCATGTTAAATAATTCTTGTCTGAGTGGTTATGTAACCAAACTGATGTGGGACTTTGGGATATTTTTAAAAATTTTATTTTATAATTCATGTAAAACATTTAAAGTTCCAAATTCAAAACTATAAAACGAGATACTTTAAAAGTAGTAGCTTATCACTTAGCTTGTTTCTATTGTTGCTAATCTCCCAAAAGATAACATGACTAAAACCAAAGTAATGCTGCAATATTGAAACTAGTATTATTATATTTATTGACATATCAACACATAAAAGTACACCCCTAATATAAAATGACTATCTTAAGTGTCTCTGATCTCATCTCGTCATAAGCAACCTTTTTCCTTGTCTCTGTTACATATTTATATATGCTATGCTAGTTCCCAGTCATTTTCAGGTGTCTGCTTTGGTAGGCTACTTTTAGGAAAATCTCTGTAAGTTTTTCAGATACCAGTCCTTAACTTTAGGTTATTTCATCACAGCTCTTTGTACAATGGCTGAGTTCACTAAGCACATTTTTTACTTTTTGCTATGTTCTATTCTGACACTATTGCTGTGGTACGGATTTGTAGAAAGCAGAAACTACTAGATGTATGATTCTCCTTTGAGAATAGGTGAATGCTAGAGAGGCTGGAAATGCCATTTTTAGAGCTGTTTCATGCAAAGGGTCATATGCTATAAAAATAATGTCTCCCAAGAAACCTTCATCCTAAAAAATTCTGCTGCATAATTCAAAGTGGCTACAAATGTCTGCAATGAAACTCTGGATGTGTGGGAAACGATCAGTCCCAAAGGTATAGCTTACCTTAGTAGTTGAACTTTCACTTTGTAATATGATTTTTCCAGTTCATTTTAGATTATGGGTGGAGAAAAGAATATGTCTCTAAAAGAGTTAATACTGTGTTCATTCATATATTGAAATAAAATCTTCTGGAAAAGATAGTAAATTTCAGTTTAGGAAATACTGTAGTAAAGAAAACTATTAAATTTTATTTAACTGATTAATATTCAAACTTATTTGACCACAGAATTTTTTGCTCTTCTATGTCACATATTAATATGAAGAAGAATTAGTGTTCTACAGAACACATATATTTTGTAAAGGCTGTGTTAAATGAGTTCAACAGGTACATTTATGATAAATCTTAGTAGGGCTTTCTAATTGCAACTGTGAATCAAGAATCCTCAAGCTGGAGACCATATTCCAAGCTCCTTTATGTAAGAATGACTTTTCTACATGATACAAACTCTGAAATATTCTTTAATTTTCACAATTTATTTCCCTCTTTCTTACTCAGAGAAGTTCATATAATTCCTACATCATGAAATGCAGATAAATATTATTTTTTTACTTATCCTACTTTATTATTTTTTTACTTATCCTACTTATTATTAATACATTTAACTTTTTAATTGAGGTACATACAGACAGAATTCTGCATATTTCATAAATGTAAAGTTCAATGAATTTTAACAAACTGAGCCCACCCGTGTAACCAACATCCAGCTCCAGAAATAAAACATTATACCTACCTATTAAAGGAAGGAAAAACACACATTTCCTCAGAATTTCCAAGGCCACCACATTTTCTTTAAAAGAATAGTAAGCAGTAAGGTCAGGAGAAAATTCTACAGAAATCCTGCCAAATTGTACTAGATGAACTTACCGTAGGTTGCAGAAATTGGAGTAGAGGTTTTGCTTATCAACTGCACTGACAGCCACATACTCCTTCCCAAAGCTTTAGATCTAAGAAATTTAGATCTAAGAAATTGACCAGCAAAATGTGGAGTAAATATTTTAAGTGAAATCCATTCAACCTTTCCGCAAATGTTCCCTGCACTGTGGCTATTTCCCTCTGTTCCCTGAGCTTTTGTATATTGACAGTGGGGTTGGAGATGTAGTGAAAAATACAAATAGATTTGCTTGTAGAAATGCTAATTCATGGGAGAAAGAGGGAAAATGACTGGCCGTTACAGACAGTATTCATGGACAGTGGTAGAAGTGGCAGATGGGACAATTCTCTTTGGAGTAGTATCTGCATCACTTGTAAACATGGCTCTTTACCAATTTTTTGGTGCTATCTGTAATTCTTCTGTCTGTTTTCATGGTCATTTAAAGTTGATTTGGGAAAAGTGAATGAGGTTCTCCCAATTATCACTATTTTAACTCACGCCGCTTATAATAGCTATAAAAATTGATATATATTATGTGCTCACCATTAACGCTTAGGTATCAAACGATACCATCTCTAAATCTCACCTCAACACTGTGAGTAGATATTATTAGTCCCATTTTATTAATGAATAAAACCAATAGAGAGACAAAGCACCTTGCCTTAAATTGTACTGATACTGCATTGAGAAAACAAATTTTAACTCTACGTACATCTGACTCAAAAATCAAGCTCTTTGCACTTCAACATGCAGACTATAAAATCTTTTAGGTTCTATGTTCGTGAGAGCCACACTATGAGAAAGGAATTGTTTTCATTCCACAGAAGCGCAATAACAGAGCCGGGGTTTGAACCCAGGTCAGCAGACTATGGGTGCATTATTCTTTCAACTAACCCAACAGCATATTTAGGTATATATTTTTTCTTTTTAAATTCAACTTTATAAAACCTCTTTCTACTAAGAAGTTAAAAGATTTACTATATCAAAGTAAAGGAAACATGCTTCTAATTTCCAACAGAAAATGAAAACTCATGGTTTGAAATGGGAAGAGGGCACCAACATGTTTTTTATTTTTAAGGTACAGCCTAAGAAATGGTTTCTGGGACAAGGAGACAAAAGATTAAAGCTGGATTTGCATCATTCATCTGCGTTTCTATGATTGACAACATCAATATTTCTATGCTGCAGTTAAGGATGATGTTCCTATTTTCAGGTTTTAATATGCATTGAGGTTAAGATACAATATAAGTACATGAAAATAAATACCTGAAAATCATTAAACATAAAATTACATCAGTCAGCATTACGTTCCCCAAGACAGATATATTTACAGAAATTTAAAACCCTTTTTAGTGCAATGAAAGATAAACATTATAAATTATACCACTTTTGGTTTAACTGTTTTACCCTTAATTTTCTGACTTCTCTGGGTGAATTGGCCTTATATTTTCTTAATTGATTTTATACTTAGTAAAGTTAACATGCCATAAAAGGAGCAAAAAGCCAAAAATGTTAGCTGATTCTGGACATTAGAAAGTAATGTATAATTGAGATATATGTATACATACAAGAAAAAATGATTTTTCTGTAAGATGACTATTATGATAGTTATTAGTAGACTCTTTTCTATTAAGGGAAGTTAAAATATGGCATAAATGACAGTTCTCTTGACAGGATTGTTTTGTTTTGTTTATCAACAAACTTGACTTACAAGTTTCACAGTTTTATCAGCCTTATTCAGGTATATTTCCGTATAAGAAATTGTACCCACCTAATATGTATATAATTTAACTGATTGTGATAGAGATATACATGATAAAACCACTGTTTAAATCAAGATACATGCTTGCACCACCCTGGAAAGATCCCATGAGCCTCTTTCGAGTCCATCCCTCCCTCTGCACCCTGCCCCGGGGAATCACAGATGATTTTGGTTACTATAGATCAGTTCGCATTTTCTAGGTATTTATAAATGGAATCAAATTGTATGAACTTTTTTGTAACAGGCTTCTCTCGGCACAATGACTTACAGATTCATATGTACTATTGTGTATATCAGCAGCTCATTCACTTTTATTGTTGAGCACTATTCAATTATAAAGATAAATCACATTTTATTTATCCATGCATCCATGGATGGACTTCAGAGTTATTTGAAGTTTTTAGTTCTTTTGCATAAAACTGCTATGACTATTTCCATGTAAGTCTTTTGTGTGGACATATATTATCAATTCTCTCAAGTAAGTAACTAGAGTAAAATAGCTGGGTTATTTGGTAGGTATATATTATGTTTTGTTTTGTTTTTTAAGAAACTGCCAGTTTTCCAATGTAACTGTGCAACTTTACATTCCCACCAGCAGTGCATGAGAGTTAAAATTGCTCCATATCCTCACAAAACTCATGAAATTTTCAGCCTTTACTGTTAGCTCTTTTAATTGGCACGCAGTGGTAACTTTTTTGTTTTAATTGTAATTTCTTTAAAATTTAATTGTAATTAAATAATGAATTTGACATATTTTCACGTGTTTATCTGCCATGTATATATATTTTGTGTGAGATGTGTGTTCAATTATTTTAAATAGTTTTTAGATTTGATTTTTAAGTTGTACAGTTTTTGTCTTCTGTTATTGGTTTCAGAATTCTCATATGTTCTTCATATAAATCTTTTCTCAGACACATGTAGTGTAGTGTATTTTCTCCCCATTTGCAGCTTGCCTTTTCATTTTTTAGTAGTATCTTTTGAGGAACAAAAAAGGAATTTTGATGAAAGCCAATTGATTACTTTTGTTTCTGTTTCTTATATTCTATCTAAATCCTTGCCTTCTTCAAGTTCACACAAATATTCTACTGTTTTGTTTAGTATTGTTATGGCTTTTATTTTTGCATATAGGACTATGTTCTATATCAAGTTAACTTTGGTATATGGCATGGGGTAAGGATTGATGTTCCTTTTCATTCCATAGATATATCTAATTATTCCAGCACTATTTGTTAAGGAGGTCTTTTCTCCCCAATAAGTGACCTTGAAAACTTTGTCAAAAATCAAGTGATCATATGTAGTTTGGTCAATTTCTGTACTCCTCATTTTGTTTAATTGACCTATGTCTATTCTTTCAACTATATATACAACATTGTCTTGATTACTAAAGCTTTGTAGTGGGCCTTTAAAACATATAGTATGGATCCTCCAACTTTGCTCTTTTAAAAAATTGCTTTGGCTATTCTAGGTCATTTGTATTTCCATATAAATTTTCAAATTAGCTTGTCATTTTTTACAATGCCTTTAGGATTTGATTGGTATTGCTATGAGTAATATATGTATTTTAAAACTTTAACAATATTGCATCTTCCAATCCATGAACATGATATATATCTTCACTTAAGTCTTACTTAATTCTTTCATTCCAGTTTTTATAGCAGTCAATGTAGAGTTCTTGCATGTATTTTATTAATTTGTTACACAAAAACATATTTAGGTAACAACTCAATGTGGTATTTTGATATTATTTTAAATTGAATTTAAAAAATCATGTTTCAATTATTGATGGCAGTATATAAAATCCAAATGATTTGTATAAATTAATCTAGCATACTCCGACCTTCTAAATTTGCTGAATTTTATTTATTCTTTTGTATATTTCTTAGGATTTTCTATAGAAACAGTTGTGCCATCAGCAAATAGAGACAACTTTATTTCTATTTTCCCAGTCTATTGCCTTTTATTTCTTTTTCATGCTTTATTTCAATTGTGACATCCTCTATTGCAATCTTAAATTAGAAGTAGGCATCTATGCCTTCATTCTGATCTTATATGGAAAGCATTAAATATTTTACTATGAAATATAATATTAGCTGTAGGTTTGTATAGATGCTTTCTATCATAGTAAAAATGTTTCTTTTTATTACTACTTTACTGGACATTTTCATTGTGAATAGATGTTGAATTTTGTCAAATATATTTTTTTTGCACCTGTTGATATGATCTTGTAATTTTTGCCTTCTCTTTTTTGTTCCAATAAGTTATTCTGATTATTTGGGTAGTTTCCATATATTGGCTTTATACATATGATTTTGTATTTTGTAATGGTTTCTCTAAAGGTATATTATGTATCCTTAACTTTTTACATTCTAATTAGATTTGATATTATACACGTTCATGTAAAATGTAGAAACCTTACAAATATGTTGGCCCATTTACCTCCCTTGATATTCCTTATGCTAGAATTTGTGTATGTATTATGTAAATATACATTATAAAGTCTGCAAGGAAGTATCATAATTTTTGCTTGAAACAGTCACATATTTAAACATAATGAAAAAATTATATATCCATATATTTATCACTTTTTAGGTGATGCATTACCTATTGACTGCCTAAATTTCCCTCTGCTACCATAAACTTTTATCCTAAAGAGTTTCCTTTAATATTTCTTACAGTGCATGCCTTCACATGACAGTCTCTTAGTTTATTTTTATCTGAAAATACCTCTATTATGCCTTCTTTCTTGAAGCATATTGCCACTACATATGAAACTCTGGGTTGGTAGTGGTTTTTTGTTTTTCTTTTTCCATTACTTTCATCATGTTATTCCACTGCCTTCTGCCTTCACAGTTTCTGATGAGAAGACCACAATCATTTGAATCATAATGTGCCATATTTTTCTGGATTCTTTTAGTATTTTCCTTATATCCTTGGATTTCTACAGTTTGGATATGATGTGCCTAGAGAGAGCTTATTTATTGCATTTGGTCTGTTTTGAATTTGCTGCATATCTTGCATATTTAAATTAATAAATTTCACCAAATTTAAAAATATTTGGCCATTATTTCTTCAAACATTTTTACTACAACTTTCTCTCCTCTACTTCTGGGACTCCAATTGCACTCATGTTAGACCATCTGATATTATCTAATGTTTTCTGAGGCTCTGATTGTTTTTTCTATTCATATATTTTTCTCTCTGGCCTTTAGTTTGAATAATTTCCATTGATCAATTTTAAAGTCCTTTTGCTCTTTCTTCTGTCAGTTCCATTCTACTATTGATCTTATCCAATCTATTTTTTTTAATTTCAAATATTTGTTTCTAACTTCTATAGTTTCCATTTTCTATTTAATATTTTTATTTATCATTTTCTATTTCTATCTACTATTCCCTATTTCTCTGCTGAGATTTTCTATTTTTTCCTTTGGTCTCATGTGTATTTTCCTTTGCCTCATTAATTATCATTATAAGAGCTTTTTTAAAATCCTTGTCTGACAACCTAATTTTAGGAATATCTTCAAATTTATCTGTTTATTTTA
Organism: Phoca vitulina; assembly: GCF_004348235.1. Lineage (NCBI taxonomy): Eukaryota > Metazoa > Chordata > Mammalia > Carnivora > Phocidae > Phoca > Phoca vitulina. Next base: position 75,244,427 of record NW_022589707.1, read on the forward strand.
TTTTCCTTTCAGAAAAATGAATCACATTTTATTGATTCTTCATATTTAAGTGATTTTGGACTATATTTTGAAAATTGTTAGAGTTGTGTTGCTGAGGCTCCACATTCTGTTATATTCCTATAAATTAAAAATTACCTTCTTTATGATCAAATTGCAAATTTTTTTCTGTAGCACCTCAAAACTGTTTCCTCCTTTTACCCTTCACTGCAAGCTGCTTTAAGCCTTCCTTATACTTGCATGGTTCATAGCCAGAGTTTATATAGAGAACTTAGGGATTCCTTCTGTGGCTGTCTCCCCTCCAGGATTCCCTTGTCACCTTCTAGAAGTATGATTGCCCTAATTCTAACTTTTGGTTCTTTAAGCCAGAAATAATGTAGGTTTCTACTTGAATTTTAACTTTCCTATGCCACAGTGGGACAGTTGCCTGCCTTCAAACTAATGCTATAAAAGAGAGAAACATCCTCTGATATAACCATCTTCTAAGTTTTATATTTTCTCAAAAACAAACAAACAAACAAACAAAAACAAATACAGTTTTCTCTCACTTCCATATTTCCAAAAACTTCATCCAGATTTTGTGGTTGTTATCTTTGAGATGATTCATTTTTTAGAAGTTTTTTTTTTTTTTTTATATACTTGAAGAGGAATTCCTTAGGAAAGAACAAGTTAATTCTTTTCTCAGAAAGCAGTAATATCTCTCTTGGATAGATTCCAAAACATATGTTATTGTGTAAAAAGATTATCTGAGAGATTAGACGCTTATCAAAAACAAGATTTTAAAAAAGTGGGCATCCCAAAATACAAAGAATTACATCAATGAATCAAAAGAGCAGAGTTAGACAAAATCTTAAACCTAAAGTTGCATTAATATTTTTTTCCCAACTGGTTGTATAGCTTGTAATTTTATGAACTGAATTTTGTTTTGGTTGTTGCCTGTACCCCTTCCAGATGGCATAATATAAATTGTATTATGACATAGAGACAGGAAAAGAGAGGCAGACTGTCTAAACACATGGCTCTCAAAAATCTAATTTCTCATCACTGATAACATGTGCAAACAGAATTTCTTCCTCAGTTAAAGTTGTGCCTATGGATTCCTTTTAACCAATAATTCTATTTTTTTTTTGTCAGGCGCATATCTAGTCCTAAGAACTATATCAAAATACTGCTTCTTTTTTAATTATAAATTATATTCATGGTTGTGAATTTAATTATAAATTATATTCTATGGCTGTGAAACTAAAAATCTTCATATATAAACTCAGAATTTTGATCCAGAAGCTGAAATTAAAATTTTAATTTATTTTGAAAATCAAGTATGGATAAGTTACAGATCAAACAAACTCCTTAATGCTCTCTATTAACTTTTTTTCTTCTATCAGTTTTAAAACTGAACAATATCTTTAATAACTTATATTTTTAACAGTGAAGGTCTATTTCTTTGGTAATACTGACAGTTGGGTGTTTTAGCCAATTCATCTTGAATTAGATTTGGTGAGAATGCCAAAAAAGATGTTATCTGAAGTCACATAGAATAGTAGCTGATCAAGAATTCCATAATTGAGCAGCATACAATACAATAAAATAGGTTTCCATTTGAAATATTATAACTGTGAAATGTTACCTTGTATTTCTATCCTTTACCTCATTACTAAAATAGGCATAACTATTAATTTATCTCAAGATTATTCTTTTGAGATTTAGTGCTTGAATGAAATTCTAACTTCAGATAGTTATCAGTCATTTAGATGATAAATCCAGATTTCTACTCAATCTTTTTTTTAATGAGAGAAAAGCCATTTTAGATACTTATGGTAATAAAATATCCTTCAATGACTAACCTTCAAAATTATAAAAGTTACCTGTAACATTTTATGTATTCTTTGGAAAAGTTGGGTAGTATTGAACCTTTAGTTTTATGTATAGGAAAGTACTAGTTGTTAAGTTTACTGTTTAATCTTTGTTGAGGAAACATGTCATTATAACTATATATAGTTATGTTTTCCAATTCATATTTATACTATATAGTAATAAAAGAAATATAGTTGTGTATTGGACTTACAGTCCAATTCATTTGTGACAGTAGTCTGAAAGGATGTTTTATGACAGAACATAATGAAGATTTCTGTTTTGAAATCTTCTGAACTAGTTATTATTTCAAATGTTACCAATTATCCTATTCTATCACTCTGTGTTAAGGTTCTAGACTCAATTTATTTACAGTACCTTAGAATAAAAATAAAAAGTATTTTTTCTATTACATTATATCCAAAAATAATTTGTAAAAAATGTTTCCAATACCTAGAAATGGATTTTAGATTTACAAAGGATTTTTTTTTTTTTTAAAGATTTTATCCACTTGACAGAGAGAGATACAGTGAGAGAGGGAACACAAGCAGGGGGAGTGGGAGAGGGAGAAGCAGGCTTCCCGCCGAGCAGGGAGCCCGATGTGGGGCTCGATCCCAGGACCCTGGGATCATGACCCGAGCTGAAGGCAGATGCTTAACAACTGAGCCACCCAGGCGCCCCTAGATTTACAAAGGATTTTGATCATCACAGCTTATCAGAGTTCCAACAGCCAGAAAAATAGAGGGACCGAGATACTGTGAGATAAACACAGAATTTATTTTAATTAAATGTCTTACTTTTCAAGCTTACTAAGCTCATAAACTGCAGGAAATGTTTCTATAGTTATCTATCTACTTATAAATCAAAATGATTTCCTTATAATTTTTCACTCATTATTTATTTCTATGAACCTTCAGTTTGAAGGTTTATATTTTCATGTATATCCTTTGCATTGTAGTCAAGGTTGTGTGTTTTGAAGTACATAGCCTATATTTTCCTTCAAACCATATTTTTTAAAAAGTAAAGTAGAAAGTGTGTATTTCCTTATGCTAGAATAGCACTCACCGATACCTTTGCAGTTGAATTTGCTGTTGGGTTTGCCGTGCTCAGTGCTCACAAGTCTAATCAGAGATGCAGGGTGCACACCAGAGAGGAGCAACTGGCCACAGGCCAGAACACTGCCTTTGCCAGCCAGCTCTGCAGAAGCAAGGCAAGTACACCCCTCTGAGACTGCGAATATGCTTAGAAACTGCCAAAAAGAGCTGAATGGTAAAATATTTCAGATGTGTTGGAGGAAAACAATAAACCATCAAGATAAACAAGACACCATTAAAGTGCTTGATGGGCATTTCTTGAGTAAGATTTTGAGCTGTGAATACTGTGTCTACCTTTGCTCAAAGGACATAAATGAATTCTGTAATTTGTTAACAAAGTAGAAGAGTATTGCTTTACTCTCCAGCTGGTTTCCTGGAGGAAAAATAATACTAATTCAAAGGGGAAATATTTTGTTAAACATATTTCTTTACCAGCAACCCAGCATAGTTTTCAACATTTAAGCTCACACAGCTATTTTATTCTAATATCTTGAGGCTAGTGTTTGGGAAAAGGTGCTAATAAAAACAGCCTTTCCCTTACATTCTCCTGAATATAAAACCGTCAGTAGGAACACTTTTCCCCATAAGCCTAGTATGCTATAACAAGGAAATATTTGAAGACCCATTAAAATTGAGCATGCTAATTTAATTCCCTTAATATATTCTGGTTTTGTTTCCCAGTGAACTAATGATGACCATGGTATATATTCAAAATCGTGAATAAAGATTTTTTAAGTATATTTTTTAAACAAACAATATCCATTAATATATTACCAAAGAAAAGGTAGAGAAAAGAAAAGAAAGAAAAACAAACATTGCACAATTAAGTATTGCCATGGAATAGATCATATTAGTATCCCAGGGACATAAAACAACTGTGAGGAATTATACTGCAAATCCACTTGAGGGGATGGTATGGATCCAGTTCTTGTCTTGCAAGTTTTAAGATATCATTTGAAAGTTAAACAGAAAAAAAGACAGCCTATAAAGAAATTCTTTCTAAAGATGGAATTTCAGAGGTAAAAATGAGTGGATCACAGAGTTTCGTATGTGTTCATGTATCAACTTCTCATGTTTCACACTTACACACATATAGAAAAAATACAGCAGAGAATAAAGGAATAAGAACACAAAAATATAGGTGGTAAAACAATGATCATAATCTCAAATTTTGGTTTTCTCTATACCACAATTTATAATGAGGAAAATTTAGATTTTTTCTTTCCTTTTTAGAGAATAACACATGAATTTTGTATAGTAATATTAAGTAAGGAAAACTTTTACGAAATTGGCAAAACATATGAAAATTGGACAGAGTATTCCTTCACTCATTCCCTTCTTAAGGCAAGTATTTAAGTAAGATTGAAACCAATGTATAATAACATACATTGAGATACAGTTGGGAGGTTTGAACTGTGCATTAATTACAGTAATTACACTGATGAGCTGGCATTTCTCTTGATGAGTAATGTAAACATAAAAAACAAAACATATTTCCCACTGTTCTCAGTTTTAAATACCTTCAATTTTTCAATATATCATGCAACAGAAATCTTCTCAAAAATAATTTTGCTGGTATGATTTTGCATAGTAATAACAAGTATTTTAATCAAAATAATGGCATGTTGGGGCGCCTGGGTGGCTCAGTTGGTTAAGCATCTGCCTTCGGCTCAGGTCATGATCCCAGGGTCCCGGGATCGAGCCCCACATCGGGCTCCCTGCTCCACGGGAAGCCTGCTTCTCCCTCTCCCACTCCCCCTGCTTGTGTTCCCTCTCTCGCTGTCTCTCTCTCTGTCAAATAAATAAAATCTTTCTAAAAAATAATGGTTAAAAAAAAAGGGGGACTCCTGGGTGGCTCAGTCGGGTAAGCGTCTGCCTTCGGCTCAGGTCATGATCCTGGGGTCCTGGGATCAAGTCCCGCATCGGGCTCCCTGCTCCTTGGGGAGCCTGCTTCTCCCTCTGCCTCTGCCTCTCTCTCTCTCTCTCTCTCTCTCTCTCTCATGAATAAATAAAATCTTTAAAATAATGGTATGTTATGCATTCATATAGTACAGCAGACAGCATAAAGAAAAACAGTAGTAACCCTTGCCCCCTTGTTACCACGGCATCCTTCATCCAATGTAAATAGATATAATCTTTTAGTCATTTCTCACTTTATTTTTTTAAAGATTTATTTACTTGAGAGAGCTAGAGAAAGAACACAAGCAAGGGAGAGGGGCAGAGGGAGAAGCAGACTCCCCACTGAGTGGGGAGCGATCCTGGGACCCTGGGATCATGACCTGAGCCAAAGGCAGCTGCTTAACTAGCTGAGCCACCCAGGCGCCCCAATCATTTCTCACTTTACATTAGGCTAGCTTAATTATCCCTCTTCCTTGACACTTTTTACTTCCCTCTCCTGGAAATCTTACCAGAAAATTGGATGATTCTCCTTCTTCCTAGAATCCTCACAGAAAGGAACTGACATAGAGCAGAGTTCGGATTTGATAAGATGAGGTGGGGGATGGCAAGAACAGTGGTCCCTATCGAAATGCATTTTGCAGTGAACCTTAAACAAGTTAAAAGCCTACATATTGTTTTCTCTTCATGTCTTTTCTTATGGGTTTCTTATTTTACTGGACATAATTTAACACGAATTCTTGATGTTCCAATCTAGTTCATGCCAGCTACATTGGTTTAAGTTTCTGGTTCAACACTGTTTATTTTCACATTTTCAAGACATTTCAAAATGCTTTTTTTTTTTTTAAGATTTTATTTATTATTTGTCAGAGAAAGAAAGAGAGCTCGCACAAGCAGGGGGAGAAGCAGACTTCCCGCTGAGCGAGGAGCCCCATGTGGAACTTGATCCCAGAACCCTGGGATCATGACCTGAGCTGAAGGCCGATGCTTAACCAACTGAGCCACCCAGGCATCCCAACTTTTCAAAATGCTTTAAAGATAGTATTTGATGCACTGGCTGATTGAGTCAATGCATGATTTTTTTTCTCACATTAACTTGAATGAACTTTGTATCTCTCATTAAAATAAATTATTCATATTATTTATATTTGTATTTTATGAGACTATTCAGCTTATTCATGAAAAAAATACTACCAAAGAAATCTATACTAGTTGATTGTAGGAAAAAGATCATTTTAATTTTTATTGTTAGAAATCACCTATTAGCAGTTTTGATCTGTTATATTAAGAAATATCTGAGGTGGGGCACCTGGGTGGCTCAGTCGTTAAGCGTCTGCCTTCGGCTCGGGTCGTGATCCCAGGGTCCTGGGATCCAGCCCCGCATTGGGCTCCCTGCTCCGCGGGAAGCCTGCTTCTCCCTCTCCCACTCCCCCGCTTGTGTTCCCTCTCTTGCTGTGTCTCTCTCTGTCAAATAAATAAATAAATATTTAAAAAAAAAAAAAAGAAATATCTGAGGCAAAATATTCTCAGAATAAGAACACAAATGAAAGAATTTGCAAGTTAGTATCCTTATCAATATCTATATATCTGAATTTATTAAAGATTGCTATGATGCCTTGTAGTGGATTGAGTAGCTGCCCTCTAAAGGATATGTCCACTCAGAACCTCAGAATGTTACTTTATTTGAATAAGGTTTTTTACAGATTTAATTAAGGTAAGGATTTTGAGATGAGATAATCCTGGATTAGGGTGGGCCCTAAATCCAAGGACAGCTGTCCTCATAAGAGACAGAAAAGGAGAAGACACAAAGGAATGCAGAGGCAAAGGCCATGTGAAGAAGGAAGTAGAGAACGTAGTGATGCACCTACAAGCCAAGATATGCCAGACATTGCTGGCAGCCACCAGACACTTAGAGACACTCACGGAAGCCTCCAGAAAGGAGCAACCTTGACCGTGCACTTTTGTCCTCCAGAATTGTGAGAGAATAAATTTCTGTTGTTTTAAACCACCAAATTTGTGGTAATTTTTTATGGCAGCCCTAGGAAACTAAGATATGCCTTTTGATCATTTATTTATTACATTATGTTAATAGTGGCAATTTAAAATTTTTTCATTTACTTTAAAATTTTAAACAGTAATATTCATTCTTTTTAGAATGAATTTTGGCAAATGCATATATTTGTGTAATCACCTCCATACACAAGACAAAAATAGTTTCGCCACTCCTTACTGCAAACGCAAAACACAACAAAACACCCATATGCCACTCTTTTGAAGGCAAATCCTTTCTTTACCCATAACACTTGCCAGTTATAGATCTATTCCCTTTCCCTACAATTTTGCCTTTTCCAGAATGTCATGTAAATGGAATCATGCTGTGTGTAGCATTTTGAGTTTGGCTTTTTTCACTAAGAATTATAAGGCATTTGGGATTCATCTATGCTGGTGAATATTTCAGCAATTTGTCCTTTTTTTTTATTACTGAGTAATACAAATGTGCCACAGTTGTTTATTCATTACTTAATTGAGGGACAATTTCAGTTATTTTGGTTTTTGATGATTATGACTAAAACTTCTATAAATACCCATATTTTTGTATAAATATAATTTTTTACTTCACTTATATAAATATTCTAGGTCATATGATAGGTCTTTGGTTAGGTTTATTCCTAGGAATCTTATGGCTTTTGGTGCAATTGTAAATGGGGTTGATTCCTTGATTTCTCATTCTGCTGCTTCATTATTGGTGTATAGAAATACAACAGATTTCTGTACATTGATTTTTTTATCCTGCAACTTTACTGAATTAATGTTATCAGTTCTAGCAATTTTTTGGTGGAGTCTTTCGGGTTTTCTATACAGAGTATCACGTCCTCTGCAAATAGTGAAAGTTTGACTTCTTCCTTGCTGATTTGGATGCTTTTTATTTCTTTTTGTCGTCTGATTGCTGAGGCTAGGACTTCCAGTACTATGTTAAATAACAATGGTGAGAGTGGACATCCTTGTCTTGTTCTTGACCATAGAGGAAAAACTCTCAGTTTTTCCCCATTGAGGATGACATTAGCTGTGGGTCTTTCATATAAGGCTTTTATGATGCTGAGGTATGTTTCCTCTATCCCTACTTTGTTGAAGGTTTTTAATCAAGAATGGATGCTGTACTTTGTCAAAAGCTTTTTCTGCTTCTATTGAGAGGATCATATGGTTCTTATTCTTTCTTTTATTAATGTGGTGTATCACATTGATTGATTTGCTAATATTGAACCACCCTTGCAGCCCAGGAATAAATCCCACCTGATGATGGTGAATGATTCTTTTAATGTACTGTTGAATTTGATTTGCTAGTATTTTGTTGCGAATTTTTGCATCCGTGTTCATCAGAGATATTGGCTATAGTTCTTGCTTTCTTATCCAACCTATTTATTAATTGAGTGGTTGTGAATAACCTCAGGGCCTTCACTTTACTAGCCTTTTTCCTCCTTTTCATTTTGCCCTGTCTTCAGTTTACTCCCTGTTGACTTAGAGATTAAGGTCATGATGACCTATCATTTTAATCATTCTCTTGGAAATCAGCTAAACCCTGTTTCATTATATGTTTTAAATACACTTGTTCTGGCAAAATCCCAGTCTTGAAAAAAAATCTATCTTCCTTCTGTATGATTTTATACCTATTACTCTACATGAGAAAAGAAAAGTCATACAAGGGGAACATGAACTCTATAGTGATTATTAATCTAAACTAGGCTCCCAATATCATGTTCATGCTTGGTATTTTAAAATATTCTTTACTCTAATTTACTTTTCCAGTTTCTAAAGGACTATCCACACTAACTCATTTTCTAAAAATGGTGGGTAAATATTTTGAAACCATATCAACTAAACTGTAGAATTTAAAATACAGTGGTGAGCTCTCAGGTCAATTTTTGTTTGAAAGTTTTTAATTGATGAAAGAGCAATACCGGAGCACCCAAAACTTTTAGGGCATCAAACAATTTATAACACTCAACTTTTAGTTCATCTGCTATACTGGGAGATGTAAAAACTCAGGTGCTGGGGCGCCTGGGTGGCTCAGTCGTTAAGCATCTGCCTTCGGCTCAGGTCATGATCCCAGGGTCCTGGGATCGAGTCCCGCATCGGGCTCCCTGCTCCGCGGGAAGCCTGCTTCTCCCTCTCCCACTCCCCCTGCTTGTGTTCCCTCTCTAGCTGTCTCTCTCTCTGTTGAAAAATAAAATCTTAAAAAAAAAACAAAACAAAAAACTCAGGTGCTGACCAAGTGGAGAGTGTTAAAGAGAACCTTCCCGATATTAAGCTGGGACATAAGGGCTACAACCTCAGGAAAAGACCAAACCAGACCTAGGCATGACTGGTACCCTAACCTCAGAAGACAACAGGAAAGTCTGTTTGGGCTGAGCAGTGCTGGAGAAGTAAAAGGAAAGGAAAAATATTTTGGAGACATTATGGCTATAGAACAATGGTTTAATGGGTTTTCACCCCAGCTATGTACTTTTGAGATATTCAAGGAACTTCAATCCATGAACTTCGCTTAGTGTCATTGCCAATGGTGAGTTCCCCTCAGGCACCAGGTAGAAGCAAATGCAATTCCTCTCTGGGAAAAGGCATACTTAATTTTGGTCTCAAGTTACCTCCAACTGTCTTGGGCACCAACAACAGTCAAAGATGATGAAGTAATTAAAGAAAGAAGGATGCATGAGAAAGAATTAAAAAAATCAAGAGGAAGCAACATGAGACTTGTACACCTCAGATAATGAAATAATCAAATGTAGAATTAAAATAACCATGGCCACCTGTCTAAATAAACAAATAACATTGTGAGTTGCTCTAAAAGCCTTAAATAGTGGCTCCTGGGTGGCTCAGTTGTTAAGCGTGTGCCTTCGGCTCAGGTCATAATCCCAGGGTCCTGGGACAGAGCCCCGCATCGGGCTCCCTGCTCAGCAGGAAGCCTGCTTCTCCCTCTCCCACTCCCCCTGCTTGTGTTCCCTCTCTTGCTGTGTCTCTCTCTATCAAATAAATAAAATATTTAAAAAAAATAAAATAAAAGCCTTAAATAAAAAGGAGAGGTTCAAGAAAGGCAAACTCATATTATACTGTGAAAACTGAAAGTCCTTTATTTCCAACAGTTGGGGAACAGACTGAGTAGAAAATCCTAAGTCTGAGAAAACTTCAAGTCTCAGCTGTGACTCCTCCTCTTACATTAAAGCCATGGCCCTAGTAGGGAAGGCATGGGACCCTGATAACTGGAAAGAGAATATTGGAGTGGATATGCCTGGGAAACTTGCAACCCCGTATTCCTCTGAATGCACCAGGCCAGATGGAGTAGCCCACTTCTCCTCCTTCCCAGAGGTAGGTAGCACCCCACTTTCTGCCCTGAGTTGTACTTAATTTTGCTGAGAATATATAGAGTAAATAAAAGTTAAATAGGGTCTATATATTAAAGAAGATATTACATATGTTGACAGGAGAAATGTAAGTACTATAGAAAATATACATATCCTGCATGCCAGAGATCCAGGAAGAGGTCTATGTCACGTAAGCCAGAGAACTTAACAGTGCATCTCTGAGGTTGACAGAAACCAAGGTGCTGTTTTTTTCTTTCTTTAAATTTTTCCCCTTTTTACCTTTATCTCCACCAAACTGGAAAAAATAAAAAGATCTAAATCCTTAGGAAATAAGTCATTTACATCCAAATTTATTCACCTGAAAATCCAACAGATTTGAGGGAGGCCTTCCCTTCCTTTGAGGACTATGTCTGGTTATGTCCAGGAAAGAACAAAGAGTTCATTTTGTTTTCAGAAATGTTTGAACAACAAGAAAAAAGAGATAGAAAGGCTAAATATTTTATTGCATGATCATAGTATATGAGAGGGCCTTTAAAAAACAAGAAAATGATGATGTTTATACTTTTTAAAAATTCATGGCTTTGTCTAAAACTAACTTAAATGAAATATAATTATATATAGGAGAAAAGTCATAATAGTTCAAATCAATCTCTTCAAACAAACTGATCATCCAAATCAAAAATTCTACTCCTTCTCAATAGAGGTTGATTGCATTCTAGTATTAGAATTATTGACACAACCAAAATAACTACAAGAACTATGTGTGCTTTCTAGTTAAAACAAATAGAAATAGCTCTTTGACCTTATAGAAGTTATTCAAGGTCTTTGGAACTCAATTTACCCAACTATAAGTGAATATTTTGGCAAAAGAATTTATAAAATCATTTCCAGCTTGAATATTTCATGTATTTTTGATGCTCTGATTCAAATGTATTTTATTATCAAATTCAAAAGGAAAAAAAGTAAACCATTAACATTATTGTTAAAAATAATTCAGAAATTATTTTTGGTCTCTTCATGATCTATGCTGTAAGGTTCACATTCACCTGAAGCTCCCATATGGTGTAATTCTGAGACATTATTGCCTCCGCTAAGCCTCATGTGGTCTATATATTAGTCAATAATTATTCTCCATTCTACAAATGTGTATACATCCTATACTGTTTCTTCTTTTGACATTCCTCTATTTTATTGTTTTCTCTTCCCTTTTTTTTTTTGGATGGTTTTAATCCCATACTCATCTGAACATTAAATATTTCTTTATTAAAAATTTAGGTCAAATGTCAACTTCTTTATTAAACTTTGCTTGTCGCCCAGCATAAATGGTGTTTCTTTACTTAATGGTTACTAATATGAATCTTAATTAAAATGTAATGCATCACGTTATCCTATGGTTTTGTTCTATGTGTTTGTGTCTTGCCTTCTTTAAGAAAAAGTTCCTTTATCATGTCTTGGGCATGCAATATTCAACCTAATGTCAGCCTCATCATTCCCCAATGCCTAGGAATTAAAGGACATTCTCAGATTTCAGAGATAGTGATCCTTAGGAAGGAAAAAAAGCTCAGAAAGATTGTCACAGTTTTATCCAATGCACACTCATGACCTAAATTCCAGGACCAGATACAGGATTGATAGGTCTAACTTAGTCTTAAGTTGCATTGCATGATCAACTAGATGGTGCACCATTAGATGGCTCATCACTAGCCATAATTCTGATCTAGAACTGTGGCTATATTCTCCTGGATGTCTTGACAAATTTACCTCTTAAGAACAGGTAAGGGCATCTGGGTGGCTCAGTCAGCTAAGCATCTACCTTCAGCTCAGGTCATGATCCCAGAGTCTTGGGATCGAGGCCCTCATCAGGCTCCCTGCTCAGCAGGGAGTCTGCTTCTCCCTCTATCCCTCCCCCCTGCTTGTGATCTCTCTCTCTCTCTCTCTTAAGATCTCTCTCTCTCTCAAGTAAATAAATAAAATCTTAAAAAAAAAAAGAACAGGTAAATTAGTGTGAAATGCACTTCACCCACCTAAGTTAGCATAACAAAAAAGAGAAATAAGATGTTTAAAATAGAATTTATAAAAAAGGAAATACTGGGTTCCAAAGATAAAAGAGAATTCTAGGACTTGAACACTCCAAAGCAAAAGCTTTATAAACTACAAGAGATATACAATTGCTTATTACTTTGTATAGTTGTTCTTATTATCCCTTAATAATTGGAATTAATATTTAAAATGGGAGAGCATAAAACATAAAAAAGTATCAGAAAGATACTTTGCATAAATAATTACTATGAAAATAACTAGAAAAAATATAGATTTTTGCTTTATAATATTTGACTACATAACTATTTGAAACAAAAAACTGTTAAGAACTATTACAATGAAGAATCCTTTTGTGAGAAAGAAGTATATTAATTTTTGCTGTTTCCTTTTGATATTAAAAATGAGGGTGAATTTTGTTTTTTATCATAAAAGTCCTTTGCTTCAAGTAGTAATTACATAATTTACTTGTGACTAATACAAATTGTTAAACCATTATGGTTAATAATATATGTTAATTAACAAGAAGCATTAGTTATAAAGCTTAATTTCTACTAAATATCTTAGCTGCTGATGTAGATATATTTCTCTGTAGATTTATTAGGGTTTTACTTGCCTATTAAATCTTACAATATATCCAAACACCATTTTATCCTACAGCGTTATTTTAAATATAGGTAGTGAAAGTTAATGCTATGTATAATCATATAATTAGGTTCTTGCCCATTTAAATGTGTTGACATTTACACTTATTTTTTTTCTCATATAGAGACAGAAAACAGCAGGGAGTTCTGTTTAAACAAATTTTTGACTATCATCTTATAGAATTTTGTACAATTTTGTTGTACAAATAGTGTTATAAATTAAAAATAAATCTAATTTATTTCTATGCACAGCTTTCTAGAAAGACCTATTTTTAGAAATCATCTGATCCCAATGGTGTGCAGGATCTCTTCTAGATGTTAGGATACAAGCTAATAAGAGGCTTGCCATGTAATTGGAAATATGGGCTATAAATTTAAAGAAAACATAAATAATACAAAATACATTTTTGTAGATACTATTAATAAAATTATTTGTATTATTATTATTTACTTAATAGAAACTATAAAAATATGTTTTTCAAAGTTAGATTTTAACTCCTTCAGAATGGATTAGGTTTGCATAAACAAGTGAGTAGGGGGCATTTTCAGCAAGTAAACCACACATTGGATTGTACACAATGGTTCAAAGGATGGCAAAAAACCAAGTACAGGGTGTGTAGAGGTGATTAGTGAGAATTATATTTTGAGAGGGAGAATGTAATACTTTCAAATTTATTTTATTTTAAAGATTTTATTTATTTGAGGGCAAGAAAGCGTGAGAGAGAGCAAGAGAGAGCGAGGAAAGGCAGATGGAGAGGGAGAGGCAGACTTTCTGCTGAGCAGAGAGCTGGAGGTGGGGCTTGATCCCAGAACCCTGAGATCAAGACCTGAGCCGAAGGCAGACGCTTAACCGACTGAGCCACCCAGGTGCCCCAATACTTTTAAATTTAATTAATGCTATCATTCAATCATTTCTTGAAGGCCATGTGAGTAGAGAAATAACATGGTCATGCTCAACAGAGCTTCTCAAACTTTAATGAGCACTCCAATCACTTGGGGATCCTGCTAAAAACACAAATTCTGATTCAGAAGTTCTCAACTACAGCTTGTGATTTCACCTTTCTAACAAGTTTCTAGATGATGCCAATACTGCCAATTCCCAGACCCCTCATTGAATAACAATGTTGAACAGACAGCTGCAGAGCCTGGAAATAAAGAAGCTAATTGAAGTCTAATGCTGGAATCCTGATGTAAAGCAAAGAAGGTTAGTGACAGAAAGAAAGGAGATTACAGGATGTTAGAAATGTTACAATGGAAGAAGTCATGGTTATATGTCAATTATACCTCAATTAAAATTTTTAAAAATCTAAAAAAGGAAGAAAAGAAAAAGAATTAGTATGTTAGGAGATTTGTCTCCATTTGGGAGGATCACTGAAAAAGATGAATTCATTTGTTTTTCTGTTTGTAGGATTGAAGGCATAATGCCAATTTGAAAATAAATATAAATTCTGAAATGTGATGTGGTTTGGAGGGAACAACAAGTATCCTTTTAGACTTTACACTTGCAATAGTGGTGAAACACCCACTGGACCTGTGCACAGGCCATACCAAGTGAGGATATGGAGCTCTGAAGAATCCTGTACATTTCTCTTTTGAGATGGAAGTTTCAGTCATGGAAGCAGTTGAAATCATCCAGGAACAATAAGCCACAAAAACGAGGGATCAACACATAAAACCAGATACACTCAAAGGAGGGGAAACAGTCTGAAATGTGGGTAAGAAGTCATGGAAGTTAGGAGACCTTGGTACTTTGGACATCGGGGCCAGAATGTCATCAATGAACTCAGATGTGTAGGGCAAATGCCTTCTTTTAGTAATGATGAAGCTACAACTAACTGGGAAAAGTCCAAGTTTAATTGAATTCTTCTGAGCTATATGTCATAAAAAAATTTTCATTTACCTAGAATATTTTCAATATCAACAAAATTTTATTGCTGACTACAGTAATATTCCTCCATTTAGCCTTTCTTGTGTAACCTACCTGAAGGTATTTTCTCCATCTCCTTATCTGTACCATAATGTGAAACTTTCACACTTTTTTTTAATGTTATGTTAATCACCATACATTACATCATTAGTTTTTGATGTAGAGTTCCATGATTCATTGTTTGCATATAACACCCAGTGCTCCTTTCAGTACATGCCCTCTTTAATACCCATCACCAGGCTAACCCATCCCCCCACCCCCATCCCCTCTAGAATCCTGTTTGTTTCTCAGAATCCATAGCCTTTCATGGTTCGTCTCCCTCTCCGATTCCCCCCCTTCATTTTTCCCTTCCTGCTCTCTTCTTCTTCTTTTTTAACATATAATGTATTATTTGTTTCAGAGGTACAGGTCTGTGATTCACCAGTCTTACACAATTCACAGCGCTCACCATAGCACATACCCTCCCCAATGTCTATCACCCAGCCACCCCATCCCTCACACCCCCCACCACTCCAGTAACCCTCAGTTTGTTTCCTGAGATTAAGAATTCCTTATATCGGTGATGTCATATGATACATGTCTTTCTCTGGTTGACTTATTTTGCTCAGCATAATACCCTCCAGTTTTATCTCATGATAAATAGGTGAGGCTGGTCAAGGGTTAAGTCTCAATACTGTGTGTTTGCTTACTTGAGCACAAAACTTTGGGAATTCTTTCAGAGTTTTACATCCTTCACTTATATATGAATTTGAAATAATACTAGGTGTAGCTTACATGTGTTTTCTTGTTCAATGATGATTTAGAACTCAACTGAGATATTCAATTATTTCTTTAATATTACTTTATACACTTAAGAGATATTATAAATCCTATTTTATTTTTTATAAATTCTTTTTAAAAGTCAGTTTTTATTTTTATTTATTTATTTTTTTGAGAGAGAGAGAGAGAGAGAGCACATGTGAGAGAGAGGGGGGTAGGTGCAGAGAGAGAAGGAAAGAATCTTAAGCAGGTTCCATGCACAGCGTGGAATCCAACTCCATGCTCCATCTCACGACTCTGAGATCATGACCTGAGCTGAAACCAAGAGTCAGACATTTAACTGACTAAGCCTCCCAGGCGCCCCTAAAATTAGTTTCTGAAAATGCATCTTTAGATCTTTCGTATTGCTTCTCTAACATTTTATTCTCCAACCACCTTTCATCATTGTATTACTTTGAATAAATAGTGTTTGAATATTATGAACACCTATATTTTAACTTTAAAGACTAGTGTAGGATTAAACCTAGAATAGTACAGTGGCCAGTAAATAACATTATGCCCTATTTCAAAAGCAGTAAGGAAATTAAATCACAATTTGTATATGTTTTTCCTATTTCTACTCCTTTTTTTTCTTGCTGTCTTGTGTTACTTACCATTTATACTTGGATTTTTTTTTTTTTTTTTTTTAGTTTTCTAATGATAAAATCTACCCAGTAATGCTTAAATACTTAAGCACTGGAAACATTTAAGATAAAAGACATGCATATTACTTTAAAAATTATTCACAGGCTTGTATAACTAGTCTCAGTATGATAGTGCCTTAAAAAGTACCAATTCTAGGGACGCCTGGGTGGCTCAGTCAGTTAAGTGCCTGCCTTCGGCTTAGGTCATGATCCCAGGGTCCTGGGATCCAGCCCCGCATTAGGCTCCCTGCGCAGGGGGGAGCCTGCTTCTCTTTCTCCGCCTGTGATCTCTCTCACTCTTGCTCTCTCTCAAATAAATAAAATCTTTTTTTTTTTTAAAGTACTTATTCTATATTACGCAATTAGGTACTGATGAGGTAAATTAAAGGCTTTGGTGATCCTTCAATATCCTTTCCTTCTGAGTCATGTTGTTGATGCCTAGCAGGTTTGAATTAGGTTAGTGTTTTTGGAGATGAGACCTGAAAATAAAGCACAGCTGGCCCATGTTCATGGTGCAGTTAATTGAATAATATCATAAAGGCAACATTCAGAAGTAAAGGGTCAAAAGAAAAGAGACTAAATAAGTTGTTAGTGAAAAGGAACTGAAGAGAGATAAAAATCAGGTATCAGGCTATGGAACTGAAACAGGGTAACACAGAGCAAGTAGAATTGCAATAGGTTGAAAGCAGAGAGAAGCAGATTTCTAAGACCTTGGTACTTATAATCTAGGGGCTATCATACAGGACAGCAGCAGTGTTGATTAATGAGTATTAGAGATATTAAGGGTGTTGGGTTGGTTCAAACCTGATACTGTTTTTTCTCAAATAAAAGAACAGGTTTGATGTAAATTTTGGTGGATGTGATTTGACAAAATTATTACAAATTCAATTAAAAAATAAATGGTGATTATTGTTATGAAAATTGAAATTTGAATAAATAGTGAAACTATATTGTGAGGGTTAGTAACCCTCACAATGGAGACCAACAGACTGATAGGCCTGGAGTAGATTTCTGGTTCTGCCATTTGTTAACTTCTAGCAGTGGCATGAAATTCTGAGGGACAATGCATGAATTAAATAATATAATGAATGAGCTATATCGGTTTATAGCTAGATTGTTTTTTTTGCTTGCTTATTTGTTTGGTTTTTGTCAGTTTGGCTGGGCCCAGTGCCCAGATCTGTGGTCAAACATTATTCTGGATATTTCTATGAGAGTGTCTTGGGATGAGACTAACATTTAAATCAGCAGACTTTGAATAAAGCTGATTGCCTTTAAAATGTGGGTGGGCCTCATTCAATCAGATGATGTCCTGAATAGAGCAAAATACTGACCTCCCAGGTGCAAGAGGGAATTCTGCAGCTTGACAGCCTTGGGACTTGCAGAGCAACATCAGCTCTTTTCTGGGTTTTCAGCCTGATGTCTGTTGAGCTTGAACTACAGCATGAGATCTTTCATGTATATTCAACCTACTGGCCTAGACTTGCCAGGCTCCATAACTGATCAAGCCAATTTCTTTAAATAAGAATTAGATTCATAGTTGGATGTAATGACATTTATTTAATTCTGTGAAAAGAGAGAGAGAGAGAGAGCACAAGCAGGGGGAGCGGCAGGCAGAGGGAGAAGGAAAAACAGGCTCCCAGGACCCTGGGATCACCACCTGAGCAGAAGACAGATGCTTAACCAACTGAGACACCCAGGTGCCCCTGTGAAAAGTTATTTTTGAGTAAACATAGAATTTTCACAAAAAGACTCAAAAAAATGTTTGTACCTTCTAGGGATGATAACTCTAAGGATATCAGACCTAGGACCTGTAAAAGATATGATAGGTGATGAATTATAGTCTTTCACTGGGGCTTTTGGAGGAGGAAGTAGATGGATAAGTACAGCAGTCCCACAAGGAACAGAAAAATATAAGAAATAAGAAATATAACATAGAAAAGAAATTTTGTTTTTGATACAGAGCATCAGATCTGGAAGGCATCTTATCTTCATTTACTCTAACTCCTCATTTTAAAATAAAGAAACCAAAATTGATAGTACTAGGTTTCTCCGAAGTCACAATGCTGGTTAGTGACAGAAATCAGAGTTCACAACTCATGTTCCAGGGTCTATACAACTACTCCTAAAAAATGAATTTGATAGGCCATATGTCAATATTCTACAATATCAATATTTCCTTAGCATGCATAAAACTTTTAAGCTCATTAATACCTTAATAAGGTTCGTGAATTTTTACTTTACTAAGACATGAATAGAATAAACATCTCTTTCCTTTTCCTGTGGTAAAAGAGAAGCTATATAATTATAAGGATATTAAAAATGTAATTTCATGAGATCATCTACTTAACTTTTCTAGCATGGTATTTTATAGCTCATGTTGACGTTCAAATCAAGAACACCATCTAAAAATCTTTTCCATTTGATTATAATGCAAATTATTTAACTGCAGAAACCTTGTTTGTCTTTTAACGACTATATTTCTAGTTCTGGGGATAGCCTGGGACAGAATAAGTCATCAATAAATATTGTTTAAATGGATGAATGAATGGATAGCCATAAGTTCAATTCCATGAAAAACATGGAAATGAGTAAAACACATTCTTAGAGATGTGAAACTATCACTTAACAGAAAACAGCAATTTTATATTTTAAAACCAGTTAAAAGCTATTTCCATCAACTTATAAACATAGTTGTTTTAGACAAACCCTTAGGGACGCCTGGGTGGCTCAGTCGGTTAAGCGGCTGCCTTCGGCCCAGGTCATGATCCCAGGGTTCTGGGATCGAGTCCCACATTGGGCTCCTTGCTCAGCAGGGAGCCTGCTTCTCCCTCTCTCTCCCTCTGCTTGTGCTCTCTCTGTCAAATAAATAAAATCTTAAAAAAAAAAAAAAAGAATAGACAAACCCTTAATAAAGACCTAGAAAAAGGGACTTCTTTAGGCAAAGTAACACGGCAGATAATTTTAATTCATGTAAGTTATTTTGGCAAAGCAGTAGGGTATGCAGAAGTGACTACAAGAGAGAATATTCTATTTCATGGAATTCTAAGAACTGGGAATGTAATAGGAAGAGCCTCATTGCCATTAGAGTTTGAGAATAGTTCTACATCCAAAGAAAGTTCATAGACTTTAGCAACAGGGATTTGTGAAACTTTTTTTTTTTATTGCTCCACTACAGATGTCTTCCTTTTTCTTTCCCACTATCAGATGGCTGACTGTAATCTCCTATTATCTATTATCTCATAATTTTGGCATGCACGTAACTTTGGCTTATTGTGACTCTCCTCCATGTTATTCCTTATTAGAACCTTATATTTACTAAACCAACAGCTAACTGAGTCAGCCATTTGGTTTTCCTTGTTTCGAATTTCAGTGAGAATCTTTGTTTTAGTTCTAAATGGAAGGTTGTTGGTTGGGTTAGAACTGGATGTTTTTAGATGGTTTGCACAAAAGTGGTTTAAACAGCTGTGGCCAGAGTGAAGGTAATAGACTCCTGTGAAACACAAAAAAAATTTCTCCTACTTCATCAGATGAGGATTTCACCAAGGTAGTTTCCATTTGGTAGGGCTGTAGGGAGGGAAGGCACAGTGCTCCTTATAGGAAAATATTTTCCCAATATTACACATCAGAGAACTGAGGCTGAAAAAAGTAACATATCTGGCCTTGGTCATACACTTTGTAAATTTTTGAGGACTTAGAGAATTGCCATTTCCATATCACACTATCTTTTAGTCCTCACACCAATCCTATTCTTGGACAGGTTCTCTTCTCTTTCTTTAGTCTTCTTATAACTAAAATCTATTTTGGGATCATTGCAAAATGTATATTTATAATGTGAATTGAAAGATAAAAAGAGAAAGAAAGGTAGTTAAAAGAAGAGTAAGAAAGGAGAAAAGAAGTACATCTGCATCTGTGATAAAAAGTTGCTCTTCATATGTGAGTCAGCAATTCTAGAGTTCACCCGCTTCTCTTAAGTGCATATAGTTTATAATTCTTCCCATAATCTATTTTGATTGTGTACTGCTGCAGGTCTGCTATTTAATATTTGGTTGATTTCCTCAGAAGAGTCGGGATTCCTAAATCTACCAAGCAAAGTTAACCACTTATATATACCATCACATTTACAATTTTAAAACTCCATGAACTCAAAAATTATATAATATAAAAGGAACATGGTGATGTGTAACTAATTACACATAAACCTTATCCAGAGATACCATCCAAATAGAAATTTACTTATAAATACATAGAACAAGTTTGCTGACAGTTTGCTTCACAATGAACAGACACACACAGGAGAATAAAGGACAGGAGGTCTATTCAAACTGATAAGTAAACAATATTAGCTGAAATATCAGCTAGGAGAGTTGACTCCTTGTCAAGGTCAGAGGTTTTAATCTTGAATTTATTTCTTTTAACATTTGAGAAGAGTAGAATGGCTGGCAAAAATACTGCTTACACATTATATTAGGTAATTTATTTCTGATTCATTATTCAATATTTCCTCCTTAAGCATTTAGAAACAAAATGTGCTTCAGATGCAAAACCCTAGGGTCTTACAATTTTATTAAGTGTTTTCAGCAAATATATCTTCTTACCTTTACTTATTTTCTGGCTGAGAAATCAAGAAAGAGAAACAGGAAAATTTCCCATCTAATTCATAAACAATCAACAAGGTGTACACAGAGAAATGAATAAAAGAAAATAAAAATTTATCTTTAAAGTCATTTGAGTACGTACTATTATCATCATGAAATTGGAGAAGAGGAGATGAAATGCAGATATGGATGAATTTGGCACTCAATTTAGTTAATTTCTAAAGTTTACTTGACAGTATCTTCATTTTTGTGAATTAATTTAGCTAACTTAAATTAAATCTGAGTGTGCTGGTTTACTGTAAATGTGGTAAACTCACAAATTGAGCAGTCTGGTTATTTCTTTTATAGAAACTTAAAATTCCAATAAAGTTCATGTAAAAAGTAAATCTATTCTACAAGATCTGCACTTTATATAGTATAGCTTTTTGGAAGAAAACAGTACAATGTATAAAATTGTATCCAGCTTAATTTTATTTTAGTAAAGAAAATATGATTTGGATAAAGAAAGTTATGTTTATGCTTTTTCAGTGATTAAATGTCAAATTAAAAACAGAAAACTCCTTCCATCCAAAACAATAAATAATAACCTGCCAAACATTCTTCTATGACCTCTAAATAGCAATGTCATTGGCCCTATTTCATTTCTTAAAGCTCAAGACCAGAGAGAAATAGGAGAAAAAATTCATTTTCACAAAACAACCTAATCATTAAAAATATAGTACAATTGCCTAACCTATGAAAATACTCTATGAATCAAAGAAATTGTGACTATTTAAATGAAGAAGTGTTATTGACAATAAAGATGTTATCTCTTATGGGTTTTAATCCCTGATAGGGAGTTTAAATTTGACTAATGCCCCTTTATATAAAATGTCATTTGACTGATGTCCTCTACTATGCTTTTAAATGTTTTTATAACTTGATCATTGTAATAAGCTCTGGGATTTTAAAGACATGGGGTAAGTCAATGACATTTTAAGCATCATCTCCTTTTTTTTTTCCTTCTTTCACGTTACTAGTGCCTTTTCAAGCATGTTTTATTATTTCAGAGTTCTGTAACAAACTACCAAATAAAATCCATAGAATTCAATAACCAATGTACCAAATATTTTAAAGAAAAGTTAATCAAGGCAAAAGTAGCATTAACTCAAAATAGTTTTCCTGCAGTGAGGGATAAATTATTTAAATTGCATTTTAATCATTTACAGAAAGTTGGCATACTAGCTGTGAATAAACTAAGTAAAAACAGAGCCATGGAAAATGAATGCAATACTATCAACAATTCATGGCAAATGACATCTCATTTATGCTCCCAGGTTAATCTATATGTTATTCATAATGCATTGATATATAAGACAGAATACCTATCATTTTAACCACAGAAAGACTTCAAGATGTGGCTAGGTGTTAAAAGTTCCCTACAAGATTGTTTACCTCTGAATCCTTATACATAACTGGCAAAGTGAGTGTACCTAAGTATTTAACGTATTTTTTGAATGCTGAAAAACAAAAATAAACAATCTTGCTCAGTACAAGTCAAGATTTCTGTGGGAGAGACAAGAGGAATAATAGATTCAACATTTAGGGAAATCAAGGTAGTCAGAGTCCAAAGAAAATGAGAATCAAAAATATTGGGCACGTTGGTGGCTCAGTCTGTTAAGTGTCTGCCTTTGGCTTAGGTCATGATCTCAGCATTCTGGGATCAAGCCCGGCATCCGGCTCTCTGCTCAGCTGAGAGTCTGCTTCTCCCTCCCCCTCTCCACTTGTGCCCTGTCTCTTGCTTTCTCTCTCTCTCATATAAATAAATAAAATCTTAAAAAAGAAAACAAAAATATAGATGAATGCAAGTTCCAGAAGAGATAGGAAAACAAAGGGAATATAATGTAAAGAATGATGAAAAATGGAAGAAAAATAAAGGGAGGTATCAAAAGAGGTTTATCAAAGAAGGAAGTCAAAGGATATTTTGAGGGGCGCCTGGGTGGCTCAGTCGTTAAGCGTCTGCCTTCGGCTCAGGTCATGATCCCGGAGTCCTGGGATCGAGCCCCGCATCGGGCTCCCTGCTCCGCGGGAAGCCTGCTTCTCCCTCTCCCACTCCCGCTGCTTCTGTTCCCTCTCTCACTGTGTCTCTCTGTCAAATAAATAAATAAAATCTTCAAAAAAAAAAAAAAAAAGGATATTTTGAATGGTTATTTTTTACCTCATTCATTCATTCATTCATTCATTCATATATATTGATGTCTACCATGTGCCAGTCATTCTTCCAGGAACTAGAGGTAAAACAATAAACAAACACAAAACCTTTTCTCTTATCAAGCTATAGAACTTACATTCTAATGGGGGAGACACAATATGTAATATGTAATTTCTCAGAAGAGATAAATAGTAGGATAATTTAACATTAGGGTAATTTCTAAATTCTTATGAAGACAGAGAGAGAGGAGTTACTCTTTCAGAAAGGTTGGTCAAGAGGGTCTCTCTGATCAGTTATCACTTGAGATTCAGACATGTGGGGTCAGTTAAAGGAATGGTGGCACAAAAGGAGTATTCCACAGTTCTAGTGCTGCTGGAGAAGAGCAAGAGCTAGAGAGAAGGCAATGAGCTAAGAGAAGTAATAGCACTTACATCATATTGGTCTTAACAGTCCAAGTGGATCTGATTCTTTGTGAGATGAGAAGTCACTGGAAGGCATTGATCAGAGGAGAAACTTGATCTGACTTGCAGATAAAAATTACTTTGGTTGCTGTGTGGATTATAGACTATAAAAGCTCAGAGACAAGTATGGGACTTTTATAATCTTAGAAGGAAAAGACCTTCATTTGTACTTATTAAAGAAGAACATTTAATATAACTAACACAAGAAAAAAAACCCTTAGAAATGAAGGGTTATTGGCTCAGAGGAAAAAAGAAAACTGAAAACCTGGCTAAATTTTAGTATAAAAATAGGTAATTCAAAAGTGGGACATTTATTTTACATTGGCTAATTGGCTGGACAAGTGAAAAACATGGTGAGATTTAATTTTTAATATAAAAATTAGAATGTAAATATTTGAAAGGAATTCAGTGTCTGTTTTGGAAGAGGAGTGATCATTACCCTTCACAAAGAGGAGAATATATAAATATCCTTCAGGATTCCTAAAGAATAAAATGTTCCTTCAGAAAGAATGTAGAAGAGAAAGTTGTTAGGAGACATTCATTCCCCGTGCTGTTAATCCCCTCTTCACCTCTCCTCACTCAGCTGGCTTAGGCTCATGGTAAGCCCTGTGAATGCTGCTTTCACAGCTATCCTTGGTCCCTTGTCACTCTGGCCAGGCAGGCATTATCTCCTTTATTGCTAACCTCACTCCCCTCCAGACGCCCTGCAAACCCATCTACTTTAACTATATTTTCTCAGTTTCAGTCCAGCCTGTTTATAAATCTCTTGACCCCACCTCTTCTCATCAGCCATCCTCTTGCTCATATTTTTTTCTCCTCCTCCTGAGTCATTAAAGGTGCTCAAAGGTCTCCCATAATACTAACCAGGATCAACTACTTTGATCCTATGCATTCTCTAATTTCCACCCACTCTCTTCTCTTTTGTCCTCATTTGCTTGTCTCCTCTTTCAATTTTCCCACTTATATTGCTCATTGAACTCAAACTGGTTCCACCTTCAACATTCTCCTGAGTTATCAATAACATCCTCTTAGACATTGTGTTAGTCTGTTATTGGAAGTTCTACTGATTTAACACTGTTGACGTTACTCAAAACTCTTAATATCTTGTCTTTTTCTTTTTTTAAGATTCTATTTATTTGAGAGAGAGCGAGAATGAGCAGGGAAAGCAGCAGAGGGAGAAGCAGACTCCCCGCTGAGCAAGGGTTGATCCCAGGATGCTGGGAGATGCTTAACTGACTGAAACACCCAGGCGCTCCCTTAATACCTGTCTTATGTGACATTGCGCTCCCCTTGTTTTTCTCTAATCTCACTAAACCTTATTCTCTTTTGTTGCTTGTTGCAGTCTTTGCTTTACTCATCACTTATAAGTTGTTGTATCTCATAACATCTGTTCTCCGCTCTTCTCACTCTAAAATCTTCCATCACTGATCTCAACCTTCATCATGATTTTAACTAATACCAATTTACTTATGGTTCCCATATTTACACCTATATTAGATACTAGTTCCAACACCTAGCCACTTTATACAACTTCTTCTGGGACATTTCTATTCCCTAGGCTACAGCTGTCTTCCTCCTTGTTCCCATAATATTCTGTGAATATTTTTATCAGTTCACTTCTGATATTTTTTACTAATATGAATATGTTGATGTGTATATCTCATGAAAAAATTGTGAGCCACTTGACATAACAGAATGTGTTTTGTCATCTTTATATTTGTAATATGTAATAGAGCCCTTGTAATATAGTAGGTACAATTTAAACATGAATTCATGACGAAATAATGATTTTCTGCATGAATTTTCAAACCAAGATATAACAAAGGATTTAAAAAATTTTCTTTTAACTTGAAAGCACAATATTTTAAATGGATTCAAATCTAACAATTCTAGCTCAACCTAATTGGGAGATGACTTCAAGGGAGGGAGTTTCCAATGCCTTTTATCTCCAGAGGGAGTCCCCTTGTCCTAGAACTCTGGTGAGCAGCATGAAAATCTTTGTTATACAGACATCTGTTCCGCTTATTCTTATTAGTTTTGGTGCTCTTCAAAGAATCTGTTTAATGCAAAAATACTTATATGTTTTCATTAGAGACATAAAAAATACATTTGGATGATCAAAGTGAGAACTTTAGGGTAATTTTAATGATGATTAATGTATTTACAGTAGGTTGTACTATTCAAAGCATTTCACATTTGTTATGCTATTTAATACCCACAAAATTCTTTTTTTATATGTCTGAATATTTTAAACTATTTCCTATCAAAAGACTGAGACATTAGTAAAAAAAGAAAACATTAAAATTATTACATAATGGTTTTGGGGTGCCTGGCTGGCTTAGTTGGTGGAGCATGCAACTCTTGATTTTGGGATTGTAGGTTTGAGCCCCACATTGGGTATAGAGATTACTTAAGAGAAATAAAATCTTTAAAAAAATTATTACATACTGGTTTCTAACCAACACAATAGAGTAAAAACTTACATTTTAAAATGTATTTCTTCTCTTTTCCATAATACACAGTGTACTTAACACATTTATTCTTTTTCTCCTCTAGCGTTTGGTACAATATATTATTATTTCTTTATCTGTGTTTGCCGTATGATCCCTCTAATAATATATGAATTACAATATCTTTTTTGCTCCATAGAAAAATTGACTTTAATTTTGAAGCTTCATATTTTTTTCTGATGACAAAAAAAAATGTATATTATAGAAAATTAAAAAGAAAAAAAAACACAAGGAAATAATCACAAAAACATCACACAGAGGTAATCTTCATTACTATTCTGAAGGGTATATGTCTGTTTATTTTTATGCACAAAGAATATAAACTTTATTTAATCTTTATAAATAAGTATACTTTATTTTTAAAAGTGGAATGATGATATGTCTCTTATTTTTATAATCTGCTTTTTAATTTATCAGTATATTGAGAACATAATGTTAGTAAATATTTTTATAGAATATAATGACAACAAATGGCTCCAAAAATAATGCTCTATCATAGTCAACAATGCTTTATAAATGTTCTAATATATATGTCTTTGTGTGCATCTCATTTTTTATCTTCAGATCCATTACTAGGTGATGTATTATTGAGCCAACTGTGACAAGCATTTTTAAGCTATTAACACTCTGCCAGTTAGGGTCTCACTAGGAAAATAAAAACAGACGAATAAAAGGAGTTAAGATTATTCCTCTCCAGTGAATGTACATATGGCATTTTGTGCATGTGCTATTGAAAGTACAGTAGCTCCCCCCTTATCCATTGGAGATAAGGTCTAAGACCCCCAGTGGATGCTCAAAACCACAGACAGTACAGAACCCTATATAAACTATGTTTTTTCCTATACATTCACACCTATGATAAAGTTTAATTTATAAATTAGGCACAGTAGGAGATTAGTAATAATAATAAAACAGAACAATTATACCAATGTACTGTAACAAAAGTTCTGTAAATGTGATCTCCCTCTCTTTCTCAAAATATCTTGTCCTATACTCAACTGTTCTTCTTCTGATGATATGAGATGATAAAATGCCTACATGATGAGATAAAGTGAGGTAAATGACATAGGAATTGTGACTTAGTATTAGGGGACTATCAACCTTCTGATGGTATGTCAGAAGGAGGGCCATCTGCTTTTGGACTGCAGCTGACCTCTGGTACCTAAAAGAGAGCAAAACTGGGGATTAGGGAGGACTACTGTACATGTTTCCAGATGTGTGAAATTCTACGTTCTTGAATCCCATGTTTAGAATAGTCCTTATCAGGCTGTGTTACATTATCCTTTGCTAGTGTGAGCCCCTTGAAGGAAGAGATTGTGTTTTTATTTTGAAAATCATTTCTTAACACATAGCTTGGCATATCATAAGTATTATAGAATGTATATGGAAAAAATGCCCGGACCAATAGATGTAATGTAAGTCAAATACTAAAATGACTGTAGTAACAACAATAGTAATAGTGTTGCCTTCCATATATTTCTGTTACATAGACACTTTCACTCCATGAAAAACTATAACTAGTATATATAAAGTGGTTCCAATCCCCAATAGTGATAGGAAAGTTTAAATATATTTACATTTAGTGATATATTTTTTTGACTTTAGCGTCTTAGTATCTCATCTGAAATTTACATAGAAACATTTCCTTTCTAAGAGTTGATATTTTTCTATGTATAGCCTATGTTCAACATTTTATTTAAAAAGTGGAATAAAATCATTTACATTTTTATTAGTCATCCAATGCCTTACTTATTGCAAATGTTTCAGATAGAAGATTACACATTCCAAAACAATAAGTGCCTTCTTCTACCTTGGAAAAACGCCACCACTCTCTGAGTCATTCTGATTTAGGTTTCATCTCATTTGTTATCAGTGTGGAACATCAAGTACTTTCCCTCAATGGAAAAATTGTTATTGGCTAATTCTCATTATAGAGTTAACATGATTTTGCTTAAAAACTGATTGCATCAAATAAAAAGAAATAAAGCTTTTGTATTTCCTACCTCTTTTTCTATCTTTCAAAGTCCAACTCAAATTCCAGATTCTCCACAAAAATAACCCTAAATCATATTTATATCTCTCTTATTTGTGTGCCTTTGGCAGCAGTAATTTGTGCACTGATTAGAAGTTTAGCATATGTTGTTATGGATTATTATTTGTTTCATGGATAAACCTCTCAGGGTCTACGATTTAATTTAACCTTCTGTGCAGACATGAATCAACATAACAGACTAGAGGCAGCTATCATTAGAAGAGCTTGCTTGCAAGGTTGGCCCTTGGCTGGCATCTGAGAATTTGGCACTCGACTCATACCCTTACTTTTAAGAATGGCTCACTGTGCCTAGATGGTTTGTACAAACATAATGATTTATGGTGCATATCTGCTTTCCTTCCAAAGGTCTGGAATTTAAGTACATGGCAGGCAGAGGGTGACTACCTGACTAGCCCCCAACAGAAAACCTAGGTGCTAAGTCAGTACTGGGCTTCCTTGGGCAGAACCATTGCATATGCTGCTGCATTGTTATTGCCAGATAAAGGAACACACGCAAATGAGGACAGGAGGAAGCATAGGAAAGCACGTGCATGAATTTCTCTGGACTCTGTGTCTGTTTCCTTTGGTGACCCCATTGTGTGTCCTTTCCCTGTAATAAATTTTAGCCATGTGTATGACTTGATGATGAACGTTCTGAGTCACTCCAGCAAATCTCCAAATATGAAAGTGGTCTTGGGGACCCCCAACACATTTCATGACTACTAAGTCAATGTGTTATTTATGGATGCTGTCAGAAGACATGAGAGTCCTGGGTCAGAGACAAAGAATATTTTACTAGCAGCATAGAAGACAGCATGTTTGATCTACAATTTCCACATGGGTGATGCAGAGGGTCTTGGGTGGGTGCTGCACACAGTGGGTTGGCATTGCAGCTGATAAACACTGATTTTGGAAAATCTACCTCTTTTATAGTCTTCCTGACTTTTGTTCTGGAGGGAAATATTATCTCATCTTTCAAGGTTGCTCAGTGCAAAAATACTAAGAAATGGCCTGGGTAAAAAGTGGTTAGGACCTTGAATTCTTGGAATATCCCAGCAAGAACAAGATGAGATGCTCAGGGCTCATGAATGATTACTTTGACCAATAAAATCCCTGCACATCCCACAAAACTGTAAACATCTCAAAAACAGTAAGCATGTTTTCCTATTTCTTTTATGCCATCAACAGCAATTGCACAGTTTTGAATACTAAATAAAAACTCAATGACTCTCCTATTAGTTCCCTGTCTCTGCTATAACAAATTACTGGGAATTTAGTAACTTAACACAAATATATTCTCTCATACTTCTGGAGACCAGAAGTTGAATATTAGTATCAATGGGCCAAAATGGGGGTGTTGACAGCTCCAAGCTTCCTCTGAAAGCTCTACAGGATAATTCATTCGTCACTTCTTCCAGCTTCTGGTGGCTGCCAGCATCCTTTGCAGTTGCTGTCACTTCATCCAATCCCTGCCTCCGTGGTGACATTGCCTTTTTCTCTTGTGCCTGTATAGTGAAAAATCCTCTGCTCCCCTCTTGGAAGAACACATTTAGGGATTGCCTGATAATCCAGGATAATCTCCTCATCTCAAATTCCTTAACATAATCACATCTGTAAAGTTCTTTTTTTTTTTTTTTTTTGTCATGTAAGGGTAACAACCACAGGTTCCAAAGATTTGGGCATGGATATCTTTTGGGTGCTATAGGATATTTCATTTTATTTATTATTTATTTATTTATTTATTTAAAATTGAGATAGAGTGAGAAAGAAAGCACAAGATGGGGCGGGGTGGGGGGCAAAGGGAGAGGGAGAAGCATACTTCCCACTGTGCAGGGAGCCCAACGTGGGGCTCAATCCCAGGACCCTGGGATCATGATCTGAGCTGAAGGCAGATGCTTAACCAACTCAGCCACTCAGGCACCCCTCGATATTTTAAAAGTTATATTATAAGATAATTACAATGGGATCATTTAAAAATAGAGGAAAAAATCGTGCAATTATGTAGCTGTAATAGGAAGTAAATTGTTTTACTACTTCATTAATATGTTGCCAGAAGCACATTTAAACCAAAATACATATTTTGGGTAAAAGAGATAAATATATAATCTGAAACAGAAAGCACAAGTACTTTGTAAACTTCTAATAAAATTACCAGCGCACTCTTAAAGAGACATGAAAATAAAATTTCCTGAAATATAAAATATTTGTTTTTGTGAACTCACATAGAATTTGGAATGCTCATTAAGATAGTCAACATTATTCATTTTTCCTTATCATAAGTCAAAAAACAATAAGCAACACAGTTTTCTAATATGTAGTTTTGGAGAACACTGCTGTGATGGATAAGAATATACTAGAAGAGAAAATACAGGGTGATTTAGAGACTTCTGGTGACTGACAACCTGTGGATTAGGGAATTCAACAAATACTAGTCTTCTCAATACCTGTGTTTAGGATCTAGTAAGCTTTTGCTTCTACAGTGTAGAAAAAAAAGGAGGAAATAGGCACCAGAAAACATCTCTAACTTAAGGAAATGTCTGCCTCCTTCCCTTTCTAGGAACACATTTCAAACACATATAAGTATTTTTAAATCAAGTAGACAGTTCCAAGCACAAATTAGAATTAGCAATTTAGTTTACCTTCATAACTAAGTTTTAAATTTTCGATGTGGTTTTTCATACATCAATTTAAAACAACTCTATTAAGTAAGCTATTTCTGGCTCACTTACATTTCCTAATTGGTAAGAAATAAACTTTCTCTTCATTACTTCCTTTGCTTGAGAAGTCAGAATGTAATCTCTTTTACTACAAATAAAAACTTAACTAAATCAGGTGTGGCTAGATCTCTGTAATTTAAGTGACAGGTATCAGCTGCTATGACTTCTTCCTTGAACAAAACTTTCCAAAGGGTCAACGTGGTGCAAACAAGACTCAAGAGCCCCGTCAAGATTCAAGGTGGCGGTAAGCTCTACTCCAAGGCCATATCTAGCTCCCCATCTGTTTTTGTAAATAAGATATGAGTATAATACAGATATGCTCATACATTCACATATAGTCTCAGCATGCTTTTGCTCTACAACAGCAGATATGAGAAGTTACAATGATGCTGTATGACTCACAGAACCAAAAACTATTTATTACCTCTCTCTTTTAGGACAAGTTACATAATCTCTGGTCTAGAAGAATGAGAAGATATATATAGTCTACTTATTAAATATAAAACAGACAAAAAATGCAGAACTGGCTGTAATACAGAATCAGATTGAAAAATATATTAAAAGGTTAGAATACTAGATTAATAATAAGATTAAATGTAAAATATAGATAAATAGAAGGTCATGAATTCGAAATCACAAATTTAGCTGCACAAATAAAACAAAAGTTTGTTTGGTACTTAATATAGGTAACATGAGTCAATATGATGTAGCAAACAAAACATACAGGACAATTTTATGAATTAATAGACATTTGTAGGTTAAAAGAAGTAAATGTTTCTAGATGAATGAAACTATATATTAATAAAAATAACTAATAATTATTGTGTATGTAGTATGTCATATACTTTTAAAGACTACATAGAGATACATGTATATGTTCATGTGTATGTATGTGAATTAAATTAATTCCTTGATGACTTTTTAGGTAGATATTATATCCCCACCTTATATATGAGAAAAATGAAGTACATGAGTTTCTTGCCCTATATTACACAAGTAATAAGATCCAGAGACAGAATTCTTATGCAGGATGTCTGCCATCAGAACCCACACTCTTAACTCCTAGCCCAGTGCATTAGTCAGTCTGGGCATCTATGACAAAAATAACACATGAGTGGTTTACACAATTATTTCTCACAGTTCTGGAGGCTGGGAAGTCCAAGATCAAGGTGCTTGCAGATCCAGTGTTTGGTAAGGGACTTTTTCCTGGCTTGTAGATAATCACCTTCTTGCTATATCCTCAGATGGCCAGAGATCAAGTTCTAGTCTTTTTCTCTTCTTATAAAGACACTAATTCCATCATGAGGGCTCTATTCTCATGATCTCATCTCATCCTAATTACCTCCCAAAGGCCCCACCTCCTAATTGGGGTTAGGGTTTCAACATGTGAATTTTCGGGGTGGGGTGGGGGACACAAACATGTAGTCCATAACACCCAGAGAACAAAATAGACGGTCATAATAACTATATCCAAATATTTGAAAAGCTTTAATGTGTGAGAGGATTTACATTTAAGTTGTTTCAAAAATTAAATAACAATAAGAACAAGTAAAGACAATAAAATAAAAGACAATAATAAAGACAATAGAATTGACTTTTGTCAAAATATTAAAAAAAACTTTTGTTAACAACTAGAAGAACTGTCATAAATGGAATAAGTTACATTTGATTTCTAAACTCATAATGAGTGAATTTCTCCTGGAATTGCTAGACAATAATTTGGCGGGGGGGTATTCTGGTAGAGATTTTTGTATGAGGTGAAGGAATCCCAGATGTGTCCTAACTAAACCTACGCATTTGAATTAGAAGAAATCAGGGAAATGTGGATCTGCTCTGTCATCTTATTTTGATATCATGTTGCCATGTGGGAAGATGACGTGCCTAGAGTAGAATACAGTCCAAGATTAGTTTAAGAGCATACTGAAAGCACACTTCACATTCACAGGGAGTTTCAGCTAGCACCCTGGAGCAAAGTTAATGAATTATTTTTTTGATCCCTCTGCAATTTTTTCAGTTAGGCTTAAACATGAGAGCTATAGAAAGTTGAAACATTATATTCTGTAAAGTTCAAAGTGGCAAAGAAGCATTAGTAATGAAAGTTTCCCCATGATGTTCTATCAATGTTACTCAACTTTCTTTGAGGGATTTAAGGATAATTCTTATTCTGTGACCAATCTTGAGTCTCACTACAAGATTTTTGGTGCTTCAGCACAGAGATAGGTATTTTAAAAAGACATTCCAACCTTTGGCCATTCAACACACTGAGTACTAGAACAAAACATGAAATAGGAAGATATAAAGAGAGATGCTCATTATAAACGTAACTAAACAAAAGTACAAAATTCTGGATTAAAATTATTAACTTTGACCACCAAACAGTATGCAGTCACAGAGATGCACATTTAAAATACAGCAGCAAGAATATGTATAGGATAAATGTTTATGTATAGGCACAAAAGATATGGTGTAATATCAGTAATCTTGGTGGTTTATCTTAGTGACTTTCATTTTTTAAAGAATACCTTTTCAGTCTTCACTACCTATTTAAATAAAAATCATATGTACTTAGAAACTATACCTCCCTAATTATTTTTAATTATACATAAAGGTCCATTCTAAGGGTCTTTGGTCTCTTGGAAATTTAGTCTACATTTCCAGCATTTCAATGATAATCTCTAGTTCCAAAATCCTATTGCTGAAGAAAGCACATTCATACATAAGGTAAGTTCCTTCACCAGAGATCTTTAAATTCCATGAATGAAGAATATGCCTTTGAATATGAGAAATTTTGATAATACATGAAGAAGGGTAAGACTGAAATGCAAACTCCAGTCTGGCTAGAAACAAAGCAAGTGAACACTGCAATATAAACCTTATGAGAGAGAAGACTTCATTCATCTTATTCCTCATTGTGTTCTTGGTACCTATGAGAGCAGAGGACACATAATAAGCACTCAGTAACAGCTGAGGTAAATTACAAAATGAATGAACAAGGGTTATAGAAAATATCCTATTATTTCCTTCACAAAACTGTTTATCCAGAGAAATGAAGCAGAACTCAGAAATAACACTGGGTAAGTGTCATTTTACAGGAGATAAAATTATAATAACATAGGATATTATAGGACATTTTCTCAAAAGAAGCCATAAAAAATTCCAACCAAATTGAAATGCCCTAATTTATTGGTCCAAATTCAGGTCAGGTAAATTGATTTGATATTAGGAACACATCTGTAAAACATTTGTGTCAGATTTTAGGGAAGAATTTTAGAGACTATCCTATGCTGGAATTCCCAAATTCACTTGCAGTAAAGCAAAACAAAAACAAATAAAAGAAAAATAACTTTCTCCTTCTCCTTAGAACACTGAACTTTTGTCTTGTTACCTATTTCTTCTAAAGCTGTAATCTATTATAGAAATGGTGGGTTTAGGATTTACCTAAATGATACTGTAAAGTTTTGAAGTTTCTAAGCCTTCAGAAAAGAGGTAAAATTTTTGAAGTAACACAGAATGGAATGATAAAAACCAAAGAGTTAACTCCAAGCTGAGCATGATGCTGTGTTCAAAACAGAGAAAAGCATATTAATGAAATTTTCATTAATTCGAGCTGAGTTTTGTTTAGTAGCTACAAGGGAAACAGATTTCGACTGAAGGCTGAAAAGTACTTCCAATCCAGGTATGAAAGTATATTGCTTTTTTAGGAATCAGAATGGGGGTGAAGTAAAGAGTCACAAGCTGGATCTTAAAAAGTGATTGCCTAGTAACAAAAAAAGGAGGAAAGAATCTTAATGGTTTGGTCTAGTGCTGGGACTAGTTTTCTAATAGGCAAAGAAAAATGGAAATAATTAGTAATAAAATTATTGTACTTCAAATAAGTGGGAGAAAATAAGTATGTAAGATTTCATAATTCCAGACTGTCCACTGGAGTCTGAGTCACCCTAGTCAAGACAATGTGAGGGTTGTTCTCTGTTCATTCATTAACTCATTCAACACATGTTTTTCTCGTTCTTTTGAAATGGATTAAATTTCACAAGAAGTTATAAAAATAGTATGGAGTTTCCACAAAGATAATATCCTTTTTTAAAAATGATGTTTGCATAACCATACTCTATTGTCATAAACAGGAAATTGACATTAATAAAATATTATTAACCAAAATTCAGACATTACTCTGATTTTACCAGGTCTTACATCAACTCCTGTTATTTTTGTTTGTTTAGTTTTTGTTTTGGGGGGGTTTGGTGTATAGTTCTACAAAAGTTTATTACACTTACGATTTAAACATCACTGTGTCAGGAGATGGGACTGTTCCTACACACAAAGAAACTACCTCCTACCTCATTACCTGTAATAATCATACCTTTCCTCAGCCCTAAGCCCTGGCAACCACTTATTTGTCCTTGATTCCTGTAATTTTGTCACTTCAAGAATATTATATAAATGTAATTTTATAGTATGTGATTTTTTGTTTGGTTTGGAATTGTTTTGTCCTGTATTATTTGTTTCTTTTTCAAACAGCACAATGCCCTTGAGATCCATTCAGGTTGTTGCATGTATCAAAAGTTCATGTCTTTTTGTTGCTGAGTAGTATTATACCCAATGGATATATCACAGTTCATCTATTCACCCAGTTGAATGACATTTGGGTTATTTCCAGATGTTAGCTGTTATAAATAAAATAGCTATGAACATTCATTTATTATACTTATTCATTTTTAGCTCTATAAGAAACTGCTTATCAGCAATGTATGAAGAGTTATAGCTGTTCTGCATCCTCACCTGACAATATATATTTACTGAGAACTAACTACATGCAAGACACAATACTAGTATCCAAAATTTTAAGCAAATAGGACATGTCTTCGATTTTATAACTTAGTAAAGGAGTCAGACTTTATCAAATTGAACAGCTTGTTAAATGGGGGATGTAGAGGGTGCCTGGGGGGCTCAGTTGGTTAACTGTCTGCCTTTGGCTCAAGTCATGATCCCAGGGTCCTGAGATAGAGTCCCACATCAGGGTCCCTGCTTAATGGGGAGTCTGCTCTCCTTCTCCCTCTGCCTTTCCCCGCCCCCTGTTTGTGCTCTCTCTCTCTCAAATAAATAAATAAAATCTTTTAAAAATGGGGAATGTAGAGATGTTCCTCATTCCCAAAGTTATAAATACTGTTATACTTCCAACATGTAATACAATCTATAGCAAATTACTTGAGTATGAACTTAAAATTAAAACTAAATAAATAATGATTAGAAAGCA
Organism: Phoca vitulina; assembly: GCF_004348235.1. Lineage (NCBI taxonomy): Eukaryota > Metazoa > Chordata > Mammalia > Carnivora > Phocidae > Phoca > Phoca vitulina. The sequence goes on from NW_022589707.1 coordinate 75,280,429, forward strand.
GTGAAGTGCAAATCTCACATTTTACAAATGACGAAACTGTGGATTGAGGAACTGGTGCCTTCTTCATGGTCATAAAACTAGACATGACAGAACCTCAGATTAGAACCCTAGGTCTCTTGCTATTATTTTCATATATTCTCACTATATTGCACTCTTGTTATTTATATGAATAATACTCTTGTTATTATATGAAATATATTATACTTAAAACTATTTCTATGCTTTAAAAAATCTGGTATTATACAAACATGTCAATTTCCATTGCCAAGAAAGGGTCAGAATAGTCTAAAATAAAAATAACATGCACCACAGGGAAATCAATTAAGAAAATAATATGGCCATTTGAATATCTCCTTTAAAATAATATGGCCATTTGAATATCTCCTTTAAAATAAAAACTCAAGTGTGAGTAGCAATTTAAAAAATCAAATTATACACTTAGCACAAGCATTTCTTTTCCTGGTTGTGACGAAGTAGAAATAGCAATTAAATATGCTCCATTAGTTAGCACTTCATGAAAACTGTTTCATGGAGACTGTGGTCCCTCAATGCACATCTATCTTTTATAGCTTCCAAATACCAGTTTTATTTATTTTTAAAAAATTTTTTATTGTTATGTTAATCACCATACATTACATCATTAGTTTTTGATGTAGTGTTCCATGATTCATTGTTTGTGCATAACACCCAGTGCTCCATGCAGAACATGCCCTCTTTAATACCCACCACCAGACTAACCCATCCTCCCACCTCGCCCCCCCTCTAGAACCCTCAGTTTGTTTTTCAGAGTACATCGTCTCTCATGGTTCGTCTCCCCCTCCGATTTCCCCCCCTTCATTCTCCCCCTCCTGCTATCTTCTTCTTTTTTTTTTTCTTAACATATCATGTATTCTTTGTTTCAGAGGTACAGATCTGTGATTCAACAGTCTTGCACAATTCACAGTGCTCACCATAGCACATACCCTCCCCAGTGTCTATCACCCAGCCACCCCATCCCTCCCACCCCACCCCCCACTCCAGC